>NC_044346.1:28002882-28602882 GCF_007364275.1 Archocentrus centrarchus | reverse complement strand
ACACCACTGGCTGAAATGCAGCTCCAAACCATGGCAGCACCTCCACTGTGTTTTACAGATGGCTGTAAACACTCGCTGTTGTACCTTTCTCCTGACCTCCGCACATACTGATGATTTAAATCAAAAATTTCAAATTTTAATTCATCAGTCCATAAGACCTGTTGCCACAGATTTTCAGTTTAGTTCTTATATACCTCAGTCTTTTCTCCCCTTAAGAATGGCTTCTTGACAGCCACTCTTACACAGACACCATTTCTGATAAGGCTTCAACAAACAGTAAATGGACCAGCTGAAGGGCCAGATGAATCTCTCAGGTCCTGTTTCATGCCTTTGCTGGATTTTTTCCTATTTGAGGACATGACTTTCTGATATTGTTCATCAGCTCTGTTCATCAGCTCTTTTGGGAATCACCTCACTGGTGCAAAAACACTATTTTTAAATCATTATTATTATTAAATATTATTTTTGTCAAACTGTGTCATCTTTGGCGTTCTTTGCAGATTTAGCTAAAGAAATTGGAACAAATGATATGTTTTTGCAACAGGCTGCTTGCAACAAACTTGCAATGATAGACCTTCAGAAAGCCTGGATAAGTACTGCTCAAGAAGACTATAAAAAAAATTACAAGAATGTCTGACTACTGAAAGACAAATAAAGAAATTAGGTGTGGCTCAAGACTTTTGCACAATAGTGCATGTCAGATACAGTTTTAAGCTTACCTGGCTGCAGAACTTTGAACTCCTTTACTTCACTTAGTTGACTAATTCGTCAGTCAAACAGTCTATTCAATGAACACAATAGGAGGAACAAATATTTGCCATGTGCTTTGCACCGTGACAGGGCTACTTTAAACACCCAGTGCTCACTTGGTTTTGGCCCTGAAGTGTGGCTACTGAATGGAGAATTAAGCAACATACTGGGCTGGCAAAACTAGCATGTCGGCAGTGTCAGCATACAATTATATTATACCGAGGAAGATTTGTTGGTTTCTAGTGATTAGTCAGGAAAAACTAAATCCCCTCCCCCACTCAAATCAGTAGGACTTGGACCTAATGTCACATGGGAGATGGAAAATAAGTCTAGCAAGTTGACAATTCTGTCTGATATCAAGTTAGATTTACTGAATACTACATATTTATTTTTAAAATTCAAATAATTACATTATGTGTTACTTAACTGCAATATCCCTTGTCTAATTCCAACCAGACATCCCCCCTTGTGTCCAGTCTTCAATAATAACTGTCCAACAATTGCTAAATCAGGATTTTGCCTGGATAAAGAAAAATGTAATTTTTTAGTAAATGAAACCCCACTTAAAAAACTCAGAATAATTTATTTTTCTTAAAATGTCTACCATAAAGTGTAATTTATAGTACTGCAATGAATCCCAGTCGTAGTGGGTGATTCTTATATCTTTGTTTGCATTTATACTTGTGCACTGGTGTATCTGTATTGCTCTACATTCACAAGTGTTCATGCTGAACTTGGAGATAATAAATCTTGAACAGCAATTACTTTTACTGAAACACAGGAAGAATATAAGAATTGAGAATATAAGAATTGACTCTCACCCTATGACAACTGTGATAGGCTCAAACCCCACGACCACTTGGATAAGCGGAAGAAAATAGACTGTAATCAAGCATAAGGAGTCACAAAGAAATTACTCAGCTAAACTGTTGAACAACTACTACCATTAAGAGCAACTACATGTTTTAATAATGTTTTGTGCTAGCTTTGCAACAACATATTGTA
Source organism: Archocentrus centrarchus (assembly GCF_007364275.1). NCBI lineage: Eukaryota > Metazoa > Chordata > Actinopteri > Cichliformes > Cichlidae > Archocentrus > Archocentrus centrarchus. The sequence continues at coordinate 28,601,127 of NC_044346.1, read as the reverse complement.
TGCCTTATGCATATTGTGTCTCACCATAGCACAACTGATGCTTTAAGCATACTTAAATTATTCCATGTTATACTTCTTCCACCTTTGTTTCAAAATGAAATTACTTATGATATAAATGATGATTATTATAGTGGGCTATTAAAGTTCATTACATTTGAGTGAATCTTCAATTATAGTCAATACTGAAATTTATCTATTTTTGTAATGCATAAAAATTACCTGAACTTTTAGGCCATTATGTTATAATATGATGGCTTTTTTTTAACGCTCTTATTGCATCCAAACTTTAATGTATTGCTTTCTTTTTGACAAACTATTGTCTTAATGAAGATTTTTAATAATCTGTCTACCTGACCTGCCCCTGCACACAGCTGTATGATTGACGTCTCCAGCTTCCTGTCATTTCAGCACCAGCTCGAGCGGAGAGCGCCCTTCTTGCATCTGCGCGCGCATCGCCCAGCAGCCAAACAGTGAGCAAACTGTTTCCACTGGGCGTCCTAGGAATGAGTGACACACTTTATCCACCGCAGGAAAAAAAAAAAGAAAGAAAAAAAACAACAACAACAAAAAAAAAAAACCGCCAACCACACCATGGCTACGGAAAAAAACGTGGGCCTGTCTAACTGGGCCAGTGTGTGTCTAATCTTAGCGGAAGGAAATGTGGAAATACCCTGCGCTTTCTCTCTCGGGAGTATGTCCTTCCACAGTCTTCAGCATTGAGGCCCCTGTGTCACCAGTTACACATTTTTGACCAACAAACAACCAACTCGTTATGTGTCACATCAGCTTCAATGTTGTCGTTATCTGCAGCAGCCCAGTTTGTGCCACCTACCTTCTCTTTGGCTTCAACAGTCGGGATGGACGGGAGCAAACCGTGGATGCTGTGCCTCCTCATCCTCTTCCTGCCTCCGCCGCTTATTATACCGTTGTAGAAGTAAAGTACAGCGCCTCCCATTGCAACGCACATCCCGGCTGCCAGACATCTCCGAGTATTTCTTCCATTGCCCATCTGACCACCGACCAGCTCGTTTCGTACCGCCGACCAGAGGTTGAGCTTTCCGGCCAGTGCTGCCACTCTGCGGAAAGCAGCCATTGCTGCCGTGGTAGTTGCTTCTGCTTGGCTGCTGTGATTCTAACTTTGAGGGCAGCTCAAAAGTATCGCGTTTCCCCGATTTCATCGCGAGATTTACGGACCTTCTGTTCTTGGCAGGACTGAGAGCAAAGTCCCATAAACAGCGGAGGATTTGATGCTTCGCTGAGTGATTACTCTGAACCAAGGTCAATTATAAACATATAGAGATTACTATAGTCGAATATACAGTGGTGTGAGCTCAACTCAAGCTTGTCCAGTTTGCATAAAAAGGGCTATATAAACATTTCAAAATACAGGTGTTTTATTGAGCTTACTACAGGGAAAAAAAAACTGCAATGTTATAAAATTTCTGTATAGTTCTGTCTACAACTGTTTTGACTGTATTTTAGAGTGTAGCTGGTGAAAGTCAACCTGTACAGACAATTTTTTTGTAGGATATTATATTTTCTAAATCGATTAGGGCATCTATCGGTTGATTGTTGTATTATTGTTCTACTACCTCATAAGAAACAGGCAGACTAACTGTGACACACATAAAAAGAGAAAAAATGACTCAGTAAGACAACAACCACTGTACTATCTCAAATATCTTGGCGAGTGGCTACATCTTGAAGTTAATTAAAGAAATTCTATTTTACTTAGAGGGGAAATATAAATGAGCAATGATATCGACATTTGTCAGCATTCACACAGGGTCAGTGTGGTATCAAATTCCCAGTGGTAAGTGTTGGATCAAAGGAGCCAATGGAGAGCAGATATCAAACAAATATCAAAGATGAACTATTCATTTAAGTCTTCACAGGTAGGGCTAATGTTAACCTGATGGGGCTTTTCTGATGACTTTGATGCTGAAACAATAAAGGGAAGAAGTCTAATAGATGGCCTGTCACCTGTTCACACATGAAGCTCAGCGGATCACTTGGCCCATAAGTTGAAAACAGATCAAACAATGTCTAAAACCTCTTGGTAGAAATAAACCATTTAAAAGGTTGAGTATTGCTATTAAACCCTTCATTTGTTGCTTTGATTTCTATTTTGTTCACAACCCAGACTAGATTAGTGTATCATTGTGACTGATCCTAATTAAGTTTCAAAGTTCCACAATTCTTAATTCAACTTTAATACCTTTGGTAAAAATTCCACATTGGCTAAATCAAAATCATGAAAAATATTTACAGGACATCTATATACAAAAGGTTGCAGAAATATGATTTCATATTCTTGGGCACTTTAACTGACCCATGTTGAATAAACTGTGATGAAATTGAAGTGTACACTTTTATAAGGCCCTCTAAATTGTGCCCTGGGTTCCCCAGACCCCAGTTTGGAAACCACTTGCATTAATAACCTCTAGGCTACTTATTCAGTTATTCCATTATCCAGGCATTCGATTAGGTTGTGATTTCTTTGTGTGTGTTTATGTGTGTGTGGGTGGGTGAGGGGTTAGAGGTGGGGGTATAACCCTAGGGACCTCCTCCTCATCATCGTCACCCTCCTCCTCCATGACAGCTATGGTCCTATATGGTTGGCTTTCCCCTTGCAGCAGAGTAAAAGAAAACCTATGCTGGAGGAAATCATGTGGTCCTGGGAACTGTTCACTTGCGCTGTGTGTGAACAGTTCCCAGGACGATGTGGCGTAGTAGTTGACGTCTTCACTAAGGCCAGATCGATATCCAATACAGGACCAGATCGGCCTGAGGCGATTACGATCGATCCTGTCGCCTTTAAAAAAAAAAAAAAGTTCTTTTTGTTCTGGTCATAAATACTAATGAACCAAGGGAAAGAGGGAGAAGGACGCGCGCCACACACATAGATGCCCTCTCACTTGTCTGTCACACACAAGTGTGCAAACCAAAAGCAGAAGACTGAAACATTTTGTACTTACGTCAGGTCCTGCCGTATGACAAATACACGTGCGTTATGGGTGTAGGCACATGTCGTTTTGTCATTCTGCAGAAACTGACATAAGTACAAAATGACCCGAGTATGGCACACCAACACCTCTGCACCTTCAACTCATTTATCAAAGGGACTCCCAGGGGAAGGGAAGGCTGTGTGGGGTGTGTGCGCGTGCGTTTGTGTGCACAACCGTGTGTCTGCAGTGCTGTCCCAATCAATGCCACGATCTGGAACATGGGACCCTGCCTCGTGCCATTTGGCTAAAACCGCAGTTTAAACTAGAGTGTGAACAATGTCAAGAAACTCAGATCTAAATGAGCATTTCGAACCACAGAAAACGAAAAAAAGAAAGAAAAAAAAAACATTTAGTCAATGCTACGAAAAAGCCTCTTTGTGTGTTTGTGAATTTGGCAGTCCACGGGCTTTTATTCCTCAACCACTATGATCACGGTCAACTTCAGCTTATTAAAGTAGTTTCATATTTTAAATCAATCTGATATAACCGATATAAGGTTTCCCAAACGTATGGCCACTGGAGCACATTCATTGTTGTGGCCACTAAAAAGATTTGTTTCCACAACAAACTCCTTTTTTTCTCTCTCTCTCTCTAAAAATAGCACTTTTTAAAAAGTCCATCAGTCCTTCACTGTCACGTGTCGGGGTATTTTCTAAGCGTGCAGTTCAAACAGGTATATTCCCTTCTTCTGGTTGTTATTGCCTGATCCCCTTACAAGATCCTTCGCTTTGAAGCGCCTGTTTCTTTGATTCGTCTCGTAAGACCACAATTAAGGGTATATATGAGCTCCAGTGTTGTTCAAAGCATCGTGGAAAGATCAATGAAAGGATTGACAGTCAAGTGATGTCGTTTGCACAGGTGTGTGTGTGTGTGTGTGTGTGTGTGTGTGTGTGTGTGTGTGTGTGTGTGTGTGTGTGTGTGTGTGTGTGTGTGTGTGTGTGTGTGTGTGTGTGCATACCCTTAGTTTGTATGTGTGCGGGCGCTGTAAATGTGCGGCTGGGTTACATAAAACAGGAGCAATAAATCAACAGTCGAGTGTGAAAATTACGCAAATGGGGGCTTTCCTAGCCCCTCTTTCTCGCTGCACCTGAGCCATTTCGAAATGGGGGCACTGAGATGTAAAGCATTTAAGATAATGGTAACATCACTTTCGTGCCTGTTTGACATACACGCGCTCTTTCTTTCCGTGATTATTTCACACTTTAGTTGTTGCAGAGTTTCGCGCTCCCCTGCAAATCTTATAAACACCTGTACTGTTTAATCTAGCCTATTATTTCTGCTGAAGTGCCCATGAGCAACATTTAGTCTACTTGTGCGTCAGGGAGGCGGTCGTGTAGCTTGAGGGGAAGTAAGGGAAAATACGCCTGTCAGGCTAATTTTTATTAGTGGTTCTTAATTTCCTCTCAAAGTCCTTACGTGCCCTGCACTAAAAGCAGAGGGATGGGGAACAAAAAAAAAAAAAAAAGAGCCATAAAGGGAGGGGATCGGGGCGTATTTGCATAAAAGGCAACCCAGGGTGACTAGGAGGCAGTGCGCTATAAATGTGGAGTGGTTTGCACTGGTTTCACTGCGCTACACACTGCTGCTGGGGGAGGTATCAGTGGAGAGAAGAAATAAAAGGCCGAAGTGAATTTAGCGAGCGAAAGAGGGGAGGTGGGAGAGAGAGAGAGAGAGAGAGAGAGAGAGAGAGAGAGAGAGAGGAAAACCCTGATGTGCACCGGACCAAAGGGGGAGTATCCTAAGGTGAAGAGAAGAGAGCAGATGAGAGGAAAGAGGGATAAATAGCAGAAGAGAGGAGACGAGAAGACACGCTCTTGCAATCGGGGATGTATCCTGCAAAAATAACGCAGGAGTTTAATCTCAATTAGATACCAATCTAATCACCGGTGCGTCAACACACACACACTCACTGGGGATTTTTTTCTGCACGCACGGTCAACTTTTCTTTTTCTTCGCCTTTCGGGCTAACCCTCGCTCACTTGCTCATATACAGGCTCTCTAGTCATCACTTGGAACTCGACTTGGAGCTCCTGTACTGCAAACAGGATCTGGTGTCTTATCTGTGATGGGGGCAGCGGCCGAGGTTGGGAGCTTTGCCAACGGATTTTTGGACAGCTTTGGTGCCGCTCCGGCTCCGGTTGGCTCTCATTTTATTCTTACTCCTGCCGGGGCGGTGGACTACAGTTCGGCAACCGGATTGATGATGGGGGCACAGGGGCAGCAGCAGGACCACCTGGTGTCCGCGGAGAGGCTGTCCCGGAGCCTGGCGGACCTCAGCCATCTGAAAGGGATTCTGAGGCGGAGGCAGCTTTACTGCAGGACCGGTTTCCACCTGGAGATTCATTCGGACGGCACCGTGCAGGGCACCAGGAAAGACCACAGCAGATTCGGTACAGACCCTCTGATTACTAGCGCAAGCAGTAATAAGAATGTAGTAAAGCTATTTCGAATTTTGAGATACAGACTGACAGGTATCTTTGTGATGGAGATACTGACAGACTCAAACACTCAGAGACTAAACCGGGGAGGAAATAGTGATGGTCGTGCCATTCAATGGTGAATAGCTTATTGGATTAAATGGCAAATAATATACAGAACAGAGGTGATCAGAAGTGGAGTTATAACTCATATGGGAACATAGCTGCATCTCTTCCACAGTCACAGCCATCATTTTCTGAAATACCCATGCCAATGCAGGCTGCTGTGATCAAATGCTAATCATAAATGTAGCATCTTATTATAACACTAAACCCTGTTTCAGCATAACAGTAGATTATTTAGTTAAACAACTTATTTCAAGATAAAACAGCTTTCCAGGTGGGACAACAGTTGAGATATTTCATGTTTGCACAGGAATGGACGTTTCCTCTTTCAGATTAGATTGGACACTTCCAAGCTTATCTTCAGCTATCAAGATAAACAGCTTCAGGTTGCGGCAGATCAAAAGTAGACCACTTAGAGATTATTTATTGCTGCAAGGTTGTAGCGCCTCTGGTACTTAAATTAATTTGAGATTTGGATGTAACTTCATACCAGAGACCATTCCAGCTTTACTTGTCAGAGTCAGCTGATGGACATACAGCAGACTTACTTTACTAATTGTATTAAAATATACACAATTCAGTCAAGTGAAACAGCCTTAGCAAGACAAATGTTCTATTATAACAAATATAATATATATTTTATGTCTATGTGTTGTCAGATATGTTAATGATTATTGAATGTGCTTATTAATAAATGCAATGCAATGTATGTTTGCAGGGATTCTGGAATTCATCAGTTTAGCTGTGGGACTGGTCAGCATCAAAGGGGTGGACAGTGGCCTTTACCTTGCCATGAATAGCAAGGGGGAACTGTATGGCTCTGTAAGTGTACACCCTTGAACACATATGGATCATACACACATATTTGTGCAGCCACAGATTTCAGACTACACTCTAAAAGCTATTTCGTTGAGAATAATACCCACAGCCAGTAGGTGGCACATTTTGCACCATAAAACTCATATAGTACTTCTTATTCTTTCTTTCTGCAGGAGAAACTGTCAGCAGAATGTGTCTTCAGAGAGCAATTTGAAGAAAACTGGTACAACACTTACTCCTCTAACATCTATCGGCATGGAGACAAAGGTTCATTTTATTTTGTTGCCTTGAACAAAGATGGGACATCCCGGGATGGAACAAGATCAAGGCGGCATCAGAGGTTCACTCACTTTCTACCAAGACCTGTAGATCCAGAAAGAGTTCCAGACTTGTACAGAGACATACTGGGTCAGAGTTGAGGCAGAATGCATTAGCTGATCAAAAGCAAGGTTAAGAGCAGAAGTGCACCTGAACACGTCCCCTTAAGGGAGATGGAAGATCTTGTTGATCTGGACAAAATAGGATCATAAAAGTGCACCAAATCAACACTCCCCACTGCTGGCATGGAGAAAGGAAAGAGAACCTGACTAGCTGGGGAGACTGACTGAACGGCACCAGGGATCTTCTGTGGAAGCTGTGAAGACCCCTATGGCAGAGACAGAGACTACCAGGGCTCCAAATATTTTCTCCTTATCAGCCTATGCAAAAGCCCTGGTGGCCAAATGGATGATCTTAGAATTTTATTAACTTTCACGAATGAAATCCAACTATCTGCTTGCCCAGACTGCATGTTCAAAAGGACAAAGGTGTGAACTTGATAGTTGAGATTAACAACTGGCTGCTATTAATCTTTTACTGCTGTGTCTTGTCAATTTCACTGTTTTGAGTTGAACTTTTTACTTTATTCAAACATTACTGTGGCTGCTAAGTAAGCAAATAATTTACATGCATAATCCACTATACAGTGTGGCTAGTTTACATAAAAAGAAAAAAAAAAGTAGTTCATGCACTGGAAAGCAGCCATGTTTGTTCTGGGAAACGGGTCTTAGAGTTGGGATAATCAATTATACTAAAATAACTGTTGTGATGGCAAGGGTGAAGTCCCATTGAAATCAATCCAAAATATGACTTTTCTGCAAAATGCATGAGGAGGAGGAGAAGAACAACAGTGTGTGTTTTAATGGAGCTCTCATGGAAGCCAGTGAAGGAATTCTGACTCTCGTCAAACAACGGATGGGACTGACAAAGACACCTTTGCAAACATTTTGACAAATTTTATTCTTATTTATGAGTTTTTCTTTCCAAGGACATACAGTATATTTATTTCATATATTTATTTATTTCGAGAATATATTTTTGCAGCTATGAGATAAAATAATAAAAAAAAAACATATCCAGAATATGCAAGAGATTTTTCTTGTTTTATCGTCAGAGTATATACTGTGGTTTTGTGCTCATTGAAGGAGGTCTTTTCATAGGTTTTAAGGCTTTGTGTTTTGCATGCTCTCTCTATGATTTGTGAAAGTGCAGAATCAATTATTCATTCATCATTTAGTCTTTCCAATCAACAGTGCACACAGAGTGTAATAATGTGTCTGTTTGAGCCAATTTGGTTATCTTAATCTGCGTGCGCGCAAATTGTACTTTGAGTTCTTTATGACTAGTACAAAATTTATCTAAAGATGTTCTGTAACAACCATTCCCTAACCTTAAAAATAAGGATCCATGAAAATGCAAAGTAGACAGACTTTCAATCTTCTGCAATGTCAAACTGTAGTGGTGCAACATTTATGCGTGACACCAGTTTATAAAAGACTTCTGTGCAGGACACATGTGATTTCTCCCTCTGAGCTTTTCCAGAAGCCTCTTTTTTTCACCAGTCCTTGTCCACTGGAAAGGAGGGCAATTTCCAGAGAACTGGAAGAAAGAAGACATGAGGAAGCAAAGTTGAAAGCCACCTGAAGATACACTGTGATTCAATCGGGGTCATGAGCAATTCACAGAGAAAATTCCCATATTGCAACCCTAATATTTGTTGCCCTCCAAAGCGCCAAAAAAGCCAAGACATATTTGGGTATTTTTTTTCACTCTTAACAAGTCACATCAAGAGCTGCACATAATACTACTGATTTATAGAGTTTAAATAGTCATTTACGAAAACTAGTAAATTATTTTTGACAAATAATATTACTAGAGTACCCTTTCAGTAAATTCTACATCATGCTATACATGTGGCTAATTATCCACTGGAGAATTTTAGACACTGCAGACTCTCTGTATCCTGTTTCCAATAAGCTGACAGCTGAATTATCATACCTGTTTTGGTTAACAATGCCTACAGAGTCTGATTTTTTTAAAAAAAGTGAATGAGACAAAGAATTTAACATCTTTTTATACTTGAGAGAGACTTCAGCATTGCTGTGGTCAAAAAGTGATGAATCAAGAGGACCCCTGGTTGCCTAATGATTACTTAAATTCAACATCCATTGTTTGGCCCTCAGCCAGGCAGACTGACACTTGTTAACTTTAATCATCCCTTGTGTCTTCATTACCGTAATCATTTATTAATAAGAATGTTTTATCAGTGCAGGATCTGCACTGATAAAAAGGTAAAGCTAACTTGAGAAAGACAAATATCATGAAGCAGAAAGTGTGACCCTTGTTTTGTGGTATTTTGCAAAGAAAAAGTACAATTTGAAAGTGCTATGCACAGAATATTTTCCAGGTTTCATTTAACCCTGTGTGTTGAGTTTCATTGCTGATGTTGAAAATTGGCAACAACAGTATAATCCGAAGGACTATATACTAGCTGCTCACTTCAAAGTCTAATTAGCAGCTGTTCAACATTTATAATCTTACACTTCCCCTTATTTGCTATAAATGGCCCAGTGTGGGGAAGCATCAGCTCTTAATCCCACAAAGTTGATTGTATTTGTCTGGATGTAGTGTTTTTAGTGGGAAAATGTTACATCCCCACTGGTTTGAGTGGGGAGTCAAGGAGGCCATTTATGTGAAAAGGGAGCGACTATTGCTGAACCGTGAAGAGGGCCTGAGAGTACATCGTTCACCATCACGCTCTGTGACTAGTACTTATAGTCACTGATCAACGGTCATGACAATTTACATATTACCATCACGAAACTGAGCTCATGGCTAATTTTGGTCACTGTGCAACTGTACTTTTAATAAGGTTGGGGAAACCTACTGTTGGCTAAGAGTGAAGAGGTCAATTGGATGAGTGATGAAATGTTTCTCCCACTGAAAACCCTATGTCCAGATGAATAGAATCAAATTTCTGGGTTTTCCTTACCTGAATTATTGAGCATGCATCAAGACATCAGCTGTTAAGCGATGACTTAGCCTCTAGGGATAAAGAAAAACACTGTTTTGTGTTTGTTCAGTCAGTAGATATGCAAATAACAGATAACTAGATAACTAGGGCAAGACTTCCTGTTCCTTGTTTACTATAAATACAGATAAATTCAAAAAAGGTTAATAAATGGCTGTTCTGTTGTCAGATGACAGCAAATGCTTTTGAGATTACATCTCAGTAGATGTATTTGTCATTTGCTGTCCACCCAGGCTGTTTGCCAAAGCCTGCTTATACTGAAGCTTCTAGTAATAGCATCTTGTTCACTTTGTACATATTCTGCATATTATTATATATTACGTACAGGCTTAAACCTCTGTGGGGACAAAAACAATGCTCCTGGTGAGCACAGCTAAACCTCAAGTCCGTTCTTAAAATATCTCATGAAGCTACCATTAATTAGCAACTTAGCTCGCTACTGAAAGATTTTACGCATATGCAACTTACTGTGCACTGCAAGCCTTGATGGGTGTAAGAGCACTAACTGAGAAAAGGGTGCTTAAGATAATCACTTCCACAAAAAATAAGCCAACTCTATCTGCAGATAAGGGTTGTGCAGTATGATCAAAAGCTGGAGAAAATCTACTAAACAGTCCTTGAGGTACACATGTTTTGTCACTCTGTGCATGTTTGTTAAAGTTTTCAAATAATTCAAACTAAATTTGATTAAGGCTCTGAAAGTAGAGTGAAACTGGAGTAAGCTAGTTAGCATAGCTAAGAAACATGTCAATCTTTAGAATTATTTTAGCACACCTCAATCACTCTTCACACGGGACTAGAATTACCTGAGGCCTGTGTGCGATTAAGGGATTTGCCCACCACGTTATGTGTGGTAACCTTCAATCTACTTTGTGCAGGCTAAGTGCTCAAACAGGCTCTATAGAGTTATCTGAGCACTGAATAACCCCCTGTTGTGACATCCGCAGGACCCTTGTGTACTGGGTGTAGGAGCTAAAATGGCCTAACAAAACCCAACTCTATGCAGTACTGATGGAAGACTGCCTGTCAGCCTGTACCCCGAAACATCTGGCTGTGTGACACTGGGAAAAGACCAGCTCTTTCTGATTTGTCTGAAATTCTTTTGTGTCCAGCTGCATTTCACATCAAGGGGATACTGTCATGTATAGGTTGGTGCCAGCATACTGGCTCCTCAGCTTGGCAACATGTTTCAGATAAGATTACAGAGTGCTTTCGTTCATATCTGCCCAGTTGTACAGGCTGGAGCATGGTTACATTGTGTCTAGTTAGGACATGGTTCAGTGTGTGTATAATCCTCTGATAGGGGTACACAGTGTAGGCTAAGAGAAAAAGAACATCACACAAATGGTGCCTGAGTACCAGCATACGGATACTGGCTGAAACTTTATGTCAGACACAGCAAGCAAGAGAGAAACATCTTAAAAACCAGGAAAGAAAGAGATGCATGTATAACTTAAAAGTTTTCAAGAAACAGGTGGGTTTCTGAGAAGATAAAATAGGGAAAAAAAACTATATGGGTTCTTAGTGCTTTGCTGGCCTGTCAGGTTACAATCTTCCTTTGAAGTGTGTGTGTGTTTGCAGGGAGGGGGAGGCATGTTTATGTGACTCAAAGTGACTGGATAGATTCATGTCAGTACAACTTCTGTGTGTGTGTGTGTGTGTGTGTGTGTGTGTGTGTGTGTGTGTGTGTGTGTGTGTGTGTGTGTGTGTGTGTGTGTGTGTGTGTGTGTGTGTGTGTTCTCTGAATCTGTGTGAAGGTGAGCCAGGGGTTCTCCTGACTAGAGGGCTGTCTGACTGATGTGTGAAGGCCTGTGTGTGTGTGTGTATTGCTCTACCTCAACCCTGTTTCTTCTTTCTATGTCTATCATCTGTGGGGTTTTCCATGGACTAGTTAGATTTCCACTGCTGGATCCAAACAGAAATAATCATAGCAAAAGGGAAAAAAATATGCTAAAATTCTTTAAATCAGAACTTCCTCAATTATTTTTTGCCTTTCTCTTCTAAGTAGTCCAAAAAAGCTCCACTGAGGCATTTGTCTTACTCTGTTTGTTACACATACTGCTCTTTGCTGGAAGGCTAAATGTTTTCATATTTTTATCACCACAAAAATAACAAGAAAATTCAATATTATCTGCTTCAGGTGTATAGTCTCTTATCCTGAGAAAAAATTTCAAACTTGTGAAAACAGCACTGAAAATAGTTTGAATTTAAAATGAGGAATTACCATCTTCAAAACTCTTCATAAACAATTTATGAAAACACTTTGAAGTCTGTGTCCTTTTTTATGACTTTATGTTTATGTAAATGCTTTAACCTGCACTGACAGACCATAAGCTGTAAACAGAACAGCGACTACTTATTACCTTATAAATAAAATGTGTGTGTTGGTACGTATGTGCAACAAACAGGGTCCACGCAGGTGTTCTTCCTGCAGCCGTCAACACATGCACACGCACTTTTAAGGTCTGCGTACTCAAGCTTTCATCACTTCTGTGTGTGTGAGATTAATGGTTCTCTGGGAGTGACTCAGCTGCAATGAATTCACAGTAGAAAAAGTGTCCATCCCAAATTCTTAGACATATTAGACAGCTAGGAACTCATCCAACCTTTGACTAACAAATGACCCAATCTCTTAAACTCTGACATATCCACTAGTGGCTACATCTTAATAAACTAAGTACTGTTCATATCAGAAATAAACAACCCAGTATTTTATGTTAAAACTGCACTGACTTTTTTGGGGTGGATATTTTAGCTTAATGAGGACACTCACTATTTTCATGATCTCAAGGCACTTATTTTCAAGAATATCTAGTTTGTATGAGCACCAATGGATCAGATGGTTACACATCACACATAGCAACAAAGAAAATTATCTCAAAACATTGTAGTTTTGTAGTGTTTTGTAGCCTTTCAGCTTTAGCTTTTGGTTGGATGGCTACAATTGCATTCTAAATCTGGCTTTGCAGCACTTGCTCAAGAGGTGGATAACATAGTGGAGCATTTTTTCAGCTAAACAACCAGATATGAGTGGAGGGTAAAACTGAGAAAAAAGAAAGTGAATCCTGAAATCATATTAGTTGGCCAGAAATACAACTCAAAATGAATAAAAATGTAGCTGTTGTAGCCAATTTTGATGTTATGTGTTGTTGTGAGGTTGTTGGTAATATCTAATAGGTGTAGATGTTTATCTAGTAGCTTTTAGCCTCAGTCACACAGGTCTAGACAGGTCTAGTTTGCATCCATCTGGCAACCATTGGTCACAAGGAAAAAATGAGTATTCCCCAACTGGTTGCAAGTGGTTGTTAGGGGTTGCTTATAGTCTCTGTGAAATTGTTTGCTAAAATCCCAGCCAAACAGGTATAGAGACCAGTCAGTGACCCCTTGGTTAAAGCTAGGGAAAAGTGTGTATTCCACAGTTTGTCTGTGTAGGTTCTCAGTCATCCAGGTCATAGTAGTCTCTGTGTGTATTCCACAATTGATTGGCGAGTAGTTGCTGGAGGTTGCTGGCCGTTGCTAGCATGAAATTGGTCACTGGCAGGTTGCCATGGTCACCTCCAGTTCACATGCAGGACTTGACTTGTTTGCAAATGCTAGCAAACTAATCACCAAGTGGTAGTCAAACTGTCAAAAGTATGACACAAACCTGAAATACAATACATTGGTTTCAGTGATAATGCACAACTTTTACTTTGAAAATGAACATTCTCCATTTTCATTTTCTGTTGCCCTTTTTCAAGTTTCTCTACATCTCAGAGAGTGAGATGCCAAGTGTTTGAAGGCAAGTTGGTGTCTTTCATGCAAACTATGGGTGACAGCAGCAATCTGCTTGCAACCAAAGCAATGACAAGGAGATTTTTTTGGTGTAGCATCCTCTTTCACCCAGCATCAGACAGGAAACCCACAGAAACCACTTGCCAACCGACTGGGGAAGATACATTTTTGACTAGCAACTGGAGGTTTCTAGGGGGCTGCCAACAACACTCTAGCCCTATGTTACTTAAGCCTTACTGGGGCACCTCACAGCACCTGTGGGTACGAGAGGGAAGTCTCTGGTGAAGGGAATTAAAGCCTCACAATTTTTGAGCCATTGGTCATGTGTTTTTGTTTTTACTCCTTTTGTGTTTTTTAAATACTTTTTTTAACATACTAATTTTAAATACTTTTCAAGCAAGTTCCCTCAAGCAGCTTTTTTGGTCATTACATTTCGACTACAGTATGATGATTAAAAAATACAGTTGGTAGCATGCTTTCCATCTAAGATTTATAAAGTAATAATAAGTTTGTATGATAAGTATTGTGTAGATTACATAATTAATATATATATATATATATATATATATATATATATATATATATAAACGAATTACTTTTACAATTTTCTGGCAAAGGCATCATTACACATTTACAATAACAGAAACTAGAGCATAAAAGACGTGAAGAAACATGAAAAAATAAGTGTAAAATTATCTCAGAAGACACAACAATACTGAGGTAAACCACATCACAGGATAAAGTAAACCAAGTGTACCTGAAGTGCACCTCCGCACCCTCCTGCTGTTTTTGCTGGGTCTGTTTCAATGAAAAAGTGTTACCTGACATATTGCAGATGAAAGATTCACACCGGTGCGCATATTTTCAACCCTGTTATCATCAACAGTTCTTAAGCAGTCGTTGAACATGTTGTTAAGCAGAAGGTAGAGTTTGTGTCAAATACCCATCTAACCACTGCCTTCAGCTCATATTCACACATCTAAAAACCACAAATTATACAAGACACAGGTAGGACATGAGATTGGGCAAAGAACGAAAGGTGAAGTTCTGTAAGATCACAAAATTCTACAGATTTTTAAAAATCCCACAAGATTTTTATGTATTTTTTTCACACAACCACAATGTTTTTGTTAGTTTACAGAGGTTGCTGGCAGTTAGCAGCTGGCAGTAGTTTAATTACCTCCAAAAAACCCCAATCTCTTTTAAGTCATGGAAACACATCAACAGGCCATAATTGGCCATGCAAGAGTTCTTCATGAAATCAATGTTTTTCTCCTGTAACTGCAGTTTCTGCCTTCTTTTTAATTAATTTAGATGACTGAATTATGTTTGTGGTGTCAATTAGTCCATGTTTGTGCACACACAAATGTATAAAGTGAATGACAAACTCAGTTCAACCTGCAGGTGTGATCAGCAAACAACAGGGGTAGAGATTTCTGAAAGCTGTAGAGGAAATGCATATTGTAGGGAGGAAGCCAAGCAGAATAACCCATTAAGCTTGTTTTCTTTTTTGGACCATAAGAGAGTTTAAGTTAATTTCCTCTCTTTAGCTGTACTTGTATGTACTGAAGAATAAAAGCAACTTTGTTGGAAAGAATCGCCTCAGCCACTTCAGCTTTTTGTTTTTGTACTGTTATTAAATTATTTGAAATATAGGACAGTGAACTCAAGTGTAGAGTAAAAAAAGACTAAAGCTAGAATTACCCTGCTCCTTATGTAGAGATGCATGTAAAAGTATTTGCAATTATAGGTTGCACAGGCTCATAGGGAAGCCAGTGCACAGGCATGCACTGCATGGGCTAGTATTCCTGCTGATACTTTTCTGTAATGGACACATAGTGTATGTCATACTTTCAGTCTTGGAAGAAACATTCACAAAAACATGTCATGTAAATCCTGGTGAAGCATGTTTCCAGCCTACAGCTAACTAGTTTTGTGAATCTAAACTTAAACACGCTTACACTGATAACATACCGTTTGGTCCCTTGCTAAATTCTGCTAAGTCTCTAATTTTTATAGAAGTTTAATTTTAATGGAGACAGACAGAATATCAACCAAAATTCCAGTGAAAACACATTACATAAAAGTTATAAGTTATAAATTGATGTGCACATCATTGCGTGAAATAAATATTTGATCCCCCACAGCCCAGCCAGAATTCTGGTTTGGCATCAAGTCGACCCGCTGTGTTTGGAGGAAGAGAGTATGATCCAATAACACCATTCAGTCAAGCACAGAGGTGGAAACATTATGCTTTGGGGATGTTTTTCTGCTAACGGTACAGGATGACTTCACCGGATTGATGGGCCAATGGATGGGGCCATGTACTGTAAAGTCTTGGACAAGAACCTTCTTCCATCAACCGGAACATTGCAGATGGGTTTTGTATGGGTCTTCCACATGACAATGACGCAAAACATAGCACCAAGGCAACAAAAGAGTGGCTAAAGAAGAAGACACTCCTGCCTAAAGACCTCAATCCTATAGCAAATCTGTGGAGGGCAGAAAAGAAACCTAAAGGTTTTAGAGAGTTTCTGTAAAGAGGCGCAAGCCAAAATCTATCCTGTCTTTGACTATTTTGAATTATCAAAAGCTAACTAAACTAAACTAAAGGAAGTAAAAGTAACGCAATTTCTCTCAGGATCATTACTGGCTGCCGAGCCTACTCCCCGGCCTGCGTGGGGCTCCCATCTCCATTGCTGTGAGGGTCTCTCACACGGTCTGCTCACTGGGGACTGGATGGGCAGGCCACACCCCCTACTATTCTGTTATTGTTAAAATAAATGTGCTTCCATTTTGTGCCATTGAGGTTGTACTGTGTGAATCTATGTTGAAAACTTTTCTATTTGCGCCTTTTGCCTTCACTCACACTGGGCGGAGGACAGACTGAAGATGTTGCTGGTTTTGCCTCAAAAACATTTATTTGTTAAAAAGTAGGTAAATTCTTATGTTTACATTTTTGAAAAAAAAAAAAAAGGCACCTCACCATTTCCTGTAAAATGAAATTACTAAAATTTACCATGGGATCCAGATTTTTTTTTTAATTTTTCTTTTAAAAGAAAAGTGCCCAGGCAGATTTAAAGGGTTTTGTATCTGAACTCTTCATGTTCCTATAGTCTTAAAAAAAAAAAAAAAATACAACAAAAATGCCTTCTGAAAAGTAGATTGTACATAGATAAACTCTCATGTAAGATTTTATTGTTTCCCGTGCTCATTATAGCTATAATGAGCACAACTGCACACACTTGTGGTGTTTCCATAACAACCGTTAACATAACAGAGAAGAACATGAAAATGCAAGACTTGCACATCACATCATTAAAAATACTATAAATTTGAAAGGAAAATTGATGTATCAAATGATAATATATTACTTAGGATACAATATTTTATTTTACTTTACAAGAGCATCTGGCCCTCACACTGTCTGGCAAGAAAAATTCCAGCCCTTGGACAAATGTAGTTGAGGACCCCTTCAGTAGACACGCATTCCCCTGTGGTTCTCCACCCTTGTGGTGTAAAATCATTTATAAGGTTTACTGTGAACATGTTTGCTCAATGCTATGGATATGTGGACAAATTCACTCTTAAATTCTTAATAGAAGGGGGAACTATCCATTAACATATGAGACAATAGGGGCTACAGAGAGAAAATGGCAAGGGGAGACAGAAAAGGGTACATTTGAGTGATACAGTAGAGAATAAATGTAAATGATAAGAGGAAAAAAACAACTAATTTTGATATGTATATGTAGAATGTCATATTCTCTAGTTATAGTGTGTCAAAGCCAAAATTTGATTTTAAAAAAAAAATTCCTTAATTTATATGATGCAAGATAAATATATTCAGCTGATACTATTTAGTTTCAACAAAAAACAAAATAATTAACTTTGAAAAGTTAGGCTCCAAATATTTTGGCTTTGTTATCTTCATGTAAAAGAAGCAAGCTCTAGAACAGATTGTGTTTGTCAATTGAACCTATACTTTCTGGGACTAACCCATTGACTACGTAGGAGAGAATCCTGGAAGGTCCCATAGTAAAATAATGGGACTGGTTGTTCTTTGCTTTTTAATGTGGGGTGGCTAGTTAACAAGATTTATGTATGCAAAAACAGACACTCTTCATTCCTAGAGTCTTTTCTCTTGTAAAAGTAACAATTTCTCTTTGAAAAAAAAAAACCTCCATAAGTCTCACCTTTATGTTGCTTGTTCAAGTCTGAAGTCCATGGCTTCTTTACCTCATTGTGGTGCATCAAACCCTAGCAGACTTGTTAATGCTTCTCATGGCTGGAAAGCTGTAAACACCAATCAGAGTTTGATGACTGCTGAAAAAAAAGCAGCTGTAGTGAGTATTTTCTCACCACTAGGGAGAAGTTTTAACAATGTAGCATTTTGTCAAATGACACAAAGGTGAGAAAGGCATTTTATTGAGGTTTCAAAGAGAGATACAAACATAAAATCTCTAAGGACAAAGAATAATTGGTTAGTGTGGCAAATGTCCACTTTTTAGTGACAACCCGCTGTGAAACTTTAAGCTGTGCATTTCTGGGATCAGCAGCTTGGTGTTTTAAACTTGACATGACTACCAAGGGGCAGATCTCACAGATTAACTGATAAGCACTGCACGCTTGCTGGGAACAGCAATTTACAAAATAAGTATAATTTTGATTTCAAAATGACACGAAAATAGTGATTGAGACCAAAAAAAGAAAGGGAGCCTGCTGGTCTTTTTCTCATAGACATGTTTAAAATCAGACCCCAGAGGAGTCTTCCAGTGGTGGTCTTTGGAAAGAATGTAGGTTTAAGGCACCTCTGCATTGGCTTTATTTTTAGACCCAAAAGCTACACTCACATCCACGTTATTAAGTACAGCTTGTCAGCCAATAATGTGGTAGGAACCCATTGGATTTAGATGTGTAGACATGACCAAGATGACATGCTGAGGTTCAAACTGAGCATCAGAATGGGGAAGAAAGGTAATTTAAGAGACTTTGAATATGGTATAATTGTTGTTGCCAGACAGGCTGGTTTGAGTATTTCAGAAACTGCTGATCTACTGGGATTTTCCCAAATAACCATCTTTAGGGTTCACAGGGAATGGTGTGAAAAAGAGAAAATATTGAGCTTAGAACAAAAAACTGAGGCTATGTTTCACATGGGCTCATCAATTTGGGCAATAGAAAAGTAAAAAAATGATGCTAGGTCTGATGAACCTCAATTTCTTCTGCAATATTTGGATGGTAGGATCAGAATGTTGCAAAATCCAACCTGTATCCAACCTGCCTTGTATCAATGGTTCAGGCTGCTGTTGGTAGCATAATGATGTTTGGTGAATGTTTCCACACCATGAAGAATTAATGCAGTTCTGAAGACGAAAAGGGTGGTCCGATCTGGTACAAGCAAGTTGTACCTAGTGAAGTGTCTGGTGAGAGTATGTCCACTTTTTAGTCTATGTTAAGGGGACTGATGGATCAACAGGAGTTTGAATACTGAGTAACACCTTCAAAACCAAATATGTATGCTTTAATGACTTGCTCTATGAAACTACAACGTTTCAACATACCCACGAGGACCTGTGCCCATTGTGTCTTGAAGAAATCTGTCGACTTTAAAATGCATCATGTTACGTAATTTTAAAGACCCAGTTTTCTCTAAGCCCCATCTAAATACTCAGCAAACCATTAATGGTCAAATGATCTAACAGTCAGAACTGTAATTTTATTATTAGTCTTCATGTGTGCTGATACATGAACACACACACACACACACACACACACACACACACACACACACTCACACATACATGGTGGAAGTAATTAAAGCAAGTGGAGCTAAATTGAAGAGTATTGAACTCATCTCTCACACGCTCCTACTATGTCAATAGATCACTCACCAAGCGCTATCGACCACTCCAAAGACTTCCCACTGCAAACCCTGTTGCTGTGCATGTATTAGTATGTAATATGTTGGACAGTATAGGGCATAGGCAGAGAGGCAGAAAACAATGAGATGATTTTTGAAGCAGCATTAGCAAAGGAAATGGGTACTGTTTGCCCTTCATACTATTATTCTTTTTTACATCTTTCCTTGTGTCAGAAATGTCTCATCTTTCCTATGTCACCATGCGCTCTCCTCTCCTTGTTTTCTCCGCTCTCTCTGAATCTCTGTATCTCTATCTATCTTGTGGGAAGGGTAATGATTTTGACTAAATGAGACTCTTGCACTTCCCCAACCCACTAGATTACCAGATCAATGGAACAGCATTTGTGTAAAGGCATCTGTGGGGAGATGCCTATGTGTGTTCTCTCAGTCTACACAGTCTGTATAGTAATCATGAATACCCAATAACCCCAGTGACTAGTTATGACATGGAGGACAAAGCTCTGTTGATGGAAAGTGACAATGGAGAATAATGACAACAGAGATTTTCCACAAACAGCAAGGGAGTATGGAGCCATAGATTTTTACTGAATAATTGGTAGGAATTTTCTACAAGGTCTTGGCATGACAAATGTGTGTCAAGCACACCATCAGTGCTGGAGTAGAAGAACGCGTCGGCTGCTCTGTTGAAATGCATTTCCCCTGTGTGGTGGTTCATCCCTTGTGCTTGATGTGACTTCAATTGGAGAAGAATTGATTATCTCTTATTTGTGATCAATGCTAAATGTGTTAACATGTATTGGCTCAGTTCTTTGACTGTGCAACTGTGCTTGTATAAAGCTTTTTCTCATCCACGTTCACTGTTTGCCACCTGTCTTCATCCACACACCTTTCTAAATGTTGATTCCGTTGTATTTCTTTGGAAAGATTTAATAAAGTAGAAAGGCTGCTTTTTGCAGACAGGTAAGGGTTTTGGCGCTTGTTTGATATTTTTTAATCACACTTGTAGATGACATGATGTTCTCAGATATATACTGTCTTGCACATACAGCATGCTTTTGATCTACTTGTAGATAGTTTTTAATCATGTGGAAGTCAGGGGACTGTGTGGTAGCCAAATTTTCAATATGATTTAAAATGTATACTTATTTTATTTAAATAAGACCAATAAACATTAATTAGCATAAACAGTTACTTTAAGTCTATCATTTAACAATGCCAGATTTAGCCACACAGAATAAGTTTTCACAGTGCAGTTGTGTGCACAAAACTTAGTACACCCTTACAGCTTCCATAGGAAGAGGGTAAGTAGTAGCCAGGTGCTGCTAATCAAATGCATTTGATTAACTGATCATCAGTAAGTGTGACCACCTGTATAGAAACAGATGTTTGGCAGTTTGCTGGTTTGGAGGATTCAGTTGTGTGTTAACACAATGCTAAAACAGATTCACTCCAAGGTCAAGCTGTGCAGTGCTCAAAGAAAAAAAAAGTTTAAAAAAATCTTGTTTGGAAGAGTTTCCAGGAGAAAGCGTTTTCTCTCTAAAAAGAACATATCAGCACAGCTTAGGATTGCAAAGTTGCATTTGATTTCTGATCACTGAAGACTTGAACAGTGTCCTTTGGACAAACAAGACCAAAGCTGAGATTTTTGGCCATAATGTGCAATGGCACATTTGGTGAAAATCAAACACAGCATATCATCACAAATACCTCATATTAATTGTCAAGCACGGTGGTAGAGGGGTCCTGCAGTCACAGGCACCTTGCAGTCATTGAGTCAACCATGAACTCCTTTGTATAACAAAATATTCTAGATTTAACTGTGAGGTGGTCTGTCCAACAGCTAAATTTGGTCATGCAAAAGGATAATTATTTAAAGCTCACCATCAAATCTACAGCTGAATGGCTGAAAAAGAAAAGAATCAAGGTACCGCAATAGCCCAGTCAAAGTCCAGACCTCAACACAATTAAAATATTGTGGTGGGATCACAAGAAAGGTGTTTATAAATGAATGCCTGTAAACCTCAATGAACTGAAGCAATGTTGAAGCCTATCACAGCCACAGGTAATTGGGCAAGAGGTAGGGTACACCTTGGACAGGTTGACAGTCTGGCACAGGGCTAACACAGAGAGACAGACAGCCATTTGCACTCACATTCACACCTATGAGCATTTAGAATCACCAATTAACCTAACCCCACTAACTGCATGTCTTTGGACTGTGGGAGGAAACTGTAATACCTGGAGAAAACCCACACAGACACAGGGAGAACATGCAAACTCCACACAGAAAGGCCCGGGGCAGATGGTGGATTCAGACCCAGGAGTATGTTGCTGTGAGGCAACAGTACTCACCACTGCACCAGCATACTGCCCTCCTTCCTCAACAAACATTTTTTAATAAAATCAGAATTCTGCACATCCAGGTTTAGCATCTTTTTTACTGAGGCATTCTTACAAGTACTTCTTTTGCATTACTGTCACCAGCTGTCTATTAATGCCATAAAGCAAGGCTTGTATCCAAACATCTGCATTATTCGGGTCATTCATCCATACATCATCCATGTTCTTTTCCACATATCTAACTAGAGTCAAAGGGGTTTTGAGTCTATCCTAGTTGGCCTGCTGATAGATAGATAGATAGATAGATAGATAGATAGATAGATAGATAGATAGATAGATAGATAGATAGATAGATAGATAGATAGATAGATAGATAGATAGATAGATAGATAGATAGATAGATAGATAGATAGATAGATAGATAGATAGATAGATATCAGTTACCCTTATTGGCAGTGGAACCTGACAGTATGATCCACACCAATGCACAAACACAAACACACACACGTCCAAGCACGCCGTGTTCAGATTTCTGTTCAGTGCGGAGAGCCTATCAAAGCATGGTCTTTTCCTCCTTTTAGTGTTACAGCTCTTAAGCCTCAAACATGAAAGATTGACAGGCAAGTTTTATTAAACCTCTTCTCAACGCAAGTGTGAGTGCATTTGTGTGTGTTTGTGAGAGAGCAGAGAGAGGTGAAGACAGCGGTCAGGCTCAAGACTTGCCAGATTTTCAGAACAAAGCATGACTGTATAACAACAGACTTCCTCAGGGTTTTTATCTGTGTGCTCCTTCCTGAAACACGAAGCTGTGAATTCAAACACGAAGGATTAATGCTTGCACACTAGGAGTGTCATGACAACACTGTATTGGTGATAGCAGGGATACTTAAAATTTAAATGTAAATATTGTTTCAATAATGCATATATGATGATATCTTAACAATGGTGTA
This sequence comes from Archocentrus centrarchus, assembly GCF_007364275.1. NCBI lineage: Eukaryota > Metazoa > Chordata > Actinopteri > Cichliformes > Cichlidae > Archocentrus > Archocentrus centrarchus. The sequence goes on along the minus strand of NC_044346.1, from coordinate 28,578,460 downwards.
ATTTGGCTTTTGGTGACAAATGGCTACAAACTCTCTTGTCAACTTCATGCATTTTTACTTTCAGTTTAATTAATTTACCAAAAAAGACAACACACAATAAGCAAAGCTAAAAAAAAAAAAAATGTCCTTGAAGAAAATTTGTTTGCAAATTTTCTATAGATTATGTGTTTATATCCTCATTGGGATTTTTTTTCCCTTGACCACGACAATTGTGATGTAAAAATTGATGTCAGTACAGCTCTATTACACAGTTGTAGGCATAGACTGGGTTCAGAGAGATACTACACTTTGTAGTATAAAGTATTAAAAATAGTAAATTTAAACCCAATTTATCTTAAGCTAATGGTTAATTTAATTTTAAGAAAAATAAATATAAGTAATAATAATAAGTACTAATTGGTTAATAACTGCAAACAAATTGATGTCTATAAACATTCATTTTTAAAGCTAAAAATGATCATTATAATACTTTTATTTGGTTATGTTTAGGCACCAAAACTACTTGATTTGTTTCAGGGAAAAATTCTAGGCTGGGTTGAAATACCTACCATCCATCCATCCATCCATCCATCCAGCCATCCATCCCACCCCCACCCCCCGTTTATCCTATTCAGGTTCACAGGGACCAACAATTTCTGGTTTATTCATTGGCAGATGAACCCAAAATAAGCAAGACCTTAAAATTATCCCTTTACTGGAAAGATTACTTAAAATTAGGTGTTGGCAAAACAGTTGCAAACAATAAAAGGATAAATGCTCTAAAAAATGATAGGGCCCTAATAAAATTGCTAAATGCACAAATGACACTAATGATTGCATTATTCACTGGGGTTATGCATTTTAGTCATAGCTGCTTTGTTAACACACGCACAAACAAGCACACAGATAGAAGGCATTTGATCATGTCTTATTTAGTAGCTGTGTCACCTCCATCTAACTGATGATTTCATTTATAATGGGAGAGACTTCAACAAAGAAGTAGAGAAAGACATCGAGACGTGTTTGACTGTGATGAAAGTGTCCATACCTGAGGAGTTAGAACATGTGGAGGTGACAGACAATTTTCGTAAAAGCACTGGCAAGCGTGTGTGTTTTGTGTGTGTGTGTGTGTGTGTGTGTGTGTGTGTGTGTGTGTGTGTGTGTGTGTGTGTGTGTGGCAGCAGAGCTCTGGAATGTGTGTCTTATACTGTGCATACTGCTGCAGATGTACTTGAATGTAGAGAGCAACTATGACAATAGAAATCATCTGAAACATTGTTAAAAACCAGGTGCATGCACACACACACACACACACCCACACACACGCGCACGCACGCACACACACACACACGCACACACACACACACACACACACACACACACACACATTGTTATCAGAAAATCAGGATATGAGTGATCACCGCCTTCCCATTTAGACAGGCAGTTTCCTTTTGTGGCTGCTTTTATGTGTGGTGTGAGTCTGTGTCATTAGGCTTAGTTTTCACACATGAACTTTGGACAGTGTCACAAGAATTAGGTCAGGGCAGCTGTCATGGGGCAAGGGCGGGGTACACGCTAGACCAGGGGTCTTCAAATCCAGGCCTCGGGGTCCGGTGTCCTGCAGGTTTTAGATGTGTCTCTGCTTCAACACACCTGAGTCAAATATAGAAGTCATTAGCAGAACTCTGGAGAATTCGACTGCATACTGAGGAGGTAATTCAGCCATTTGATTCAGGTGTGTTGGATCAGGGACGCATCTAAAACCTGCAGGACAGGGGATGGCTAGAACCCATGCAGATACAGACACATTATATATATTATAATATGGGCGCCAGCTGTCCAGTGGATTCAAACCCAGGACCTTCTTGCTGTGAGGCGGCAGTGCTAACCACCATACCACTGTGCTCCCCCAGCTGCTATATTTTAAAGCAAATTAAATTAACTTTATAAAGAAGCTTGATGGCTACATTAGCAATCTATCCAGCATGCACTGTTAACATCTATCACTCCAAAGTCCCAGAGTAGTGTGCAAAAAGAAGTGCAAACCTCTGCCAAGGCAGCTCACTCTCTGGGCAGTATTTACTTTTGAGGGAATAGCATTGTGTTTTGCATATGTTCATTTAGTTTTATTTGGGTTTTTTTTGCATTTTTGGCCACAGTGGCTACAGTGGAGAGTGACAGGAAATGGGGAAAGATACGGGGGAAGACACGCGGGCAAATTGGCGACGGGCCGGGACGCGAACCCACGCTGCCCGCACCGCAACGCGGCGTGTGTATGTGGTCCCCGGCTTCACCACCAAGCCACCCAGGTGCCCTTCTTTGTTCTTTTTAAGAAGTTTGTAGTGCAGTAAAACTCTGATAAAGGTAGCATGACAGATGTTTACTTTTATTACACAAACATTATGTGGGAGCAGGTAATGGATAATAGGTACGGATTTGTAAATAACTGGAAATTTGAGCTTACTATATAATATTATACTAGAGTATATTTGTAATTAATTAGCTCATTCTTTTTCTCGTGACAATATTTTCTTTAATGATATAAGGCATTTTGGGGTCAACTTGAAAGGAAGGCAGATGTCAAATATAAAAGTGAGATCAGAGGTCAAATGTGACATGATATTTGGATGCAAACTATAATGTGACATTTAGAATTCCCATTTACTGGTATCATTTCCTAAATGTTGCCAATACAAACAAAGGCAGCAGAAGATTTAGCAGAGTTTTAAAGCTAAAAGAGATTCAATGAAAATTACATAATGAAATTTTAACCTTATTTGACCTTGAAGAAGTAGTTAGGGGTCCATATTAACATGATATTTAGAATCACCATGTATCATTCCCTATATGCCTATATGTACAAACAACAGCGGTAAGAATCATAGTTTTAAAAATAGCTCCATCCAGCATTATTATCAATTTGATCTTCAGATCAATCTATTGACCTTGAAGGTGAGGTCAGAGGTCAAAGGTGACATGATATTTTAAATCTTTATAAGGTACTTTCTATATGATGATAATACACACCACACTTGTAAGAATCAGTGTTTCATTCATTGTTGAAAATGAAGTTGACCTTGAAGATCTTGGTGGATGTAAAGCAAATTTTAATGCACTGTTAACATGATCCCACTCTGTGCCCCTACAAAGTTTTATCAGAATCCATTCAAAACTTTTCAGGCTATCATGTTTACAGACAGAATGACATACTTGCACGCACACAAACGCTACCAAAAACAAACTTTTTGGCGGAGGTGATGACTGACAAATCTTGAAATTAAGCGCTGATTACTCATTATTAATTAGTTCTGTTGTAGTGCACTTGTAAATGACACCATAAATCAGTCACTCAGAAGGGGAAACAAAGTCTGTAGTGAAGGTAAATGGTCATTAAGTCACAATGTTTCTCCACTGACACTATCATTGCTGGAGATGTTGAAATTCATGTTGTTTCTCCTTGTTTGCCTAACTTGTATAAAGCCAAACACATTCTGCATCAGTCTCAGTGCTCTATATGAATGTGATTCAGGTTACAAAGGGATACAGGAGAGTCTGACCTGCAGCTGTTTTATCACTATGTAACAATTTATTATGTAAGTCACATACACTTGTCCTGTTGTAGCGAACAGAGGTGACCAGGATGACAGCAGGCATGAGGTGCATACAGTACCAGTCAAACGTTTGGACACATTCACCCATCCAAACTTTTGGCTGGTACTGTAAATGTCCAGATAGTTTAAAAACAGTAATCATGAAATACTTCCTATGAAATTCCTGCACATCAAAGGCAGAGTGTAGAATGCTCAACCTACACCTATGCAGAGAAAAATATTCCTGCATTCCAGTTTCAGTCTGGATGTCTTTTACAGCCAGGCCGATCTGGTGTGCTGGGCCTGGACATGTCAGGACATGCATACGCCCTGAACATCCACAGAGCTAGTGAGTTATCTGTGTGACTTTTGTGTGTTTTAGTCACGGACAAGGAACATACTCACTCATGCAGGCGTATGCACAGATGCAATGACAGGTGGGTTTTGCATATGCAACGCGTGGATGTGTGTATGTGGGACACCGCTGCATGGAGTGTTTGTGTCCCTATACCCATGCTTGAAGTCAGATGAGCTAGCACATCCAGGGTCCTCTTTGAAGGTGTGTTCATGTACACAGTCTGACACACATACACTGACCAGCTGTTTCTCTCTTCCACTACCCTTTGATGTCTGCACTTTTTTCATTCTACCCACCATAGTTGCATCTCTCTCTCTCTCATCATTCCCCAGTGTGGCTCTCACCAATTCATCTCCTATAATTACAACTGTTTGAAAAATATAAATCTACTGTACTGTAAGTAATGTCACAATTTGTGCCATCTACATGATTCCATAAAACAACATGCAAAATAGTGCATAATTTAGTCTCTTATTGCATTCAAAAATGGATTTTAATTTCATCAAAAAACAAATCACAGAAAACTACATTAGGTAGAGCAAGGGGATGATTAGACTGGATTAAAAATCTATTTTGCAAGAGTGTCCTGGCTAAAACACTTCTCTTAAACCCCCTGAATTAAAATTAAAAACCTGCACTTCAATCATATCTTGATCGTTTGAGTTGAAATGCACTGTGGTGGGTGAAGTGGCAAAATTACAAAAGCTGTGCCATTGTACAAATACTGACTTAACTGTATCACCAACTCAGCATGTACTCACACTAAGTGATCCCTACCATCCCTGAGTACATCTGACTTCCAAAGTCCAGTTTGTTTAACAAGTGTCATCACTGCATGACATGCACAGGTGCAGGTAAGTATATTGTGCCCTGTACTGCTTGAAGAGGTGATTCTCAGTGTAGCTCAGTTGGATTCTGGCATGGTTTGCATGTACTGTGATCACTAATCTTGGTCCTGTACAGCTGCCTTCATGAAACATGTTGTGGTATGTAGTTAACAAATCTATGCAAGGCATGTGAGAGTTGTCACTGCTGCTAATATGTCCCCAGTAAAGCCACAAAATAGGTAAAATCACTATCTTCATTGTCTTCTGGAACAGTGCTTTTCAAAGGTGCATGTGTGCTCTCTTTTGTGAAAGTGAGAGGCCGATTTAGAGCAAGGAGGCTGGGTTGTTAAGAGCAGTGTGCGCGCAGGTCAGTGTGGGAGCAGGGACGAGTGGGCTTTTGTACAGTACAAGGCAAACATACCTAGTGTGAATACACCCTTAGACCTTATTCTTATTTAGAATGCAGCAAAAGGTTATGTGACTAATAAGAGATTATACTGGACCCTTCTCTCAATAGCCTCAGTGTCCTCTAGGTAGTGTTGCAACGTGACCATTGACTAATCAAAATCCTCGTAGAGTTAGAGAGAGAGTAACTTTGAAATGAAGATTTTTCTTAACATATGTAGGATGTTTTAAGTGCTTCTCTAATCGTCACCTTTAGAGAACTCCAGAATGGCCTTTGTACATATGTATCTTTCTTAAGCAAAGACAACATAACAACATAATAAAACTGTTTTTCCAGTGTTGTTTGACAAAGGATTTCTCGAGTGCCGTTTGTTTAAAGAATTATCTTAAAAAAATCTTTATACATTAAAGCCAACAACATTTGCAAACACACAGCTGTCTGTCTGCATGTCAGTGAGGTATGATAATTATTGTTTAGATTTACAGTTTTGCAGTAGGTATGCTTCAGCAGCAAAACATACTGAACAATGCAGAAATCAAAACGTCTTTTCTTTCATAAATGTTATTAATGGTGTCTCGCAGGGAGGCTGGTGCTGAAACAAGGATCAGTTTCACATGTGCAATCTCTTTCAACAAGAACACACACAGAGATGTAATAAAACTACGTTAAACATTTTTTTTTTCATCAGTCCTACACTGGTGAGCATTTGAAGTATTTGCATGTCATTAAATCAACTTAATTTCATCTGTTCACTGCTTGGTGCACTTTGAATTTTTTTCTCCAACTTGATAATTAAAAACAGCTGTAAGAATTTTTTTTTTTTTTTAGAACTTATTATATGGCACAAATAAGATAGAAACAGTTGTTCAGGTTAATGCTTTGTGGGATATGCCTGTTTATACAGAATATAGCCCATCTCCCCTTTCTATGATGGCCGACATTTACTGTTAGTCTTTTGGAAACAAACTTTTGGCTGCTGAAACAGCTGGGCAATAGCATGGTCTAATTCTAGCTGGAAGCATGGGGTTAGGGCTAGCCTGGGGGTTGTGTTAGTGATCCACTATTAACAGCAGTTGAAGGATAACCCGGGCTTTTTAACTCGTTTAATTAAAACACAGGTTAAGGACCCTGGGATAATCTTTGACACAAACTTGAAATTGCAGCTAGACTACTGACTGGAACAAAAAAAAAAAGAGATCATATTAATCCAGTGTTAGCAGCCTTGCACTAGCTTCCTGTGCATTACAAAATCCATTATAATGTGCCACTATTAGTGTTTAAAGCCTTAAATGGTCTCGCACCTGCATATCTTGTAGATATGCTCCATCCGTGGTCTTAGCTTATTTCACATGGGGTCATACCTTTGCTGTTGTTGCACCAAGACTCTGGAACGATCTCCCAAGTGACCTGAGAAGAGCATCAACTGTAACTGAAGAATTACCTTTTCTATCAATTTTTTTTTAAACTTCAGATTTCTGGAACTGTGATTGGAGGATTGGTTGCTACTGGGTTATTTCATGTGCACACAGTGAATGCATGTAAGTCTTTCTTTTTTTTTTTTTTTTTTAGAAACTAGTTTAAAGCATTTTGGTTTTAAAATGTGCCATATAAATGAAAATTACTTACTAACAAAAACTAATAACATTTCATTTTGTACATCCATTTCACAAAATAGATTCTAACTAGATATAACACCTATGCACTGCCACAGTTAAAAAAGAAAAGCAAAAAACATTAATAAAAGATGTGTACAAATTAATCCAATAACCCCAAAGAAAATTCATAAATTTGATTCTGAAAAATTAAGTTTTTATAACCAGATCGGAGTGCTCTGTGCATGAAAAGCACAGTGTTTGTTTTGCAAAAATCATTTAATGCTAATGATAACTCCAGGTATATTTCTGGAAGTACTGAAGAACTGGTCTCTGAGAATCAGCATCCAAAATGGCACTGTGGGAAACAAGTCACTTTGTTGACGGCAAAGAAAGATAAAAGCTGTGTTTTTTAACCCAACTTTTCCCCATATTGTAATCTTTCGACTATCTTCCCTTCATCTTGAAGCCATTAAGACCTTCTAGAGTTACCTGGCCTGTCTGTGGCCCAGCAGAGCCCCAGAGCCCCAGTCTTTGTCCGGATCAGGGCAGCAGGTGAATAGGATGCCCATGCAAGGGGCCTCTCAGCATAGATACACCTGATACCTGGCTCAGACCCCCACAATAAAATCCATCCACCACCTAGCCTTCCAAAGAACTGATTGGACTCCTAAAGACCCCAACTCCATTTGACAGCCTGCCAGCTGCTATTTTTTTTTTTTTTTGCATACACAGACTCACAACAAGAATGAAAGAAGTTACTGTTGACAAAATTGGCAGTGCACCTCCACCCCACCACCACCACACACACACTCTGTATGTTGTATGTATGTTCTCAGGTCTGCTCTCTTTTTTTTTGTCTATGTGGGCTCTGCCCTGTTGTCTGAGCCTCATATCTGTGTGAACTCTGTGTTCACCTTTGAAGTTCTCTACCATGCATCTCTGCACCTCCTCTGCCCCTCCCCGTCTCTCACACTGCTTTGATTCCCTTTCTTGTTACGGGAGTTGGCTGATCCACAGATAATGCCACTTGGCCTCTCCGACGCTGCGTGCTACTTGAAAAATACAAAACCAAATCTGATTCAGGCGCAGAGAAAACAGAGGCATATAACCCAAACGTTGTTAATTTGTAGATTTACCTGCCTAAGTGTGCAGCCACAAATTGAGTCTGACAGGTGCAGTGGGTTTAAAAAAATGGATGAATGGGTAAAAACCATGGCACTTACTTTGCTTGAACTGGATTTTTGGTGCACTTTCGCCACAAACTCAACGTTTTACAGCGTGTCATCAAGGTGCTGAAATAGCACAGCTGCTTTGAAAGCACACAAATGGATTATAACAAGACTCACAGTTGCATGCTGATGATAGTTTGACTGGACTGGCTAAAGAACAATATAATTAAACGTCTTCATTGCCTTTTACTACATCTGCAAACAGTCACCAAAGGTGTTAACTATTGCACATCTGTGTCAAATTGGCACAGCAGTATCTTTCTGTTCAGGACAAAACACTGTAATTATGTGGCCTGTATACTTTTCAGGAACATTCTTATTTTTGGTTTGACCTTCTGTGCAGTTTAGACTCTTCAACTGAGGCTGAAAATTTTAAACTACTGCAAGTGGATTTCTGCAGTGAATACATTTTCTGGAACAGAAGCTTTCTCTGGTAATCTAAAATAGAGTAGTCAACCTTGACTTTGAAACCACATTCAATAAAACAAGCTAACAAGATACAGCAGTTTTGGGATCTTAGCAAACATCAGTGTAGCGTAATAAGCAACTGATTAATGAATTTAATGAAACAGTTTCAATTTTTATTACTATAGTGTATTCTCCTATTTTTCAATGCCGATGTCATGGTCCGGGGTCCTTTGGACCCCGTGTGTTTTTGTTTTGCTTCATTTTGTCTGTTCTGTTTTGGGTTTCTTTTGGTTGTGAGGTTTAATTGTTATTTCTAGTCCCTGGTGTTCTCTCTGTATTCTGTGTTAGGTCTGCGTCTCTGTTCCATCGTCTTACTTCCTGTTTTATTTTGTTAGTCATCTAGTGTTAGTCACCTGTGTTCCCACCTGTTTCCTCTTCCCTCATCAGTCCTCCTGTGTATTTAAGTCCAGTGTTTTCAGTGCCTGTTGTCGTGTCGTTGTCTCATCTTCGTCTTGTTCTTTGTTCCCTGCTGTGTGCGCCCTGTTTTTGCCTTAGCGTTTAGAGTTCTAGTCAAGTCATTTCTGTTGTCCTGAATCTGCCGTTAGTCTTGCCCAGTCCTGCCTTTTGTTTAGCTCTGCCGAATAAAGCTGAGTTTTTAACTTACCTCGGTCTGGCGTATCCTGCGTTGGGGTCCTCCTTCCTGCCTGCCACACAGACATTACATGACAGCCGATGTGCCAGTGTTTGTGTGAATGTAAGTGTTTGATAGTAAGGATATAATTGCTGTCATAAAATCCTAATCAGAGAAAAAAGGGCATCTCAAATCTTAAAACTACTTCCAAAAGAAGAAATGTTTCCAATGTAGACCTTTCAAATTCCTTAAACACAACTGGACTTACTGCAGCCAGTAGCATAGGGCAAACAGTTGTTTAGAAGTCATCACATAAATACAAACAAGCTTGACAGACTTTGTGTTTACAGCAAATAAACAACATAAACTTGGTATATTTATGACATACTGATGTAGAAATGTGGACAAAAGTCAACCAATTTTCTGCTAAAAGTACAGTATAGAAATGTGGTGTGCATGGCTGCACAGCAGGTATGTTTGGCTCAAAGAAGGAGGGCTCCAGCTCTCTGGGTTTAAGCATTTCACTCACATAAAGGCAGAAACGTCTGTTGAACACACTTGACATCAGAAGGGTGTGACTGCAGGGCAACATGATCCAGGCAAATTGCTTGGTTTCTTCCATACCACAGCGTAACGACTCTGATTGTATTATGCCTTTTAGATACAGTATACTAGACATGTAAAGCGCAGCACTGAATTACACTTTAATAATTTCTGTTAATAATATTAAGGAATTAATGAATCCACTAATTAAACTCTGCTAATAAAATGTATTCACTATTTGTACATTTTTATCATTAGTTGTCTCGTTGACATTTTATGAAATTAATTGTTTTTAACACACAACAGGTAAAATATAGACTTTTTAACCCTGTTTGTCAGTAAACATCTATTGTGTGTTTATGTGAATGTCTCTGTGTCTGTGTGCGCAGATCTAACAGTGTTAATGTGTATTTCCACAGTGAATGATGAATGGCTTATTTCGATCTCCCAGCTGTTGAGCTCATCTATTTAAGCCAACTACTATGGCTATGTCAGCAGAAACAAATGATCTATCAACACACACAAACACATGCACACACACAATTCTGCAGCCTGGTCAGTAATGAGTATGATGGATTGCACCTGTGGTGTGTCATGTCTGGGTTATTGATAGGCAGGTATTGGATGGGCAACATGAAATATTAATAGGCTGGAGCTAAATGCAGATCTGACAAAGAGCGAGAAGGAGAAAGAGAAGGGCAAAAAAGAGAGATATTTGAAATGCAGGGAGTTTGAAATGCAACCTAAGGCTTGATAGCAAGTACAAACCATGCATAACAATAAAAAAGCAAGCATTCATGTAAGTTTGTCTGAGAATTTGAAAGATGTCTAATATCAGTATCACATTTTTGGTTTTCTCAATGGAAATTCCCTCCATCTTTGACACATTTCACATAAACACTCAAATCTCTCTCTGTCACTCTAACCCATATCCTGTGGTGGTTCTTGCTCTCTCCGCTGCTTTGATATCTGAGAACCACTGACTTTCACGCACAGACAAGGGACACCTTTGTCTTTGCCACGCTGCACGAGTGTTTGTCATCGTTTTTGTAAATCCATTTCTTTGACTGCATCCAGGCCCTTCCTAAAAAAAAAAAAAAGTCTTGATAGCAACTCACACACTTACAACAAGTAATGTCCCGCCAAGAATCTGTCCCCTGTAATGCACTTTAAACAGCAAAGAGAACTGAAACATACCTCCCCTGTTAGATGCGGAGAGGGCATGTTATCTTGATGTGTGTGGGTGTGTTTTTGTGTGTGTATTGATGCAGCACTGCAGAACAATCTATACTAATGATTTCCCATAGACACCTCAAGTTGTTCTGAGAACCAGGGAGGATGGGAGAGAGAGAAGTCAAAAGAGACAAATGATATGATAGATGGAAGGAAAGACAGACTGAAGGAACGAAGAGGCAGCACACAGGAAGGGAGGGCAATTATAGAAGGATTGTTACCAGTATTATCATACTGAATGCACAAGTCACAGTTTAAACATGTACTACCTTGTAAACTGCAGTTTTGAGAGCTCTGTATGGGACTTGTAAGCTGTAACTAAGACCAATACTTAAAGGTAATAAAATACTTGATCAATTATAATTACTTTTTGCTAGTAAGTCATTAGTTGTCATTATTGGAATATTAGTGAGGCTTTTACAAGCCTTTTGGCACTGATGCGCTTAAATTTCTCAGCTTCTAAAAGGTCATCCACCAAAGTTAAAAGGTTATCGTTACTTATACACTCACAGGCTAATTTATTAGGTTCACCTGTTCAACTGCTGGTTAACACAAATATCCCATTGGCTGATCACAAGGTAGTAACTCGGTGCATTTAGGAATGTGGACATGGTCAAGAGGACCTGCTAGAGTTCAAACTGAACCTCAGAATGAGGAAGACAGGTGAACTAAGTGACTCTGAATACGGAGGGTTGTTGAGGCAAGACAGGCTGGTCTGAGTATTTCAGAAACTGCTGATATACTGGGATTTTCACACACAGCCACTTCTAGATTTTACAGATAATGGTCCAAGAAAGAGAAAATATCCAGTTAGCAGCAGTTCTCTGGGTGAAAATGCCTTGTTGATACGAGAGGTCAGATGAGAATGCCAGACTGCTTCAAGCTGACAGAAAGGCAACAGTAACTCAAATAACCACTTGTTACATCCAAGGTATGCAGAACAGCATCTCTGAACACACAAGACGTCAAACCTTGAAGCAGATGCTACAACAGCAGAAGACCACACTGAGAGCTGCTCCTATAAGAACAAAAAACAGGCTACAGTTCACACTGACTCACCAAAATTGGACAATAGAAGATTGGAAAAATGTTGCTTGGTCTGTTGAGTCTCGATTTCTGCTGTGATATTTGCATGGTAGGGTCAGAATTTGGCATAAACAATATGAAAACATGGTTCCATCCTGCCTTCTATTAGCAGTTCAGGCTGGTGATGGTGGTGCAATGGTGTGGGGGATATTTTCCCGGCACACTTTGGTGCCCTGGCCAACTGAGCATTGTTTAAACACAGTCTACCTGAGTGAATGACCAGAAGTGTACCCACCTTCTGATGGCTGCAGATGTCACAAAGCTCAAATCATTTCAAACTGGTTTCTTGAAAAAGACAGTGAGTTCACTGTACACAAATAGAGCACCTTTGGGATGTGGCGCAATGGGAAATTCACATGTGATGTGCAGTAAATTTGTCAACAGTCATCTAAATATGGACCAAAATCCATGTTTCCAGCACTTTGTTGGATCTATGCCACAAAGAATTACAGAAGTTCTAAAAGGGGCCCAACTAAGTACTGGCAAGGTGTACCTAATAAAGTGTTTGGTGAGTGTAAATGGCAACTATCATGTCAGCAGCTGGTAATAAATTTATATACAGTTTGTAGTTTATAGCCCATATGCTGTACAGCTAAAAAGCCCTCATTCTATGAGAACATACACATTCTGGTAATACAAGCGTTTTTATGAATGCCTCACAACTGACCAATAAAGCATAAAAAAAAACAGTTTAATGATCAGAAATGCATCTGTTTGTGAGTTTAAACACGGCATTGTGGTTTCACCATATTCACTATACTGCAAAAAGTATTTACTCACCCATTCAAATCATTAAATTCAGGTGATCCAGTCACTTCCATGGCCGCAGGTGTATAAAATCAAGCACCTAGGTATGCAGACTGCTTCTACAAACATTTGTGAAAGAATGGGTCGCTCTCAGGAGTGAATTCCAGCGTGGTACCGTGATAGGATGCCACCTGTGCAACAAAGTCCAGTTGCGAAATTTCTTCGCTAGTAAATATCCCACAGTCAACTGTTAGTGGTATTATAACAAAGTGGAAGTGATTGGGAATGACAGCAACTCAGCAATGAAGTGGTAGGCCACATAAAATCACAGAGCGGGGTCAACAGATGCTGAGGCGCATAGTAAACGGAGGTCACTAACTTTCTGCTGTCAGTCGCTACAGACCTCCAAACTTCAAGAGGCCTTTAGATTAGCTCAAGAACAGTGCAAAGAGAGCTTCACGGAATAGGATTCCATGACTGAGTAACTGCATCCAAGCCTTAAATCACCAACTGCAATGCAAAGCATCAGATGCAGTGGTGTAAAGCACAGCGTCAGTGGACTTTAGAGCGGTGGAGATGTGTGTTCACTCAGGGATGAGCGAGTTTGGGGTGGAAGACCTCGAATGGCCTGCACAGAATCTCAACCATAACCTGACAGAACATCTGTGGGAAGAATTAGAACGGAGACTACAAGCCAGGCTTTCTCATCCAGTATCAGTGTCTGACCTCACAATTGTGCTTCTGGAAGAATGGTCAAAAATTTCCATAAACACACTCCTAATCCTTGTACAAAGCATTCCCATTAGAGTTGAAGCAGTGGGCTGACATCATATTATCAGCTACAGTTGAAATAAAATGAGCATTTGTTTTGTGATATCTCCTCATTTTATTACATTATTGAATTTGTAACTTGTTAACTAATGTTTTTATTCTTTTTTATTGTTCTTGATATATGATACTGTATGGTGTAAGGGTGTAGGAGCGACCATTTCTGCTAACTTGCATGTGGGCTCTGTATGCATGGTGTGACTGTGTGAGTGCCTTGAACCTGCACAGTGGAATTTCCTCCAATCACTTCACATTGTTCACACGAACAACGAGTCAAAGCAACAGGGCAGGACAGAAACACTCCACACCCTTCAGGGTGTCTCTGAGGAACCATAAGCACTTCCAGGTCAAAAGGCCAACACAAGCACACACATATAGTAGCACATTCTAATTCACCATGTAATTATCTAGAAAGTTCATATTTCATTAAACAAGTGAGTGTTCAAAGGGAATGATGCCTTAAGTCTTTGTGTTTCTTATTAATAGCCCAGCAATGTCATATATCAGCACTTTTGGTGAAGGCTCACAGCTGTTTGGTTATCCACTCAAGGACATTCTGACCTTTTAATGGCAATTAAATAAGTTGTCAGAGAGCATGAGAAATCATCCATCTCTATTATCCTCTTTGGTTTCCTGCATCTGACATTAATAGTGAAGCAGGGCTGAGAAAACAGCAGAGCTGAAGAAACAGACACAGGGAGTGATAACACCAAGGGAAAATATATTTTCTTTTTTCCATGGTTCATAATTTATTTTTAATGATTCTTTTGATTGGCACTGGTGTTTAATAGTCAGCATTAAACCTTAGCAATGTCTAGCTATAATATTCATCAGCTGCTTAGTGACTTTGTCAGCTATATATATATATATATATATAGTGGACAGTGGCTGAGCTGTTACATCTAAAACTATGAGCTGAAAAAGGCTAAAAGCTGTCTTGCAAGAAACCAGTTGCCATATACAGTATTAGTATGATTTTGCTTTAAAGTGTAAAACAAGAATTGAAATGAATAGATTGGGGGGGGGGGGGGGGGGGGGGGTTGATTTGTTCCAACATTTATGTTGCATGCCTTGTCTGTGTGAGAGAGGCAGCCGGTGTGGGAAAGACTGTTAAGATACTAGAGGAAATCACTATGTGACCAGGGTTGTGGTCTACAGTTGATTGTAGGTGAGGATGCAGAAAGAAATTAGTGTGTTTATACAGTACAGTACAGCACATGAGTCTGAGCCCTTACAACTGCATGACCCTCTGTGTTTGTTATGAAGAGGAAGTGATTACAACTTGGTCAGGGGGAAACCTCCACTTTGGCTGGTATTGTTCAGCCCTTCCTGGTCATTAGAGAGGAAGACGAGACTCCATCACTGTCACTCCTCCTCTACCTCGCTTTCTCTGTCAGCGACTTTCATCTCTTTCACTGCTTTGATCCTTATATTTTCCCATTTTTCTTGTTTAGCTCTCCCCATTTTTTCTTTAGTATTGACTCTAAAATAAATAGCTAAACTCAAACCTACTGTTTGGGAGATATATGGATACAGGCACAAAATCATTCATGATACCATTAAATCTTTTAATTTAGCCAAGACTTTCATTTCATTAGTTTCAACAAATTGCTTCAACGATTCTATGCGCATGCTGAAAAAGCTCTCTTATGTTATGCTGCCATCTGTTGCCTAAAATGAATCCTGACGCAAAAGCATCTGCAGTCCCCAAAACGTCCACTGTGGAATTTAAGCGGCTGCCTTTTAATGATTTCTCATAACTGTGTGTTTAAGCTATTTAGGTATTAAAGTATTAATAGAAGCAACAGGCGTATTATCTAGAGTGCAATATATGGAAAAGTGAAATGCCCATGCTTTAATTTGGAGTATCAACTGTATCAAATTCAAAACTACTAAAAAAAAAAAAAAAAAAAAAAAAAAAAAAAAAAAGAGAGAGAGAGAGAGAGAGAGAGAGAGAGACAGTGAAGAGCTCTGCTGAGGAATTGCACTTCTTTTTTTTTTAAGTACTGATGTTTAGTGATATTTAGTTCATGATATAAGAGCCGTTTAATACTGCAAAGAAATGAAAACTTACTCGAACACTCTGAACTTACCCAAACCTGAAGGAGCCTTTAAAGCCTCCATTGAAACCCGCACAGCTGCGCTTGAGTGAATCAGTGGGCACCCTCCAACAATCACACCTAATTTGATTCACCTGAGGCAGTTTTGCCAAATATAACAACACGACGAAGGATTTCAGTGTGTTTTTTTCCCCAGTGTAACTCAAGGAGGTTGGACTACCGTGCAGTCAAAGGCCAACATGCCCACCATGCCCACTAAGAACGATACCGGCGAGCGTCTCTCCAAATTTAAAAACAAGGGGAAAGATCCTGCGGTAAGTCGATTTTTTTTTTTTTTTTTTTTTTTTTTTTAAATAAAGTAATACCTTATAAACAACTTTGTATGAGTTGCATTATCCCTTAGAAACTTCGAGAGAAAAGGATCACGCAGTGCGTGGAGTTGCGCAAAGCTCACAAGAACGAAAATTTCTTGAAGAGGAGAAATATAACGCTGTCGTCTCTCCCGGACGAGGAGACCCTGTCTCCAGACTACATCCCAAACGAGCTGGTCAGTTTCCAGAAACCTTTGATAACTCTACTAAGACTAGCAGTGCCTCTAACAGCATACCTGTAATCCAGGTGACCTACGTATCCATTGAGGATATAATTAAAGACGTGAACAGTGAGTGCAGGACGTCTCAGACCCGAGGCTGTCAGGCAGCTCGGTGAGTGTTCAGGGATTAACTCTTTTAATCTAAGCCCGATCTTTCTGATCATAGTAAAGCTTTTTGTCTTATCTCATCTCAGGAAGCTGCTTTCTCAAGAGCGTAACCCTCCTCTGAAGCAGATTATAGATGCTGGTCTACTGTCTAACTTTGTGTCCTTCCTGTCTATGGATGATGAGCCAACTCTGCAGTTTGAAGCAGCTTGGGCTCTAACAAACATTGCCTCTGGGACCTCTTGGCATACACAGCAGGTATCAAAACTGCTTGGGGTTTAATGTTATATTGGATACATCTCACAGCAACTACTTTGGTCAACCTTAGTTCATCCTCTGTTTTTAAATCAGAGCAAATATGTTTCTACCCTTAGGTGGTGGAACATGGTGCTGCACCAGCTTTCATCTCTTTACTGTCATCACCAATGCTGCACATTAGTGAACAGGCTGTCTGGGCTCTTGGAAACATTGCAGGTTAAATTTTAAATGGAATATATTGCCATGTCTGGAGTTGCTGTAACAGAGGGATGTTGAATAGAATGTGAAATGAGTTGAAAAAGTACTTCAGTGGTTGACCAGGGAATTTTTCATTAATTTTTTTTTTTTTTTTAAACTAAAGACTTAAGCTCACAACTCTATAGTCACTTTCCCACTGAACAAAAGGGGATATGAATATAAAACCCAGTCCCCTACATCCCCCTTCTCACAATGTATCTACTTCACAGGTGATGGTGCAACTTATCGAGATGTCCTGATTGAGTGCGGTGTCATCCCAGCCTTGTTGGCTCGTATATCTCCTGACACACCGGTTAGTTTTACACAAGCTCAGAATGACACCCCCATGGTGTGTGTGTGTGTGTGTATTTTTCTTACAGATTTGAGACTGGTCTGCATTTAGAGTAACCATAAGTTTGACTTTTGTATTCCTGTCCCTTTGCTTCATGACATGTCAAATTAAAAACTTATTGATCTTCTAAAGCTTAATGTATTTAAGTTGCCCACACCCAATTGCAGGAGTGCAACAAATTGGAAAAATGATGTAACTTGGCCTTAAAAGGTCTAATAAATCCCCTTGTTTTACTTCTGACTCATGAGCCCCAAATGTTTTCTGGCCCCAAGTGAAACTGTATTATTTGAGCTGCAGTAAAATGCCTGAAGGACAAAATGTAAATCTAAACTATACTGCTATAATCTGAGATTCTTGACTAAAACTGCAGGTTGGCTATTTGCGTAACCTGACATGGACGCTGTCCAACCTGTGCCGAAACAAGAACCCATTTCCACCCTTGTCTGCAGTCCAGCAGGTATGATCGGTAACATTTGTATTGAAGCTTGACATCCAGATTGCTGGTATTCCACACTTAGAAAAAGAAGCTAATATACTGCATCTTCTGCTTCTGTAGATGCTTCCGTCACTGGTCCAGTTGCTCCATCTCAGTGACAAGGATGTCTTATCTGATGCATGCTGGGCAGTCTCCTACCTTTCAGATGGTGACAATGACCGTATTGAAGTTGTAGTGAAAACTGGTATTGTTCCTCGACTGGTGGAGCTCATGAGTCACAAGGAGCTCAGTGTCATGGTAGTGTTTATGGCATTAATTCTGTCACCCAAATTGAACTACTCTGCAGTGCTTGAGTAAAAGTCTAATATGTTTAAGTGGCAGACTCTTAAGTCCAAAACTTTTTTTTTTTTTTTCTTTTCCCTTTCCTTAAATTTGATACCAAGACCCCAGCTCTCCGCTCCATTGGGAACATAGTGAGTGGCTCTGACCTGCAGACCCAGGTAGCAATTGATGCTGGAGTTCTGAATGTCTTACCCACATTAATGAGACATCCAAAGGCCAGTGTTCAGAAGGAGGCAGCATGGGCATTGTCAAACATTGCTGCAGGTCCTTGCAAGCAAATCCAGCAGCTGATCACCTGTGGTCTGCTTCCTCCTCTGGTACAACTGCTAAGAAATGTGAGTAGCTTTCCATCAGTGAATTTCTATGGATTATTAATGGACTCTTCATTGCATGCAGTCTGACTTGCAGTATGGGGAAAGCTCAGCTGTGTTTATGAATGCACTCTACTTTTGTGCTTACTGGGTCACTTAATGAAATGTAGTGGTACAAAGCCATCAATTTTACCCTACTGTGGAAAGGCTATGAAACTAAGTTCAAGGTTGGCTAAGGCTGAAATCCACACAGTAAGTCAGCCTGCAACACCTTAGTTCTATTTAAGCCTTTGAGTAAACTGGCCTTCAGGTCAGCTGACCTTCTGCCATATATTCAGATTGTAGCAATGGGCTTATCTAGTTTAGCAGCTAAATATCATGAGCTTTGTTTTCTCAGGGAGACTTCAAGACTCAGAGGGAAGCTGTGTGGGCTGTGACAAACTTCACCAGTGGGGCTACTGTAGCGCAGGTGGTCCAGTTGGTGCAAAGTGGTGCTCTGGAAGCAATCATCAACCTGCTGCAGGTCAAAGATGCTAAAGTCATTCTGGTCATACTGGATTCCATAAACAACATCTTCATGGTGAGGGCAGTAGACGGTGCATAAAATGCATTAACTTGGGTAACAAAGTTAAAAATGCAGTAAGGCTTCTATCCAAACACTTGTAAGAGGGGGTTTGTATGACTTTCAGGCTGCAGAAAAGCTTGGTGAGACTGAGAAGCTTAGCCTGTTGATTGAAGAGCTGGGAGGTCTGGACCGCATTGAGATGCTGCAGAACCATGACAATGAGATGGTGTATCAGTCTGCGCATAACATAATTGAGAAGTACTTTAGTGATGTAAGTCTTAACTGTATGGCTCAACATGTGTTTAATGTAAAGTCATGTGTTAAGCTTTGTAATTTTAGAGTAAGAACTTGTGCTCCTTTTGCATTTGCAAATTTGAAAGATGACTTTTGTCCTTCTAGGGTGAAAGGCATGGTGAGAAGGTCAACACGACAGAGGATGAATTTGTGTTTCAAAGCCCTGATGTCCAGAAAGCTTTTGAATTTTAAAACTTGACTGTTTGAATTCATGTTGAAAGTGAAATAAAGTAACTCTAAATGTTAACAGTAATGGGTACCTTAGCAAGCCCTGTGGTCTTGTCATTCTGTCTTTCAGTCATTTGACAAATCAACTACATGCCGGTCCTCTTCATATGCCACTGAAGTGTGCCAAACAAGAGATCCAACAAATCCAGTCTAATGGTATTGCATATTGCTCAGTAACTACCCCAACCACTGAGACTCAACATCAGTTGCTCTGTAGAGCAGCATTAAGGCTGTGGAGGACACCGGGCTCAACAAAACATTTTCAGAATGTTAGAATTGGACAGTTTTTAGAAAACTTAATTTTATTATAAATGGACATTAAAATTACAGCTAATACCAAATGGTATAATTTACAAAAGCAAACCTGTGAAACATTTCACAATGGTCAGACCTGGATGAGGTTTGTGCACTGGTACATCTGTCCAATGCTATTACATGTCTCATAAAACTGAAAGTTGATACTGTAGGGAGACTGGTCCTGAATCAACTCCCAGAATGCCTTGAGTTTTAAACCATAACTAAACTGCAGCAGTGAATATCAATGCTTCAACAGGTGATGTCAACTTCCAGATTCATGATAATGGAGAGCAAAACACACACTGAAGACATCTGGCTGCAGCCACTTTTTTTTTTTTTTAAATCGGCCTTCTAGAAAGCCCTTTTAGAAAGTGCCGAGTTTTCTATAATTTCTATTTGTCATTTCATGCAAAATGTTTTTTCTATATCATGCTTTCCTTGATTTGCCAAATTTTAAGAGATGTGATACAGAACAATGAAAAGCAATGTACAAAGGTACTGCTAAAAATACAAATGAGTCATGAATTAACCCAAGGTATAAGTAACAGCCATTCAAGAATAAATTATTGCTAATTGTTAGTGGAGATTTTGGCCCCTATGTGATTTAGATGGCCTGTTAGTTTAAAAAAAAAAAAAAAAGCCAAACTACTGGTACATTGGAAATTTGTGGTTCCTGTTGATGCACTAAACATCAGTTTAACAGTCTGTATATGTGAGTCTTTACATTTTCTCATAGCTAAGTTCGTGTCCACAGGTGATGCAGGTTTTCTTGTAGAGGTCTTCCTCTTCATCTACAACCTCCTCTGGCCCGTACTCGTGCTGGTGAGTGGTGGTGGTTTTGGTCCACATACTGCTCCTTACTGCTCTGCGTAGCTCTGATACACACATAAAAAGATGTTTCACAGTGGAAACCATTTGGGATGTGAGAATTTTCGTTCAAAGAAAACACCAACCTTTGACCTTCTTGTTGAAGCGTTTTTGTTTCTGCACCTCTCTATTCTCTTCTCTCGTCTCTCTCGCTTCCTCTAGAGCTTCCTCTGAGCCCCATACCTCCATACATCTCTTCTCCACCTGTGGTATACAAAAACCCTTTAGAAGGACCATAGACTGTACACAAAAGATGGACACTGTGACCATGTCCCCCTTGGAATTGTAAAATCCTACTTTGAAATTTAAGCATTTTGCTGCAGCCATCTTGAGTTTTTGAAACCCAATGCTAAAATATGGAAAGCTGATGACTATTCAGCCCCACTGTAGCCACACCATAAAGCATATCCCACTTTAACATCTATTTTCTTCTCAAGGGACCCATAAACTATTAAATGAACACAATGTTGTAGTAAAAAAAACTTAACTAAGCAATTAAGAACAGAAAATCATCAGGGAAGTGATTAATGAGTTAATAAACAAGGTGAGAAGTAAGTTTGTTTTTTTTCCATAGGTTTCTATACAATCTGACTTTATTTTTTTTAAGCAGTGTCGCCCCCTGCTGTCCATTAGGTAACTTTTTTCAAAACAGTATTTGTAAAATTGAGTAATTGTTTTACAGTTCAATATTTAAAGGCAGCTCAGTGAAATTATTTAAGATAAAAAATATTACATTTACATTCACAATGAGCAGTCTAGCAACAGGATGCTGAATAATAATGAACATTAGCACAACTGTAGCCCCTTAACTGGCAAGGGCCCGGTGACGGGCCGTTTGTAGTCCCTTTTATATGGCAGGCTAGACCCTCCCATTTTTATTGACACGTCATTCGGCCAATCGTGTAACTGGCTGCACCAAATCACCTGACAAAGCTACGTGACGCCCTCTGAGTATTATTGGCTCTGGGAAACCCATTTCTTAACATGATTGGCCGAATGAGGTGTCAGTCAAAATGGGGTCTAGCCTGCCATATAAATGCACTTCATTCGGCCCGCGGACCAGACGCAGCCGATTAATAGGCTATGAAATGGGTTGTTCAGAGCCAATAATAACCAGAGGGTGTTATGTAGTTGTTTCAGGTGATTTTATTTGCAAGTTAATGCAAGTTCAAATGTGATTAAAAAAAAAAAAATTGTCAACAGCCCAAATATCTGCACACACCTGCAGCTGTAGGTAGAGCTTCATATCTCCCCAGCGTGAGTTATGAGGGTTTTTCTTCAGTATAAACCTGAGAGGAGGCTCCCTCTTGTCCAGGTCACAGTCCTTCAGGAGGTAGCGCTGCTTAGCCTCAGTTCTGGAGATCAGCTTGTGCTTTTCCTCGTTGTCCCTGAAAAGGAAATAGGCTGCCGCAGTTAATCCATGCGATCAATTTTAAATTTTATTATTATTTAAAAGATGTGAAGGTTATACACACAAGGATTAAAGGCAACTAAATGACCAAGAAATTTAAAAAATATATAGTTAAGTCCCTTGAAATATTCAAGGACTTTGATGGTTGCACCAGAACAACATATTGAGTCATCTTAGTGCTCAATTAAAAGTGCTCAAACATATACAGTAAATGACAACAAATAGTCTTTATTTTAATATAGCATACTCATAATTTCTAAAAAATATATTATTTCTATTTATAGTGTGCAGATTTAGTTGCTTTTTGTATATTCAGCACTGTTAAATTACCTTGTCAATTTATTTTTCTTGCTCTACTGAGGCTGGTGAGTCTGATGGTCACAGGAATCAAGTGAGGAAAAAGATGGGATTTGTAATACAGCACTTATAAATACAGGAAGTGCAAACTGGAATGAAGTGTTGGTACGTCACAGGGAGGATGAGGCATTGGACATTAAAGATCTTGTTAAACTAACTGTTGGTGTTGTCTTTGTAGTCTATTAAAGTGTATGTATCCGTTTCGATCTGAGTTTGGTTTTGTTTAAGCAGTTAGTGTGCTGTGTTGCATCTTCGTTACATCTTCATGATGAAGCTGGAGTTTAGTTCTGTTCTTAAATTTGAATTGTTGTTAAATTTTTCATTTTGGTTTTTTTAAAAAAAAAGGGAGTGTCTGCGTGGGTTTGCTCCAAGTACTCACACAATCCAAAGACATGCACTTACTGAGGTTAGGTTAATTGGTCACTCTAAATTGCCCATAGGTGTGAATGGTTCTCTGTCTCTCTGTGTTAGCCCTGCAATGGGCTGGTGACCTGTACAGGGTGCACCCTGAATCTCGCCCTATGTCAGCTGGGATAGGCACTGCCTCTCCTGGCTTGCCTACCCTCCATAATGCATCATGGTGCCATGTGTTACCCAGGTAAGACACACACACACAGCCATCTACGTGATGTAAAAGAAAACAATTCATCAGACCACCTTCTTCCATTGCTGTGTGGTCCAGTTCTGATGCTCACGTGTCCATCGTTGGTGCTTTCAATGGAGGACGGGGTCAGCACAGGCCAACTGACTGGTCTGAGGCTATGCAGCTCCATACGCAACAAACTGCGATGAACTGTGTATTCTAACACCTTGGTTCAGTGGTTCACCACTGTTCCTTCTTTGGACTGCTTTTGATAGATACTGACCACTGCAGACTGGAAACACCCCACAAAAGCTGCAGTTTTGGAGATGCTCTCACTCAGTCATCTAGCCATCACAATTTGGCCACTAACAAACTCACTCAAATCCTTACACTTCCCCATTTTTTCCTGCTTCTAACACATCACCTTTGAGGTCTTGACTTCCTCCCTATTATAACCAACCACTAACAGGTGACATGATGAAAAGATAATCAGTTCACTTCACCTGTCAGTGGTCATAATGTTATGCTTGATCAGATTACAAAATAAAAACATGCATCATGGCCTCCAAAAATACACTGTTTAAGGCAATCTTTTTTTCCATCATTTGTATGATGGTTTGCGATCTTACTCAGCACCACATGGATGCATGCAGAGGACCATCAAAGACAACTAAAGGCACTCATTCCTAAACAAAAAGCTTCTGTAACACAGACATGGTGTGGTTACACGGTCTGACATAACCAAAAAAACTGTACTTTCCAAAATTTCCTGCAAATTGGTCCCCGCAACTGGCTTAAACAACAAAATCCTCTTCTATCACTTAAGCAACAACCATGTGAAAAAGAATGGCGAGAGTTTACAATTGAAAAATACTGTCAGGTGCTTGAAATAAACCGCACAATCAAATGTTAGAATTGCTGCTACAGTTTAAACTTAAAAATACAATGTTTACATTTAGTATTTTATATAGGAAGATGTTGGGCCTGTAATTATTTTTTGAAGAATGTTTAAACTTCTTCAAAAAATAAGAAGTTTTTTGCCTATGGCAGTCCTTGTACAACCACAGTGAGAGCTTGGTCCGTATAGCCGGTAATAAGTCGGATTTGTTTCCTGTGGGTGTTGGACTCCGTCAGGGCTGCCCTTTGTCACCGATTCTGTTCATAATTTTTATGGACAGAATTTCTAGGCGTAGCCAGGTGGCGGAAGGCTTCTTCCTTGGTGGCCTCAGAGTCTCATCTCTGCTTTTTGCAGATGATGCGGTTCTGTTGGCTTCATCAGGGGGGGGCCTCCAGCTCGCAGTGGAACGGTTCGCAGCCGAGTGTGAAGCGGCTGGCATGAGAATCAGCACCTCTAAGTCTGAGGCCATGGTCCTCAGCCGGAAAAGGGTGGAGTGCCATCTCCGGCTCAGGAACGAGTTCTTGCCTCAAGTGGAGGAGTTTAAGTATCTCGGGGTCTTGTTCACGAGTGATGGGCGAAGGGAACGGGAGATCGACAGGCGGATCGGGGCTGCTTCTGCAGTGATGCGGACGCTGCACCGGTCCGTCGTGGTGAAGAGGGAGCTTAGCGTAAAAGCGAAGCTCTCGATTTACCGGTCGATCTACGTTCCTACCCTCACCTATGGTCACGAGCTTTGGGTAGTGACCGAAAGAATAAGATCATGAATACAAGCGGCAGAAATGAGTTTCCTTCGAAGGGTGGCTGGCCTCTCCCTTAGAGATAAGGTGAGGAGTGCGGCCATCCGGGAGGGGCTCAGAGTAGAGCCGCTGCTCCTCCACATCGAAAGGAGCCAGTTGAGGTGGCTCGGGCATCTGATTAGGATGCCTCCTGGCCGCCTCCTGGGTGAGGTGTTCCGGGCATGTCCCACCGGGAAGAGGCCCCGTGGTAGACCCAGGACACGCTGGAGAGATTATGTATCTCGGCTGGCCTGGGAACGCCTTGGGGTCCCTCCGGATGAGCTGGAGGAGGTGGCTGGGGAGAGGGAAGCTTGGGCTTCTCTGCTTAGGCTTCTGCCCCCGCGACCCGGCCCCGGATAAGCGGAAGAAAATGGATGGATGGATGGATGTTTAAACTTTTCAAAAATTTATGTTTTTATTTTTACATTCTTTGTTTTCCATTTTCCCAGAAGTTCTAAATAAAAGGAGAAAAAAATAATCACATATAAAGTTTTTTGAGTAAATAATTTAAAATGAAAAAAATATATATATTTTTGAAAATGGGGATAGCAACTGAAGGGACAAAACGTATTTCCTGAATCACAATTCACAACATTACACAATAGGAAAGATATCACTGAATGAACAGTGGAATTCCTGTCAGTAAGCAGGAGTGTAAACTGCTGCTGAGGTTCATGTTAATGATCTGTTCTCAGGAATTTGGA
The DNA here is from genome assembly GCF_007364275.1 of Archocentrus centrarchus. Taxonomy (NCBI): domain Eukaryota; kingdom Metazoa; phylum Chordata; class Actinopteri; order Cichliformes; family Cichlidae; genus Archocentrus; species Archocentrus centrarchus. Next base: position 28,553,327 of record NC_044346.1, on the reverse strand, counting down.
GGCAGCACAAAAAGTCCAAAGGGAGACTTTCACATGTAAATGAAAAATGCAAGTCAAGATAGTTTGAGGGCCCACCTCTGCTTAAAGTTACACCTACCCTAAAAGGAACTGTCTGCATTTTAAGATATTCACTGGTGTAAAAAGATAAGGCTTAGCATTGTAATTCTTATTATTTTAAACATACTAGTGGTTTGTTTCTAGCAGCCTATGGCAGGTGAACATGACTCCGCAGACTGTAAACAGCTGTTAAGTGTCAGGAATCCGTGACGTTTACAGGTGTTTATTGTTTTAAGTTTTTAAACATAAGTCGCAAAAATGTAATAACTCGAAATGTATTAAGTTTATAAACTGCCACAAACACATACTGGTGTGTGTGTGCTGATGTACCTGCACTTGTCGCACACAGGCAGGTCAAAGTTGTTGCTGAGGTAGGAATCCATAAAGGGTTTCTGACATTCATCACACAGCAGGTACTCTGGTTCAATCACCGGAGCTGAACACACAAGAAAAACACACAATAATCAAAACAAAAGTAAAGAGAGTATGCACGAGTACACATTTAAGTGACGAAACACACACCCGGCTGATGCACCACTTTCTTGATCTTTTGCTCTCCGTCTAAGTCGTCTTCCTCCTCAATGAAGAACCCAGCGCCGGAGTCGATGGTCTTGGAAACTTTCGCCGCAGTTGCGCCCTCCACAGCGGACAAAGGACGACTGGCAAGACGGGCTTGTCGGAGCATCAACGCCCGCTGCCGGTTCCTCTCGATTTTAGCCCGCATCGCTGCAGATAGCTCGGGTTTCGGACTCGGAACAGCAGCATCCACTACCCCGGACTGTGACGGCTCCATGATGTTCTCTAAACACAGCGATCACCACAGAGCAATGGATAAAATTACTCTGCGCAACTTGTCCCGTTATGCTCGGCTCCATGCAAAGTGCAGCGGTACATTGTTGTTACAAAACTGACAGCTGGATGCTTCCGGCTTCTTTTTCTTTTTCTTTTGGGTCTATTGGCGGTTTGCAAACAGCTTTCGGGTGCATTACCGCCACCCTCTGTCTGAGCTGTAGTGTGGACTCCAGTCTTTGTACCTGATCATTTTCTGAGGAATGTTTGTTGTTTGTTAAGCCATTTAACATCAATATAGGAATCATTCAAGGATTTAAAAAAAAGGCACATAACTCAAGGGATGAACCAGTGTTGTGTCTATGCATAACAGACAACTTAGCAAAGAAACAATTTTAAATTGTATCTTTAGGCACTTTGTTACTAGCAGGCTGTCACAAAAACACATCAATTTTTCCAATTTTGTTGAATCTAATATAGCACAGTTTGATAAGCATAAAATAGTATTTTACACCAACAATTCCCAAAGATTTGCCAAAAACTTGGCAAACTTTTAATTGCCAGAAGTATTAAACAGAGAGATAATGGCTAATATGACTTCCTTTTCCTACTTTATCTGCTTTCTTATATATATTTTGTATCACCTACAATATGAACAGGAACCCACACAAAAAGTAAAACACACACTTAGTGACTTCTAAATATAGTTTTTCAAATGATAAATCCTGCCTAATCCTGTTTTTGTGAAATTGTAAATTCATTAGTACTGCACCAGAATCTGATGCTATTACCACTCCCACTGACCTAAAGCCCTTGAACCATTGCAGGGCAAAAATCACTGCCATCATCTCACACACACACAAGAAGTCATTAGTTTGTGTATTCCCAGACTCAACATTAATTTAGTTATTATCTGATGAGCACATTTTAGACTGTATCATTCAGATATCTGTAGGCTTTCTTGATAATATTTTGTAATATCTTGACTGGACCATAACCTAGTTAAACAATTCTGTTTCCTATGAGACTGGGTGACTCTTAAAAGAATACTTGTCTCTTTAACCTTTGCACTGAGCTGCAAAAAAGTGTGTGACAATCTGTTCCCTAGCTCTGTAAAAGCTCTAGCACAAAACTACTCATAGCTCACAGCAATGCAGGTTGAATGAAGACATTTGAGACAACTGCAGAAAAAAACAATAACACAGAAAGTTAAACAGGCAAAGTGTCCTTCATATGCTTTAATCTATTTTGGGCAGGACAGTGATTAGTGCTATTAGCTCATAGAGCCCTTCTGTGTGCGTGCGCGTCCCATGCATGTGCAGGTTTTCTCCAGGAGCTTCCGTGTCACGAAACATGAATGGGTTAATGCGTTCTGCCTTGACCCAGGACACTCTTGCGAAAGAGACTCCTTAATCTCAACAGTTTTACCTCCTGGTTGAATAAAGGATGAAAGGAAAAAAACAAAAAAAAAAACAGCCATTTAAAGATTTGGGGGCAGAAATGCTGAAAATGACAATTACTAGTTAATAGAATATTAAATCATAAATAATTTATCATTTTAATGGCATATTATTGAAGGCAGGTTTGTTTTTTCCCTAACCACCACTCCGGTTGCACATTCTGTTACACAATACAAGTTTTTCACATTAGCACAACTGAGCACTCTTCTGTTGCTTAAAGAAGTTATACATTTGGCACGTCCAGTGTCTGCAGCATTGACTTCTGTTGGCTTGATTATAGTCTCAAATAATTTCCACCCCCAAAATAATTGTTTTTCTGTGGTATTTGTAGTATTGATTTGCACGCTCAAGCATCTCTGTCAGTTACTCACAGAGATGCTTGCTGCAGATACAGGAATTGGGTTTGGGATATTCATAGCATGGTGGCATGGTGGCTAGCACTGTTGCCTCGCAGCTAGAAGGTCTGGGTTTGAATCTACCCTGGCCCAGGTCTTTCTGTGTGTAGTTTGCGTGGGTTTTCTCCAGGTACTCTGGTTTCCTCCCACAGTCCAAAGACATGGAGTTAGGTTAACTGGCAATTCTAAATTGCATATAAGTGTACCCTGCCTCTTGCCCTATGACAGCTGGGATAGGCTCCCAAGAACAACTTACACTATTGTCCTCAGCTGTCCATTTAATCTCGGTTACATCTTACTGTTCTTTGCAGCAGCCCATGCATGCTTTTGTAAGAGGCTTGTGTCTCTGTAAAGTAGACCACATCCTGATGGATGACACTGCTAATCTCATCTGTGTTATGAGGAAGCTTGAGTGCTAAAGTGACCTCCCTATTTAAGTGATTTAAAATATCATGTCAATGTCACATTTTATTATGAATCTAGCAGTGAAAATGTGGCTGAATCTGCAAAGTATTTCGGGCCATTTTTAAACATAAATGGCAAATACACTACAATTTAATTAGGTTAACAAGACTGTCAGGTACACTACATATATTTCTGAAAATTAACTAAAAAAGTTTACCAACTTTGAATTTTTTTTCATTTATTTGATGTTATAACATTTTATACAGAGATAAATTATATATGTTTTTACAGTATCATACATGTTTCAAGTAGAACATATCATTTATATATGATTCCATACAGACAAGAGAAATACAAAATCATTTCATAATGTTTCATAGTATTGAAAATGGTCAAGATGAATTCTTCTAAATGCACCCATTCATACATACATTCCTCACATTCTTATGATCCATCAAAGCAAGAAAAATGTAGTAGTGATACTGCATAGACTGGCTAAATCTGACCTGGAGTCTGAGAAAATTGTGCTGAGTTTTATAAGCTGCTGTATGTGCTGACTTTGACTACACACAGCAGCTTATAATCACATTAGTCTCAATTTACAATTACAAAAAAATATACATATAAATACACAATAAACACAAATTTTAATGTTGGGAATAGTTGAAGTTGATTTTATGGAAATAAATTTTACACTTATTGGAAAAAATAAATAAATTTATTGATAAAGTAAAATGAAACAAAGAGCATCAGAAATACTTGAGTATTTGTATATATGTGTGCCTGAGTAAAACTGAACTTTTTCATGATTGGATCTTCCTTCCAATATTAACATACAGAATATAAAAATCTAATTATTATTTTAACAGGTTGCCAACTGTTGCTTTTAGTGATCTGCTACAGTATATTGTTTCAGCTTTTTTTGTTTAATTCCTAACTTCTGTACTTCTAGAAATAAACAGCAAAGGGATGTTGTTAATATTTCCACAGTGCATTTCACTAGCAAATGACAAATTACCCCAAATGACAAACATTTATTGCTAATGAAGCAACAGGCTTCTGGGCCTGGCAGATCCCCCAGATACCTTTGATAGTGACTGACAACCAGAGAAAAATGGTAGTAGATGGTGGAGCACGGAAATTGGAACAAATAGATTTGTGGTGCAAATAGGCATTTATAGATGTATGATTGGATGGGGAGTGTTTGGGTGTGATCCAGCTTCTGAAATTTAGATAAATTATCTCAATAATTTAGCATTTCTTCAGGAATGGTAAATTATTGCTTAGATTAAGCTCTGCTTCATATATTTTACAGAGGAAGCAGGCAGCATGAGAAAAAAAAATCAATGTGGACATTGATATGTTTCTCTACTTAAAGAGGGAAAGTTCTAAAATACTTTTCTGAGCATTTTGAGTCTTTGGGGGTGAGTTATCAGATGCTTTAAGCCATTTGAGGTGTCTGATATGTTGTACATGAGGGCAGGTGGTTTGGTAGCAATAGGTGGTGGATGATGCTCAAGGTGAACACTACCAATACTAAGCTGCAGTTTCAACAAGGCCCCATGTCTCTTTATCTGTCTCAGCAGTTGGATTTTGCTCATAAAACAACAATGCTAGACTGAAACCTCATGAAATAAAAATTTCACATCAGAGAGAAAATGAGAAGTTAAAGCTTTTCTTAAGTTAAACACTTCTTTATTGTACTTTCCTTTAATTATTTAATATTACACCGTCCTTAAAACATTTCCATTCAGTGCATAAGAATTTTTTTTTTTTTCAGTTTTCTAACATTTACATAACATTTGAATGGAAACATATTGTACTGTATTGTCAGTTTACTACTACTAGGGATGTAAAATTCATGCTTTTCACTCAGTGTTATGTCACTAACTGAACAATGGCTTACAACCTGTAAGTCTAACAGAAATAACACAGAGTCTGTGTTATCGTTTACAGTACGCAAGTTGTTGTTACACCAAAAATAATACAGATGGAAATCAGTGATATTGTTGATATTGAACACTCCTTTTCAGTAACATGTAATTTGAAAAAATAGATTTAAAGTTTAACAAGTAAAATAAAGCAGACGCTGTTAATCTTTAGTCCACAATTTGTTGTCCAAACTGCATCTTTGGGATACAGAAACAACCCTTCGCTAAAGTGATCCGTATAAAGGCAGCCAGAACAGATGAAGTCTTGTTCACAAGCTCATTATAGATAGTTTGGATGTACGTATGTAGGCAGTACTGACAAACCAGTTTTATCCATGTACAGTAACTATTTCGCATTTGATATATCCTATTATATCAGTGGATGGGTGACAATTCTGCCAAATATGACCCCAAATGTCAAAATATATTTAAAAAAAACACTGAACATTTCTCTGATGTAGCAAAGTACGTGGAGTAATGGATGCTGAACGTCTGCTTGTATGCGTAATTTTCTTATGATCTTCAGTTGACATTTCCATCTGGCATTGCTTTCACACACCATAGCTTGCTTTCAGCATGTTTCAACCAACAGTGGAAACTGCTGGCAGTCACATGGTAGAAATAGAATTCTTCTTATTGAATGGCATGAAGTCCATAAAAGAAGCACAGGCCTGTATGCCATGGTTAAATGGCTGTAATGCACCAGCCTGAATCTGCAAGGTTGATTTGTGTCATGGCTTCTGCCTAACTGTCAATGTGTGTGTGTGTGTGTGTGTGTGTGTGTGTGTGTGTGTGTGTGTGTGTGTGTGTGTGTGTGTGTGTGTGTGTGTGTGTGTGTGTGCGTGTGTGTGTACAGTAGCTATGCAGTCCTCTACTGTGTCCATATTAAGAGACAGTTTGTATCTGCTTGTTTTATGTAATGGTCAACATGAGCACAATTATGCTTAATTTCTGCTTTTTGACAGGGAATTGGAGTCCCTCCCTCAGACTGTTACAGGGCAGACGATAACTTTGTCCTCCAGCATGACACTAACGACCAGGAAAACAAAGTAGAGCAGGAACATAAGAAAACCCAGAACTTTGCTCATTTTCCACTTGCAAGCCGCAATGGACATGGTGACGAAGAGGAGCATGAGGAAGAGAAGGACGATGGCGCAGAACAGGCCGTTGCTGCTCACCTCTACTGGCTTGAAGTCATTGATAATGTTGAACATGAGCCAGGGGAATGGTAGACTGGAGCAAGGATAGAGGCATAGAAAGAACAACAGAGAAGAGTTGGGATTTCTCAGCACACATTGTCATTTAGAAATGGATGGCTGTGTGTTTTTGTTAACTGGTAGACTCACCCCACTGTGATATCAAAGATGTTGGAGCCCACTGAGCTTGACACAGCCATGTCTCCGAGGCCTTTTCGTGCTACAATCACACTGGTTATCAAGTCAGGAATTGAAGTGCCGGCTGCTAATATTGTCAAACCCATGATTTCTTCTGTGATCCAGAAAGTCTCTCCAACCTGAAATGAAAAATAAGTTAGAATCAGATATTCAGTTTTTTTCAGCCATGCATAACATGAATCTGTTAATGTGATGGCATTCTGTCAAACAAGCAGAGGTTAGCTTTATGTTAAAAATTTCTGTCATTCAGACATGGCAGTGAAAAATAGGGCCACCGCATGTGCACAGTAATTGTTCTATCCAAAAGCTAGCTTTGTACAGTTGCATGCATTCAGGCTTGTGTAGCGTTGAAAATGATGCCTAAAAATTCCTCTGCCCAGTCAAATAACACAGCTATCAAGAAAAGAAAGCAGGGTGCTCACATAGGCATTAAGCTGACACAGAAAGGAGTGCTTGGCTAAAAGGGTGATATATTGTCTTATTGCTTGTTACTAATTAGTTTATTTTTTTATCTGTTTTTTTTTTTTCCATCTAGACTGTCCATTAGCTTTAGTTATCCAGTTCAGGGTTGCAGTGGGGCTGGAATCTATCCCAGCTGCCATAGGGCAAGAGGTGGGGTACAACCTGGACAGGCTATCTGTTGCTGGGCTAATACAAAGAGACAGAGATCATGCACGCTCACACTAACACCTATGGCTGATACACAATCACCAAATAGCCTAACAAACATGTTAATGGACTGTGGGAAGAACCTGGAGAGAACCTGTGTAATATTATAATTGTAATTTTTATGTTAATCAAAATGTAAATGAATCCTATCCTAATAAGCTATTCTAATCATTTCAGTAAAACAAACTAAAGACAACAATGATATTGTATGTATTTTAGCCTACAAAAGAGTCAGTGCTCACATGCTGTTTTCAAAAATAACATGAGACTTTCAATATTTCTAAAAGTTCAGCTCCAAAATGTACACCATAGGCTGTTTACACACTGTCACTTTATAATAATAATAATTATGTCATATCCCACTTTCCCCACTACTTTTTCACATGGTGCTCTTGACCTGTGGAAGGTAAATTAACAGGTGCACTTTGTCAGTGACCTTGTACTTCTCTCCTGTTGCTGCACTTGTGTTGTTAAAATAGAGCGTTACGGGTTGATCTGGCTGTGGCTCAAGACAGATTAGCCGGGATTAACTCCTACAGTCACACATTTAACACCCTGACAGCTGCACTCTGCTTCTTCTTAGGCTGAGAAAGGCCTCAGATATAGCACAGAACAGAACAGACTACAGAGTCATTGTATGTGACCAACAATCAGACTCTGAGGTATAAATTTGGGCATCTTTGTGAGTGCATTGTCTGTGAAGTACCTGATGAGCCCACCACACCATCAGGTAGGAGAAGAAAGCAATCCAACAGATGGAGCCAAGGAAAGTGATGGGAAAGAACCGTTCTGAGGTCTGAAAAAATAAAAATAAAATGAAATTAATATCTTCTTAGTCTAAGTCTTCTTTTGTTCAAAACAATAGTATGAACTGTCACTTTAACTATCACTTTAAAATATATATATATATATATATATATATATATATATATATATATATATATATATATATATATATATATATATATATATATATATATATATATATATATATATATATTTTTTTTTTTTTTTTTTTTTTTTTAAAGACTTAGATACCTCTCTCCTGACATCAGGCAGCGTGAGCCAGAGAGGAAGGATGATGGGCAGGATAACGAGGTATGTGATCTGTTTCCTGGGGGTCTCAGGCCACGCCAGGCTCAGAGGTTGGTCTTCATCTTCTTCTTCCTCACCACCCTGAGGAGGAGTTCATGACCTTACATTGCAATACTGTGCCTTTACATAAATGTATTTTTATATGGGCAAACACAAGTCAGTTAAACTTCCTGATTGTTAATATCAGAAGGAAGTGAAATATTTTGCTTGTGATCAGAAGTGATGCTGATAAAGGCCATACCTCTTGTCCTCCTGCAGCTCCATTCATTGGTGGCGTAACCTCCACTGCAACATTTGTACTGTTTGGGATTTTCTTATTAGCTTGGAGGTAGAAAGTAAATAAACAAGTAAGAAAATGTAATTTATATAACACATTTAAAATCACAGTGCTTCACAATAAAAGAAAGAAAAAGAAAAAAGAAAGAAAGAGGAACAATACTGGCAATAATTTATAAAAAGCAATATTTTAATGGTAATCATTTAAAATAACAAATTAGAAGTTGTAGTCTAATGAAAATAATAAGGATAAAAATAAGCTTTACGTTCCTCTGTTGAGAACAAAAAATATAATCTTGTTTTTTTACTTAATTGTAAAGCGGTTTGTGCATCTTAAACACTTCTGAGATGACAACAATTCAACTGACAAATCAACCAACTTAAAAATATAATGAAAATTTAATGCATGTGAAACAAATCACAGATTAATCCACAACCAGACAAAAACCAGCCCAGCTCATTAATGTGTTCATGCAATCATAGTCTACAAAAAAGTAAAACCATCATTTTCACTGTTTTGGTAACATGGATGCTCCACAATGTGGATGCTGACATTCAGGGAAAAAGTGAAATTTTTAGTTTTCTTGTGAAATGAAAGGGATACTTTCAGTTTTGTTTCATGGTTTGATTGCCTGATAGTTATTTTTTCTTCTGTGGTCTGCCACCATTTGTTTTTGATTAACACATTGATAAATTTGTGTGTTGCTTTACTCATTCATCTGTTAAACTGGCAAATGATTACACAGTTGATTTGTCACTTGATTTATCAATTCATCATGCATGGAACAAAAGCATAGTGGAGTTTCAGCGTTCACTGTTACTCACCTATTCCATTGGCAGTGGGCCCATCTTCTCTGCACTTCTTCTTGGCCATTTTATGAAGGATTGAAGCCTTCTCTTTGAAACGTCCTAAAACAGAAGAAACTGTCCTTTCAGTCTGTCCAGCATGTGGCAGGAGCACATAGAAATGGTGCAGCTACAGCAAGAATGAGAGGAGCGACTCGGACACTGTCCTTGGACGGTGGTCAAATAAAACAAACTCTGTTATGTGTCATTTTCTGTGTTTATTTCAAACATTTCTAATTTTGGTGGGTTTTTATCGTTTGTGAGAGCGCGTATATGATTTGTATATGTTTCCGCTCACTCATACCTTCATTACTGAGGGGATCCAGCGTGTGTATCATGAGCTGGAAGATGCTGTTTCTCATCAGTGAGTTGTGTAGAGAAGCACAGCTGCCTTCCCTCTGCAGCCTGGGTTTAGCCTGTAAAAAATTAAAGCACAAACACCAAATGTTTACATGGATTGAAATATAAATGTGTACTTTACTCATCATTCATCTTTGTTCATGTCAGCTGACAACAATGGCTTAAGAAAACAAAAAACTAATAAGATATTAAACTGTTATTTGGGTTTGAAACATAAAGCATAGTACATATACAGTATACTATGTCATACAGAAACACACTCATAAACTCACCATAAGCTTGTTCTCATCATCACTTGGTGCATTTACCTTTAGGAAAGAACACAGAGACAGAATATATAATAAACAAAATATATGAGGGGTTTTCTGTTTGTTTTTTTGCAACTTGGTACATTAACTTCTTATATTTGTGGTACTGGATTGGATTGCATTACTATTGCTGTAGGATAAGGAAGCAATAAGTAAATTAACGAATCAATGAATGTGATAACAATTGATAAAAAGCAATAAAGCAACTGTCCTGTTTTTAAAAATCAAATAAAGAATTTAAAAATATATTAAAATAAATATTGAAATGGAAATGGTGAAGGAATGGACAAACAGGACCTCGGCACTATGCAAGACACTCTTCATTTTGCATTTAAATCAAGTACATGGAATTTCTCTATGACAGCATGAAGTGGCAAGGACAGCAAGAATCAAGCTATGATGCTCAAATGAAAAGAATCAAAATTTATCATGGCCTTCTTTTTTTAGTAAGTCAGCTAATAAAGCTTATGTGTAATTTCAACAAAAAAGATCTGTAATCTCTCATGTCTGCTTTCACGGGTGTTCGGCTGTTAGTGTCTTCTTCACATCATTTCCACTTTCTGATGCTGTCAAACTCAAAACTGACATCATTGCTCTAGTCCAATCATCTTTCTACCTGCCTTCTTCAAGCCAATCAGCCTCTACTCTGCACACTTTAAATCGTTCTGGATACTTTAAATCTTTCTCTCTTGCAGACTCATTCGTGCAGCCCATCTGCCCCCCTATCTCCACCTCATCCAAGTCATTCAGTCCTCCATCCTAACTTCCATCTTTATCTTCACCATAACCAGTGTTTACACTCTGGGGGTCCTGCTTTAATACCTGTCACCGCTGGGATGCCATGATGGGCCATTGGAGTCTAATTGCCAAATAGCTTAATTGAATTTTATATATCAATAAATCATATCCAGTTCCTCCTAATTATCTCTCCTTATTGAACTTTAGGTGTATGCCTTCAGTGTAGATGACACCACTCTGTTCATGTCCAGCATGCGTGTAAAATGTCACTTTCCCCTCCTTCTTTAAGCCTCCTCATAGTGAAAGTGAACCAGTGCCAGAAGTTTCAGGCACCTTTCCGACATGAAGGCTACACACACAGGAGGATCTTACACTAATCTTAATCCCAGCCATTTCTTAAGATGACATATGCACCACAATAGAGTCACTACATAGACAAAACATATACAGATATACACATACAGTCAGACTGCATTGGTGTGATAGAAAAATTTAATAAGATCGGTGTCAGATGGAAGCATTAAACTTTTTTGGATAATGGCATGTAATGTAAATGTACTCTTGTAGGTACAGACCAAGACACCATATATAGTTTCAATCTTAGGGGATGTTTTAATTGAAATATTTTTTACCTATGGTAAAAAATAAATAAATAAATAAATAAATAAATAAATAAATATATATATATATATATATATATATATATATATATATATATATATATATATATATATAAAAGAGCATTTAAAAAGCTCCCTCAGTCCTAACTCACAGTGCATCACTGAGCTTCTCGCATGATGTAAAATAACAAAACAAAAACACAAAAAGCCAATAAAAAATTCTGATGCAGAAAAGGTGGCAAGAATAGAACAAAAAAATAAATAAAAACATATACACAGGCTAAAGGCATGAACCATGAATTAATTATAAGTAGCTTAACTACAGATTGCATGATAATACACTGCCTATCTATTTTTTAAAAATTAATTCACAAGTTGCATTCTTAAAAAAGTTGCAGATTTTTATTTTTATTTATTTTTGCACTTTTGAAATTCATTGGGATATTATGGAATTGGGTTCAATTCCCAAGCCAAGTGCTGTTTAACAAAATGTAAATTCTCAGTGACAAGTGCTCAATAGCTGCCCATATGTCACCCAACTAATTATCTCAGACAGGTTTGTGTAAACATGACAATGCTGTAATTCACTCACTTCTTTGTGCCAGAGAGAAAAATCTCATTATAGGTAAAATAACCTCCAGAGATCAATGGGAGCATACGGTTCCTGTCCAGAGTGCTGTATGCATTGAATTTCCATTAACAAAGCAACAGCCAAAAAAATGAAGGATGCAGTCAAATACATTAACTGAATTCAAGGTGTTCTCATGAGATTTCTGGTCATTTTAGTCATCTGCGTTCACCTTGTGGGCTTTTCTGTCATTTGTTATCATGACAATGTGGTCCAGGAGACACCCAGTGTAGTAGTAGTGATTACCATAGTGGTTACTTGGGAAAGTTTTCATGTGTCTGTCTGTATGCAAGTTTTGTCAATATAATAGTGTTGCCATTGTGCAAGATGCAGTTACAGTACTACACAGTAGCTTAAATGATGTAATGGACATCCAAATAAAGGCCAGTTTCAAAGACTGGTTGTGGTCCAAGACCTCATGCATGTCACTGCTGGTGTGAGCCCATTGCAAAATGGTTTCCAGTTATTCAAAGTAAGTAGTTTTAAAAACACAGAGTTAACATGTTAAACTTAACTACAGAAGGTTTGCAAACTCAAAAAGTTTCATCACAAAGATAGCGTAACTATCTTTTTAAAAAAAAAAGAAATTATACACATTCTAATTCATCTTACATCTGCGAATGTAAGAAAGATGTCTGAGAAAGATACCACTTTCTGAGATACTACTTAACAAAAACACCACACAGCACGTTTTCATGATGGAGTCATCAGAGATTGAGCAGATAATCTCTTTAACTTTAAGACACCTGCTGCTGCTGCTATGGCAGCTAAACCAAACAAAACTAAATCCAGTTTTGTTTTCTAAAAGCTTCGCTTCCAAGTTTGTCTTACAGTTGTGTCTAGTCTCAGTATTAATGAGCATCAGTTAAACCATCACAGGTATGTATCCTATCAGCCAGCTCCTTTTCGTTCCTTTCGTGTAGCTGTGAGTTTACACATGTGACGTCTCTGTTTACATTTTTCAAACTCAGCTAAATGATATAATTTCAGAAATTTATGACCAATCTTCTAAAACAATTTGATGATTGAGGACGGAACATGAATATTTCATGACATTCTTCATCCTACCATTTTTCATGATAATAATAAAAAAATTAACTACTACTACCACTAATAATAATTATTATTATAATAATTATTATTATTTTATATTATCACTATATTGTTTTTGTTATTGTTGCTTGAAAAACATGGTAAAATTAAAAATGACAACAAAAGATAAGAAAGCTGTGGACACTTGTATTAACTGGCCTCGTGATTTCCGAGCAGTGTGAGCAGAAGCCAGCTCAGCATTAGGATACGTTGGCTAATGCTCACATGGCTTGATGACAAAAGATACTTTCAGCCTGCTGTAGAGTCTGCTGAGCCTGAAACTGTTTTTTTTGCTAATTCATCTTTGAAATGACATTGTTCATTTCAAATGTTTATTTTCTTATTGTAGTTATTAATTACATCCTGCAATCTGAGAACGTTCTCTGATTTAGGAAGTTTGTTTTTTGCATTTTATTACCTAAACAGATATTTCAACAAACTCACAATAATGTGTCACAATAATAATGAAATGTCCCTTTTGTGTCAAAGATGCATACTTGATAATATTGTAAATAACTAATTAATTATGTAATTGCTCTTTTTGTATACTTCTGCACAGTTATGGCTTCAGTCTCTCTCCTCACCTTGCATTTCAAGATAAATTAATTTGCAAAAAAGGCAAAGGCAATAAATATTTAGAGATTAATTTTACTGTTAACCTTATTTTTGTTTTCAAACAGACCTACCCTAATTTTAAGTATGTGTTGGTGCTGTCGTTAACTATGACCTCTTCTTAGGTCCTCGGTCAGCCAATTAATTACATGTAAACCTACCCTGCACAACATACCTATCCACCAAGCACAATTTTTTTATTTTTCATTTAATTGCTACAGGTTAGAATATCAGATTCAAAATTATATAACTAGCCTAATGTCAAATGTAAAAAGACAATGAGATTTTCAGTAGTGACTTTTCCTGTGACTACATAACAGAATGCTAAATAAAATTTGGTAAATTACAATAATTACTCTTTTGGTAGATATAATAGTACAACTGCAAACTGGACAAACAAGAAATCTTAGATAGATGTAAGAGAGCACAAAGGGAGGTGTGTATCTATAAAGATTTTGATGCTGGGTTGCTCATATATAAAACAGATGTGAATAACATATTAATATTCAAATATTCTTTTTTTTCTTCTGCTTCTTTTTTTTTAAATATATAATTAGGCTTGTGATATGTAGTGTTAAACAGTTCCTCTGTGCCATGTGAGAAAATGCCAGATAAGCACAGGTCATTTTCTGCATTAACAGCTGTAACTTGAGCACATGCATATAGTCTCTCTCTCTCTCTCTCTCTCTCTCTCTCTACCTGAGTATCTGAGCTGTGGGACTTAGCCAGGATTAATCAGCTGAGATCACCACTTTTAGACTGGTCATTTTCAAACCCATGTGTGAAGTCCTGCAGAAACCCTCATAGGTCACAGTACTGTTAAGCAACTTTCTTCTGCTCTCATTTGTGAGCTAATACTCTCTGATTCAAAAAGCAATAAATAAATAAAATACAAATATTTACAGGTTCACACTGGCTTATTCTAACTATAATTTCAGGTTAGGTGTGCCTGGTTCCGCAGAACACATCAGCTGCAATTTCTTGCATTACTAAATATAATTAAATCTGCATTCATCATAAAAAAAAAAACTCACTTATGAGCAAGAGCCAAAATATTATTAATATATGACAACACATTACACATTACCACCTTCTTTTTCATGTACTAATGCAAAGATCATTTGGTTTTAATCTTACTACCACACCATTGCCCTGTGGTGTAGGACAGACATTTCAACCCTCAAGAATAATTTGAACATTTCTTCAGTGTTCTGCAGACACTGGGTGAAAGTGTGCTGGTCTGTATGTTTGCTGTCGTCACTGCAGGTAAGCAGTTGAAAAGTGGATTAGAGAGGATTAGCATCTTTGGTCCCATCAGTAAGCAAACCAGCACATCTTCTCATTGTCTTCTGCTACCTAAAGGAAATGTATGCACTGTGCAAACCAACTTGAAACAGTCACAAGTATGCACAAAATACAAACCGCACAATGCTATGAGCATAGCTGCAGGCTGAGAAGGGAGCATTTTTTTCTCTCAGAGATCTGCTGATTCCTGCTCCCCCAGGAACCATCTGACTATTATTAGTGGCTTTAATAGGATTGGAGAGCATTAACCCAAGGGATTATTTATCAGCTACCAACACATGGGACCAAGACAGCTTGACATCAAGTGCTGGACGGCAAAAAGAGAAAAGCTGTTCTTGGGCTCAACTGAGGCAGCTCGAGAAAGAACTGATTCTCAGAAGGGCACCAATGTCAAACAGAGCTTCTTAAATAACAGTGATACTAAGAAAAGTTTATTAGCACAGATATGTATGTGATCAAAGGTTTGAGTAAGTACACGAGAACTAAAATTCTAGAACTGTACACTGGAAAATGAATTCTTAATGGAAGATGGTGAAAAGCCTGAATATAACACATTTGATATGCCTTTTGTCATTAATGGTAAAACTGCTGGAATAAAATTAAGTTTTACTACTTGGAGACCTTTTTATAGCTTAGACCTACAAAAGCATTTTCAGGGGAGGAGCTTTAAAGCAAATGTCACCCTATTAAAGGCCAAGGGCTAATTTGTAATCTAAAATTTCAATAGTCCTACATCAGCAGCTGTACAGCAATGGAATTTATGGCCATGATGAACTCATAATGAGATAATGAATGCCAGCAGGCCAGATTATAAATATGTGATTGTAGCATCACAGCACCCAAATAATAATAGAAAAGATGGTGGGACAAATGTAAAAAATTAAATAGCTGTTTCTGATAATGCGCTTCTTTATTTTCTTCTTTATTTTTATTTTAAATGAGCCCTCCAACATATTCTCAAAATGACACCAGTCATCTTCTCCCAGCTAACATGAAGTGATTAGTTAGGTGATTGTGGCTGATATTGTTGGATTTCTCTCCTCAAAACTCAGCATATAACCAGTACTATTACCACATGCAGAAAGGCTTGGGGACATCTCCGTGTGATCAGTTTTAGGATAAATAAACACAGGTGTTGATGGTGATATTATGAAACCAGCAGCAAACAACACTCTATCAGAATTAACAGGCCCTGACCACTTTTTTTTTTTTTTTTTTTCCCCAGTGTCAGAACACAGATGAGGGGAGCTAAATGCGGGAAGGGGCTTATGAGGAAAGAGAAATGCTACAAGGACTTTTGGGCTAATAATACTTTTCCGTCTTACGTCATCACTTCAGTTTTTGATGTTTTCTTCCTCTTCTCAGAAATCAAGACAATGTGGAATACACATTGGAATTAACAATGAAAAGGTGAAATAAATGATCAAATCATCACAAAAGATCTAATTGTGGCACTTCTTAACATAACACTTGACAATGAAATTCAGCTTATAACCTTAATAGGAACACAAATGCAGCGTCTTATTTTGTAGTCTCAAGCATCCCAGAGTAAGTGTATGCAGTAATGGATGTCTAGTCAATGGTAATCTGGTTTGGTGGTAATTTCTGCATGACATGACTTTCCCTGTTATTCATTTTGAATAAGTTTAAAAGTGAATGCATTACTAAATCTTAATATTATTGGACTTAAAATAAAAGGTTATGGTCAAGAAATTTTGGACCACCCACTGGGTTGATATAAGTCTTTGGCAAATGTTCAATAATACCTGTGATCAGTGTGGTCTTGAGAATACAGTAAAATCTCCAATAAATTTTTAAATCTGAATTAAGTTAAATGCATGCCTAACAGATTAATCTACTCTTTGACTTACTTAAGTATCCAAACAAAAAACATAATGGTTTTGTAATCCAGTTTAAATGGGGGCACTGACAAGCTTTCTTACATCACGCCTATTCTAAGAGCACTGCTGAACTCTGGTCTGAACTGTTACTAAAAGTAGCCTGATGAAGCCTGGTCTTAGTCAGCATGAAGAAGCTGCAGTCTGGTTATATATACAGCATCATATGAGGTGCACAGATGGTAGGTTAAGGTAAATTTTTATGTGCTTTGAGTAAAATTCAGGAGGTTTAAGATGGAGGAGAGAATGCAGCCTCTTCAGAACTCTTTCAACACTTCTTAAGTTCCCCAAACATGAACATGACTATTCTAAGGCTCAGTAGTGTTGTCCAGTTTTCCCTGTGATGTAATTCAGTTGGGGGGAAATAAATAAATAAACAATTTGAAGTTTATACTTTGTCCTACTCCTTCACAAACATGTAAATTGAGTGGCATAGTGTTGTTGGAAGCAACTAAGTGTCCGTTTTCTTTGTTTACCTATTTACAATAGACTTTTGTTGCTTATTTTTCTTGTTTTTCATTTAAATGTTTGATATAATGCAATCAGTTAATCAACCAATCAATTGCTTCATCTCAAATGAGGCATGTTGCCATCTGAGAAACCAACATCAGAATGTCATTAGCCAAACCAAAAGTCATGCATATAACTGAACCATGGGTGCACCATGGAAAAAACTAAGACTTGCAGGTTTTGTACAGTATCTAAGATGTGAGCATCAATCTCGTGACCCAAAGGGTTGATATGACTAAGCAGTAAGAAAAGTCTTAATGGTTGTTTGACCCAGTGGACTGAAGGGCGTGGATGGTAAGGTAAATGTAAGTGTCAATAGATAAATGTATAGGCCCTTCAATATACAGTTATAGTTAAATCAATGAAAAAGATGCACCTTCCAAGTATGACAGCTTGTGCTACTAGACCAAAAACATGTTTCCAGTGTTTAATACCCTTCATCAGAGCCAATAGGCCAAAATGTTAGATTGTTTCACATGGCAAGAGTAAATTTGTGGAATTCAGATTTTTCAATGTTTTCTTGAATTTAATGTCTTTTTTTTTTTCTTTTTTTAATCTCTGGGTATTCAACTTTGGAGCAATATTTAGTGTCTATGTCCAGCTGTCTCCTGGCAATGAGCATTGCCTAAATAAGGATGCTGGTGATTAGAAAAAGCTGGATAAGGAGTAGGGTAGATAAACCAAGCAATGATGGATGGATGGATGGGTGGATGGATGGATGGATGGATGGAGTTAGCTCACCTTTTGTGCATTCTCCAGCTCATCCACCTGGTTGCTGCCCAGCAGGCTCTTGATGACTAATTCAACTTTGGCATTGAACTTCATGAAAGTTACATAGCAGGTGTAGAACAGCAGCAGACCAAGGCTTTCCTCCAATACGATTTGATTATCCAAAAAGAAATAGATGAGCATGAGCAAGCCAATGATATAAAATGAGACATCTCTGAACAGAGGCCACCAGGTGAGGTGCAACACCTCTTTGGAGAACAGGGCACACATCCCAATTACAAATAGGATGTTGAAGACGGCTGATCCCACAATGGTACCAATACCCACATTGCTGTGGGAGACAAAGACTCCTATGACAGATGTGAAGAGTTCTGGGGCTGATCCACCTGCAGCCATGAAGGTGGCTCCTGCTACATCATCAGAGATCTCCAGCTTCTCCGTGATGACAGTGAGCGCAGGGACAAAGAACTCATCACAGACAATGGCTAAAGCTATGAACATGTACAACATGCCAAACATATGAAGCACTACATAGCCCTGGCGCCTGTCCTCCACACTGAAGTAGTCCGTTGGGTAGTCCCCATGATTCATTTCTAAACTGGATGACTTCATGGCCACCGCTGTGTCCTCTGGTGCCGCTGAGAGGTTGTGGTGCTGCAGAAGTGTTCTTTGGGGCACTGTTGCCTCTGCTGAGCCCTCAGCAGCTGAATCCACCTGAGTGGTCACTGTTTTGGCCAGCATCAAGGCACTCCATGAACAGGCTATGCAGACAGCCACCAGGCTGACGATAAAGCCCAAAATCCGTCCAGGCCGCAGCTTTCTCTTGACACCATGGTACAGGTGCCTGACACTCATTTTCTGAGGGCCCCGAAGAGGTGGTGAGCTGGAGTATGCTATCAGGTCTTGATTTCTTATAGGTAGCATGAAATCCATTGTTTCTGGCACAGGTTGACAGACTGGAAGTGTCTGGAATCCCCCCCAAAAGCTGGGTTGGTGGTGCTGTTGGCTGTAAGGGTGGGGGTTTGACAGGCCGTGGCGGTTCACCGATTGGTTTGCATGCTGTTGCCAGGTCTAAACACAATGGAAGCCCTTCAGTCTAATACCAGGATCTTTCCCATTTAATGGCTCCCCCATATTACTCACTGCAAGACAGAGAAAACAGAATTTATAATTCAAGTGTGCAACTGATTCTTAATGAATCTTAATTTAAGCTCATGTTAATTATTTTATAAGGCTAAATATAAGTAGTTGGTCAGGTTAATAGTTTTAGCTGTTTTAGCTTGTGAAATAAACATTTTTAAAAAGCACATTTTTATTGCAGCCGTATTTCATACATTCATAAATAATATAAACACATCCAACTTTCGAATGTAATATTTCATTTTGAGGGAACTGCAATCATGATGTTATTGTGTTGAATGACAGGATGTACTTAATTATAAATAATACTAAAAATTATAGATTGCAACAATTCTTTTGAAGTGATCCACATGAAGCTGCAGTGAAAGCTGTCCTTTAACTGAAGCTAGGACATTAGTTAAAGCTCATTAGGGAGCTATTTAATCCCAGAGAAGATATACTTAGATTAGCCTCAGGTCCTTAACACTAGTGCCAGTGCAAAGTCAAAAATTAGACACCAACTAAATGAATAAAATTACAAAAAAATAGATAAAAAAAGTCACTTTGCACATTAGAGTTATTCAACACTAAATCACCAACAGTAAAAATCATCACTGAAGTCCTAAATTTTGTAGTCTCATGGCATCTATTACAGTTTATGTAACATAAAATCTTGTCAAACCCCAATAATTTGCTATCAGATGAATACTTTATGAGTTAATCCAAATTCTTTACGGTTATGAGAGCAAAGACAAACTGTAGCAACACACCAAATATAGACGATTTTTTAGGATCTCATACCACTCTTGGATAGCTCCAGTTCAGCGGCGAGAAGAACAACAGCCAACAGCTTGTCAGATCCTGAATCTCTGAGTGAATATTCCTGTAAATTGACTTCTAAAACAAAATGGTCCCAGATGCTCAGTGAAGGTCCCAGCAGTAAATCATCAGTGAGATTTTCCTCTCTAAGCACAGAGAGGTTCAGGACAGCAGGTCCAGAAGGGGCTCCTCCCTCCCTTCAGTGTTCCTCCCCCTTTGACACTGCCTACTTCCTTTTATTTTCTCCTCCTTGCTTCTCTATCCCCAAGTCACTGTCCAAAAGTGAGGATCACTATCGCTATCCAGCTTCTCTCCTTCCTCTGGCCACCCTCCTACCTCCCTCTTCTTCAAGTGTCCTGCATAACTTCTTCCCATCTCTACACAGAAGGACCTGAAATGATGAGCTTACAGCCTGATGAAGCTGAAAGTATCAGATCATAGACCTGTGTGTAAAGTCCTTGAAAATTATCCTACTTACTCAATTATGCAATGCACTACAACATAGTTCAGCAACATAATATCTGTATGCATGGGAGGTTTCTAGCTTATAAACAGAACCCTAAATTGTTTTTAAAATAGAACATCATAGGATGTTTTTTAAATCAAACTTTAGATTTGCACATTTCCATTCCATTTTATTTATTTATAAATTTTCTTAGATGTTATTTGCCTTATTAATCTGCATAAAACTATTTTTACTGGTTTTGAGGTATAATGATGCAACATTTTGACAGCATAAAATAAGTGCCTGTGAATTCCATATACAGTATAGATGGATGATGCTTGCAAATTTCACTGAGTGTATGTGCACACAAGTGAACTTAAGGTTAGTTCAGCGTTAACACGTGAGAACTGTAAGCCAGAGCAGCTCCCTTAGGGTGAGTTCAAATGCTGCTGCTTTTTCTGTTACATAGCATGTCTATAGCATAGATGTATGGAGCATGGAATAGGCAACTGTATTGTTACAAAAGGAAGATTAGAAAACAAACCCCACAAGTTTAACATTACATATTAAATCTCACTCAGAAAAAAAATGTTTTCAAAACATATTATTCAGAAAAACACCTACAAATAAGAATAATTCTAATAATTCTATTTCAG
The DNA here is from genome assembly GCF_007364275.1 of Archocentrus centrarchus. Classification (NCBI taxonomy): domain Eukaryota; kingdom Metazoa; phylum Chordata; class Actinopteri; order Cichliformes; family Cichlidae; genus Archocentrus; species Archocentrus centrarchus. The sequence continues at coordinate 28,532,171 of NC_044346.1, read as the reverse complement.
TTCTATTACGGACCACAAACCATGCTGGGAGTAAATCCAGTGAGACCTTTCTCACCTCCTATTGCTGTCATCCAATTAGATGTGAGCATACTTAATGAAGTGGACCACTCATGTTCCTTTGTAAGCAAAATCTAGGTCTTCATGGCTGCATTTTCTCACCAAATCAAGAACATTTAAAAGCTCCATTACCTTTTAATATTATGACTGAACCTTTTGTTAAATTTTCTTTAAAGGATAATGAAGATTTTCTTTTAATATTTGTCCAGGTGGTGTGTGTCCTAAGACCATGTTACATAAAAGAAGTAAGAAAACCCCCCACAAACTATGCAAACATGTTTCGATTAAATTTTAGCATTTTATATATTTCCACACCATAAAACAAGATAGTATGGCCATGTCCTGAAGAGACACTTGGTTTAGAGCAGACAAAGTTTGACCTTAGTAGTGATTGTGTATCTATAGCTGAGAGATTAAGAGCTACGTAAAGTCCTGACAAGGCTAAACTTGTTGCATAATCAACGAAGCTAACTTAACCTTTGGGGTCAGCCAGGTACATCCAGTGCATAATTTGAAATATAAATAAGTCACTTCACAATACAGCTCTCTTACAGTGCGCAATAAGACAAGCTAAGGAGTGACTTTTATAGCTGTGGATTCTGTGCAAAGATGCAGCCTCATCTGAAATTTTTTTTTTTTTTTTTTTTTTTTTTTTGCGCTATATTTAGATCTCACCAATGACTTGGGCTGTCCCTGTTCACATTAAAAAAGGTACCTCCCTTTCTAAATTCACTGCTGTTTCAGACAGGAGCTTTTAGTAGAAGAGCATGTCCCTTTTCATTGACCTATCAAAGAAACCTGATCTTTGGATGATGATATTAAACAAATATCTCGGACCGCTTTTTTGCATTTGCGCAATATTTCTAAAATTAGAAACATCCTTTCTCAGACTGATGCTGAAAAGCTAATCCATGCATTTATTACTTCTAGGGTGGACTATTGTAATTCATTATTATCAGGCTGTCCTAAAAGCTCCCTGAAAAGCCTTCAGCTGATCCAAAATGCTGCAGCTAGAGTACTGACAGGGACTAGAAAGAGAGAGCATATTTCTCCCATATTGGCTTCTCTTCATTGGCTCCCTGTTAAATCTAGAATAGAATTTAAAATTCTTCTCCTCACATACAAGGTCTTGAATAATCAGGCACCATCTTATCTCAAAGACCTCATAGTACCATATCACCCCAATAGAGCACTTCGCTCTCAGACTGCTGGCTTTCTTGTGGTTCCTAGGATACTTAAGAGTAGAATGGGAGGCAGAGCCTTCAGCTTTCAGGCGCCTCTTCTGTGGAACCAGCTTCCAGCTTGGATTCGGGAGACAGACACCCTCTCTATTTTTAAGATTAGGCTTAAAACTTTCCTTTTTGATAAAGCTTATAGTTAGGGCTGGATCAGGTGACCCTGAACCATCCCTTAGTTATGCTGCTATAGGCCTAGTCTGCTGGGGGGTTCACATAATGCACTGTTTCTTCTCATTCACCTTATTTACTTTGTTTATACTCCACTCTGCATTTAATCATTAATTGATATTAATCTCTGGCTCTCTTCCACAGCATGTCTTTCTCTCCCCTCAGCCCAACCGGTCACAGCAGATGGCTGCCCCTCCCTGAGCCTGGTTCTGCTGGAGGTTTCTTCCTGTTAAAAGGGAGTTTTTCCTTTCCACTGTCGCCAAGTGCTGCTCATAGGGGGTCGTTTTTGAATGTTGGGTTTTCTCTGTATTATTGTAGGGTCTTTACCCACAATACAAAGTGCCTTGAGGCGACAGTTTGTTGTGATTTGGCGCTATATAAATAAAATTGAATTGAATTGAATTGAATTGAATTGAATTGAATTGAATTGAATTGAAACAAACACCCACACACACACACACACACACACACACACACACACACACACACACACACACACACACACACACACACACACACACACACACCATTGGAAAGTCTGTTTATTTCCACTAAAATGGTACCATATTTGTAAGGAAAATGGATTTGTGAGTTGAGCAAAAGGGTTGAGTATTCAATTCAGTTCAATTCAATTCAATTTTATTTATATAGCGCCAAATCACAACAAACAGTCACCTCAAGGCACTTTGTATTGTGGGTAAAGACCCTACAATAATACAGAGAAAACCCAACAGTCAAAAACGACCCCCTATGAGCAAGCACTTGGCAACAGTGGGAAGGAAAAATTCCCTTTTAACAGGAAGAAACCTCCAGCAGAACCAGGCTCAGGGAGGGGCAGTCATCTGCTGTGACCGGTTGGGCTGAGGGGACAGAAAAGACATGCTGTGGAAGAGAGCCAGAGATTAATAACAATTAATGATTAAATGCAGAGTGGAGTATAAACAAAGTAAATAAGGTGAATGAAAAGAAACAGTCTATTGTGGGAACCCCCCCCAGCAGCCTAGGCCTATAGCAGCATAACTAAGGGGTGGTTCAGGGTCACCTGATCCAGCCCTAACTATAAGCTTTATCATAAAGGAAAGTTTTAAGCCTAATCTTAAAAATAGAGAGGGTGTCTGTCTCCCGAATCCAAGCTGGGAGCTGGTTCCACAGAAGAGGGGCCTGAAAGCTGAAGGCTCTGCCTCCCATTCTACTCTTAAGTATCCTAGGAACCACAAGTAAGCCAGCAGTCTGAGAGCGAAGTGCTCTGTTGGGGTGATATGGTACTATGAGGTCTTTGAGATAAGATGGTGCCTGATTATTCAAGACCTTGTATGTGAGGAGAAGAATTTTAAATTCTATTCTAGATTTAACAGGGAGCCAATGAAGAGAAGCCAATATGGGAGAAATATGTTCTCTCTTTCTAGTCCCTGTCAGTACTCTAGCTGCAGAATTTTGGATCAGCTGAAGACTTTTCAGGGAGCTTTTAGGACAGCCTGATAATAATGAATTACAATAGTCCACCCTAGAAGTAATAAATGCATGGATTAGCTTTTCAGCATCAGTCTGAGAAAGGATGTTTCTAATTTTAGAAATATTGCGCAAATGCAAAAAAGCGGTCCGACATATTTGTTTAATATGTGCATTGAAGGACATATCCTGGTCAAAAATGACTCCAAGATTTCTCACAGTGTTACTGGAGGCCAAAGTAATGCCATCCAGAGTAAGTATCTGGTTTGACACCATGTTTCCAAGATTTGTTGGGCCAAGTACAAGAATTTCAGTTTTATCTGAATTTAGAAGCAGGAAATTAGAGGTCATCCAGGCCTTAATGTCTTTAAGACATTCCTGTAGTTTAACTAATTAATGTGCATCATCTGGCTTCATTGATAGGTAAAGCTGAGTATCATCTGCATAACAATGAAAATTGATGCAGTGCTTTCTAATAATACTGCCTAAGGGAAGCATGTATAATGTAAATAAAATTGGTCCTAGCACAGAACCCTGTGGAACTCCATAACTGACCTTAGTGTGTGAAGAAGACTCCCCATTTACATGAACAAATTGGAGTCTATTAGATAAATATGATTCAAACCACTGCAGCACAGTACCTTTAATACCTATAGTATGCTCTAATCTCTGTAATAAAATGTTCTGGTCAACAGTGTCAAAAGCTGCACTGAGGTCCAACAGGACAAGAAGAGAGATGAGTCCACTGTCAGAGGCTCTAAGAAGATCATTTGTAACCTTCACTAATGCTGTTTCTGTGCTGTGATGAATTCTGAAACCTGACTGAAACTCTTCAAATAAACCGTTCCTCTGCAGATGATCAGTTAGCTGTTTTACAACTACTCTTTCAAGAATCTTTGAGAGAAAAGGAAGGTTGGAGATTGGCCTATAATTAGCTAAGACCGCTGGGTCAAGTGATGGCTTTTTAAGTAGAGGTTTAATTACAGTATGTGGGTTAGGCCTAAGAAAAACTTGCCATAACTTCTCTGCCAAAATTATTCTGCTATTGATTTTCTAACAGTATAAAATTTATGGCCAAAATCATTGTTAGAACACAAAATTCCCCACTGTTTGCACTAAGTTTGTATAATGAGTCTATGAATAGCTGAGTTCTCCTGCTCTCCAAAGAACTGACCCTTTAATAAGCTCACACTCCGGTCACCATGCCTGCCAAGCACAAAAGCTGTTTAAAACCTCAAAGATTGCTAGAGGTAACACTTACAAAATGTTTCATGTCTAAGGGTCAGGGTGCATTTCTAGTTTGCTGTTAGTCTCTCTCAACTGTTCGTGGCAATTTCTGCCTGTGACTGTTAATACAAATACTTACCTTTTACAGTACTATATTTGAAAGCTTTGAACCAGAAATGTTACCTGTACAAGGACATACTAAGATGAAAAACAGGATAAAAATTTTAAAAAATAATAATAATAATAATTCAATTTAATTCCATACTTATAGTACCAAGTCACAACTAACAGTCACCTCAAGGTGCTTTATATTGTAAGGTAAAGACCAAACAATAATATAGACAAAAACCTCAACAATCAAAACAACCCTCTATGAGCAAGTACTTGGTGACAGCGGGAAGGAAAAACTTCCCTTTAACAAGAAGAACCTTGATTGTTCAAGACCTTGCATGTGAGAATAAGGATTTTAAATTCAATTCAAGATTTAACAGGTAGCCAATGAAAAGAAGCCAGTATAGCGCTCTATTTCTAGTCACTGACAATACTCTTGCAACACCATTTTAGTTCAGCTGAAGAATTTTCAGGGGGCTTTTACAACTTGATAGTAATAAATTACAATAGTCCAGCCTAGAAGTAATAAATGCATTAAATAGTTTTTAGATATTATGCAAATGCAAGAAAGCAATCCCACATACTTGCTTAAAATGTGCAATAAAGGACATATCCTGCTGAAAAATTACTCCAAGACTGCTTAAAGTATTACAGGAGACCAAGGTAATGCCATCCAGAGCGAGTATCTGGTTAGACACTGTGTTTCTAAGATTTTTAGGGCCAAGTACAATAAGCTTGGTTTTATCTAAATTTAGAAACAGGGAATTAGACGTCATTCATGCCTTTATGTCTTTAAGACATTCCTGCAGTTTAGTTTAGGTGTGTCATCTGGCTTCATGCATAGATAAAGCTGGGTATCATCTGCATAGCAATGAACCTGCATCATTATAATTAATCATAATAATAATAATATGATTGGAGGTTATAGAAGAGTAAAATTTTAAAATTATATTTAAACCCAAAATATGTGTTTAGCCAATAATTTATGATGTAGCCTATTGAGCCTTACTTTTTATATGAAAGATGACAAATTATTGGAAAAACTAATCATTGACACCTCGTCCATTGTCATCCCAGACGAAAAAACTCCCATCAGGAAAGAACAATCAAAACATTAAAGGGACCAATCAGAATAAATTACTCTTCCCTCTTACAAGGCAAGTGGACCTGACCCACATCAGCAAAATGTCCTACTCCACCTAATAGTGCAACCAGATCCGTTCACTTTAGCTTGTTTTGAGCAGGTACGGTTGCCTAATTAATTTGGCAGACATTTAATATATTAATTTCTACAGTAAACTTTGCTGGAGTGGGAATTTCACACAAAGAACAGCCAGAAGACATTCATTTTATACTAAACTCTGAGCAGGTCAGATACAGGTTCTCAGGTTTGTCACAAATAAGCCTTCTACTGTAACCTGGAACCCTATAATGTCTATACCTGATAGTAAGCCTTGAGCTGAGTTACTGCTACTGAGCTACTAGTAATAGCTCCTTAGTAACAACTAAATCTATTTAAACCATGCAGAGTGCAGTTTCTGTAAAAATGCTTTGCTTTTCTTAAGCTATGGTCTTCAGAGAAGCAAATGATGAATCATAATAATTTAATGTGATTTAAATTATTTTACAGTAATGTGGAGAAAGTTTAATACAAAGCTGCACACAGTCATGTATAAAATGTATAAATGTACAATGTACAATGTATAAAATTCTAACAGAAAAAAAAAATTACAAAATATATACTTCATTTTGCCTTAATCGGTTTGTTGTCGGCATACAGAATGGGTAAATGTTCCTTTTACTGGAATAAACCAGATGTTTACCACAAGACTGCACCTGCTTCCTCTGCAGCTGGCACTGTATTTTAGGATTAGGGAATAAAGGCTTCTTATATTTCTGACAACAGCAGTTAGAGGTAAATGCTAATTTGTCAAGACGGTGTTTCATCTCAATAGCAAACTGATAAAGGTCTGTGACACCATCATGAAGATCGTGATATAAGTAGCTGGGACAGGTGTTACAAGAGCAGACCAGAGCGGTGATTAGTTTTAATTAGCTCCAGCTTGACTGCCAACCCACTCCATCATAAAACCAGAGGACTGCAGAAAAGGTTTTATGATATTGGCAGGGAAATCAGCAAAGAGGAGGCTCACTCCTATCTGAGGGAGTTTAATGAGGCAAAAGTTTCCTATCTGATATTATGTTTTGCTTTTTCTTGAAATGGCACTGAGTCATGCTGTGACTGGAGACACAGCAAGAATCAAAACAAATGGGAAACAACATCTCCATCTAGTGGTTCAAGAATGAAATCCCTTCTTTTTTCTTTTCCTTCTGAGTTTTTCCATACAGAAAATACTGTATTAAATATTATTTTTAGAAATCGTGCAGCACTGATTGCTGATTAACCCTTAAAACACTAGAAATTAGACAGTGCTGAGATGCAAACATTAAAACATTTTGAATGCTTTATTTCAGATTTAATAAGCGAGGTACAACAACCATGGCAGGATAAGCACAGCGTACATAAGTCAACAGGGTAATTTTTGTTTTCAGATGTTTCTTCTTTGTGTTGCGGATCATTTCACTTTCATCAAGCGCAACTGAAGTTTGGAAACTTCTTTCGATTGCTCCCTTCAGGAGCCACTACAGTGGCTCATCTAGCTCTAGTGACTATTATTACTATTACATTACCATTATTACTATATTACTTCTGAAAATGTTTTTGATGCTTTTCTTTTCAGTGTATTTCTGTTTTTGCTTCTGCCATCATTAAAAATCTGACACTGATCATTTTGTTCATCGTGCTCATGAAGCGCAGATTAGTCCTACTTGCTACTTTGAAACTGAACCACATTTATAAACGTGCTCATTCTCTGTGAGTTCTGGAGGTACAAAGATTCCACTTTGATACTCAAGCATATTAACTGATGTGCATGTTAGAATACTTTCTGAATAATTCTGCATGTTAAGAACTGACTAAGCAATGACTTTGAAAAGAGTATAATTATTCACCTCTCAGCGATAAATAATGTGTATTAACCAAGATGTGGAAATGATTATAATGTCGTACACAGTAGCTATGAGTAATTACTCAGCCATGACAAAAATACTGACACCCATGAGACTGATCACCTACGTAAAAACAAAAAAACAAAAAAAACATCAGTATTAAGGCGAAATTTTATTTGGAGGCTTCATTCTTCGCATGACATTACAGATGTCAACAGATATTGTTTACAGGTGTAAAAAAACCATTTGTAATCGTAAAAATCAGACATCCTGTATGTTGAACTAAAATAAGGACATTTGGATTTATGGCAACCCCCCCCCCCCCCCCCCCCCCCCCAAAAAACAAAAAACAAAAAACAAAAACACAAAACAAAACAAAACCAAACAAAAACAATTGTGAGAGTGGACATTAGGCTGTCTGCAACAAAAGGGAAAATGTATAAATCTGATACGGACATAATTTGCACAATTGTAATTTTTCTGTCTCCATTAGTTTCATTTTCCTCCTTCCAAAGAAACTATATAAATACAAGTCCTTTCAAGCACCAGCTGATGCCCTAAAGAGTGCAAAGGCAGCTGGGTCAATAGGTTCTGTGACCTCACTGCTGTGCGATGAGATGACAGGTCACAGCTTTGCATTTTCAACATTTATTTAATCTCTCCAGTGCAGGCCAAAACTGTAGTGCAAAGAATGTAAAGTTAGCAGTAAAATCTGGCATTCGTGCCATCTCTCAAAGTGATGGACCTCAACTGGCTGCAGAGATGAATTATTGAGCATTTGGATTTGTCAGAGACTGTTTGCCAGAAGATGAAACAATTCTTTGGCTAAAGAGAACTAAAAGAGGAGCTGTGATAACATTTTAACTATCTGAATCAATGCACGGTTCATGCATTTGTTTTAAAACAAATTACTAATCCCCCATCACTTAAGTTTTCAGCAGCACCAAGCAAAATAATCCTGACTCTCATCCATATTTCACCTTAAGTGCTTCAGAATTAACCTTAAACGAATCGACTACATTTCTTCTCAAATTAAATGCCTTACTTTAACTATCTCAACGCTCACTTCCATTTTCAGCATTTTGCCTTCTTGCCATAATCATCCACAACCTCAGGTGTGATGCTGTCGTCCTCTTCCACTTCCTCTATGATGGTCTTTCCAACCAACTGGAAGATGTCCTCAGCTCTAACGCCCATAGGCTCCGCCACCTTCACTGTCAACATGTCCTCAGTCAGGACTGTTCCTTTGGGGATCTTTACCTTGGCTACCACTGACTTACCCAGCTAAAGAAACGGCAAACAAATCAACACTATTATCGCACAAAGTTGGAAAAGAAAAAATGCAGCTTATACATGAACATTGGTTTGAAACGTATTTTAAGCATTGGTGGAGCACTTTAGTCAATTTTCTTATAGTGAAGGGTGTTCTCACCTTGTCATGGCACGGCTTCTCACAAGGTAACATCTGCTTGATTCCACTTCCCAGTGCTCTCTCCACCAGTCGGATGGAGCGAACCAGCTCAGCCAGTTCAGCGCGCTCAAGTGAGGCTTTGTGGTCACTTCCTTTCCATGTCTTGTCCAAGGTTATGTGGCGCTCAAGGACCTTTGCCCCCAGAGCTACAGCCGCCACTGATATGCTGATTCCAGACTCGTGGCCTGAATACCCAATGGGAATATCTGGAAATTCCTTCTGATATTCCTGCAGCCAATAAATGGGTCACAAAGTACAACATGAGCACAATAAAGGAAACTTATTAGTAAAAAGCATTTGATAAGCTTCAGAACTTGTGAATTTGGATAATTCTGGACCCCCTGGACTTTCTCCTTGATACCCACAGCAGTCTGTTCCTGCCAACAAACTTCCATGCAGTTTGGATTAAAAGACTGTAATATTCTATTGTATTCACCGTGATCACTCTGAGGTTGACATCCTCAGCTTCCAGAGGGTAGGCACTTGTACACTGCAGAATGGCAAACTTTTTGTTGTGCTCTTTCACCATCTTGTAGACCTGACGCATGGTCTCCATGGACTGCATACCACTGGACACCACCATGGGGCGTCCTGGCATACACAGGCAAAAAAGCAACTCTAAGAAACCTTATGCTACTGGCAGAAAATAAAGTGCTACGATAGGCCTCTGTAATCTTTGGGATTACTGCTACTTAACTGACCAGATCAATATCCCAGAAGTTTAATTGACTTGATGCTATTCTCTCACTAAAAGTGTTTTGAGCAGTGTATATTCTGTTGTCTCTATTTTTTTCTTTTTAAAGTGGACCTATAATGCTTTTCTTTAATTTCTGTCATATAGTTCCACTGTTAAAATGGTGGATGCTCATAAATCCATCATAAACAAGTTCAGTTACAAATAATGAGGTACATATATGCCCAGGAAATCTCTGTGAGCCAAAAGCCCAGGCTTTAAAATGACACATTTCACAGTTTTCTTTCCTCCAAATTTTACCTTTGTATGAGAGCATTTATTCCCAATATTGTAATGTCAGGCATATAGCTCTGGCTCTGATCACAGAAACCCCACTCAAGTGGCGCTCAAATCTTATTTTTAAGGGGCAGCAGATGAGAAAATAATCTGCCTTAAAGCGAGAGCAGCCTTAAAGAGAGAGGAGCTTAACTGCTTGTTTCAGAGGGGATGAATTCAGTTCACCAAGGCTAAGTGTAATTTAAATAAGGATTTTTTTTAACTATAAATTATGCAAAGCTACTCTATTTGATAAAAACATTTTTAAATATGGCATTGGAAGCAAGCATAATAGAGTAATCCTGTCACCAAAGTAATATACAGGCATCTGTGGAGAAATAGATCACTCACTACAACTAAATAAACCACTTCTTGATTGATTTGACTATAACATTTGAACACTGTAAAATATAGCAGATAATTCAGCTTCATTCTTGAGCCATTTCTCCACAGATGCCATTTCACTCTCACCTTTCTTGGCAGTTTTCACTAAATAGGGGAAGTTATTGGTGTCTCCAGAACCCACTTTGAAGAAAGGCACATTAAGCTCATGGAGGAACTCTACTGCCATCTAAAAACAGAAAAACATATGATGAAACTTCTCTACTGATTAAAGCATTATAATACTGTGAACAAAACTCTCTTTCTTACCTCGTCCATTCCTGACGCAGTGAAGTAGATTCCCACCTCCTCTGCATATTTCTGCAGTTCCTTATACTGATCATGGCTGAACTCCAGATGGCGCTTGTGCTCACCATAAGTTTTCCCCCAGGAGTGTGGGGAGTTGTACGGGCGGGCCAAAGCTTTTTTGTTGAATTTAAACTCTAATTCACTCTTCTGAAATTTTGCACAGTCTGCACCACAGTCCTGAGGAGGTGGGATAGAAGAATATATGTATTTTTTTATTCTTTTCTTTTCTTCACAGAGAGACTACTGGAAAAGATTTGTAACTACTGTACTAAGATGTGGAAGTTTTTGTTTGTTTGTTTTTTTGCTTGCTTGCTTGTTTGTTTGTTATTAGCATGTCAGTGTGTTATTAGCTGGTTTGAGTTAATAAATTATGAGTGTAAAAAAAAAAAAAAAATGCTATTGAAGAAGCCAAACCATATGTACCAGATTAAGGTTTCTTAAAAAACAACAACAACAAAAAAAACTAAACAAAAACAGTAGGTCACTGTTGATTTAAGTAAACTAAATAGTCATCAAATATATTATAAACTCCTTTTAACAGGTTTAATGGGGCAGGCATTGAAAGACAAGCCAAACGTCATTTATAAATCTGTTAATTTAATATCCTACAATTTGTGGCAAAACACAGTTTAAATGGCTAAAAACATCCAACTGAATTTTCACGATTTAATGTCTAAAAGCAGGGACTAGTTTAGAATTTAATCACATGAATGATTCGGGAGAGGGACGTGTCAGTGTGTTATCTTATGAAGGAAGTTTAGGTAACAAACCTCATGTTCTGTTCTAGAGTGATTAGGTGTGTCTGTGTGTAAATATATCAAAAAAAGCAAATCAATACGTTGCCTAAACGTGTTCTTCTTATTCTTCTTATTATTACCTTTGCCATTTTGATCATTTTCTTTGCGATCTCAATGTCTCCCTGGTGGTTCTGTCCAATTTCAGCTATGATGAAGCATGGATGGTTCCCTCCGATCATACGGCTGGGGCACAGCTCAAACTCTAACGGCATTTTGATGACAGAAAAGAAAGCAAGTGCAACAAGTGAAATTAATAAAGACAAATGCAAAGTGTGATCGACGTGTCTACAAGACAGTTAGTGATCTGCAACCGGAACGGTTAACGGATTGCACATTCAGGATGTGCAGGACTTCCGCTTTTGTAGAGCAACGTAGTGGCAATTCCTTTCAAAATAAAAGCATCGTTTCTTTTTTTGTTTTATATCAACTTTATTGTAACTAATATAACACACACACACACACACACACACAGGCAATCTTACACAAGAGTAAAATTATTTATTTATACATTAATTTATTTTATGTAAAAAAATGATTAAATCATAGCCATAAATTTAGCAAAATGACAGTCACTCATTTAGTCTATTCAAAGACATGAATGCCACACCCTCACACGACCAGGCCATGGTCTTAAAATAGAAAGTAAAAAAAAAAAAGTTTCTCTGAATGCCAACAAACTGAAAAGATGTTAACCTGTTTATCGGACAGAGCTCACTTGACTTTTTTCAGTTTTCATTTGTATAGTATGGAGGGGCTTCTTTTTTTTTTTTTTTGATCAGATTATATTCATTTTGGTTCAATATCAGTGAGTTTTTTGGGGGTGGGGCTCAATTCACATTACTTCTTATTATTTGAAATGGTTAGTTTCAGTGTAGTTGTTAAGAGGTTCCAAATTTATCTTTTATCATACCATTTGAGTATTTGAGGCTGGATTCAAGTAATTCAGGATAGGGAAAACAGTGCAGACACAGCCCACTGACTCATGTAGACATCCCATTTTCAGTAAACATATGCACTAAGCCCCTCATCATGGTTATTATGTAGACAGATTTTACCAAAATGACAAATACTAAAATTAAACAAGTTTCTGGACTTCTTAATTTAATTTAAAAAATACATATATTGTCAGTTTTTTGTTTTTTAATTTGTTTTCTCTCGCTTAACTAATTTTTTAAAATGTGGTATAAAATTAATTCACCACTCGCCCTGTAGGCGGCCTTTTGTCCTCCTCTAATCACAGGTCCTCTACCAGAGGGAGCTTGAGGGTCCTGCGTGGTATCTTAGCTGTTCCAGGACCGCGCTATTCAGGACAGAGATCTTGGATGTCATTCCTGGAATCTCCTGGAGCCATTCAACCAGTTTTGGGGTCACTGCTCCAAGTGTTTTAAAGGAAGCCCAACATAAAATATCTTAGTAAGGTGCTGGGCTGTAACACACTGGCAGAATAGTTTCTGTGCACATTGGCATTAATCTCTGGAGCTCTACTGGAGGGATTGAACACCATTCTTCCAAGCCTATTACCTTTGGTGATTTGATGATGGCTTTCAAGAGCTACTGTATGTCTGAGCAAGAGCTATGCTTTCAAGAGCTAACCAAGCTCAACACCTCTCATAGGTGTTGAGCTTGTTATGATGTGCTGACTGATAAAGTTCTACCATGTGATTCACCATGTGATCATGCTCTATGGGGGCATATTTATCCCAGAGAATATCAATACCACCAGGGTAGAATAGGTTAAATACAACAACTTTGTACTGATTTTGATGGCCCTCCTTTCTTGGCCAGGGCCTGCTGTTGTCCCCTGCTTGTCCCTCTGTGTTGTCTTGCAGGCTTATGGTGGTCAGGGTTAATTAGTGCAACTGGGAGCACCTGGCCAGACTCCCTGAAGAATTTTTAAGAGCTGGTTGATCCAGCTCTTCTCTCTCCCCATTCATCCAGAACCATGTTATTTGTTTTGTTGTCTTTGGTCTGGTTGTTTTAGGTTTTACACCATACACACTATGCATACTTAACATTCAATCACCCATCCAATCACTGATACACTGAAAACCCTGATTAGGACACCTCATGGAGTATTATAGTTTTCCACTTTATTTGGTTAATAAATCGGTACATCTTGGTGCAAGTGGTGTCACTCTTATTATTTGCCATGATCTTCTAGCCAGACTGTGACAATTTGCACAGACCGTTCATTCTAAGGGAACAAGTGGATATAAATCCTGCTTTTAAAATACATCTCACAGCATTGTAGACACTTACTGTTCTCACTGATCTTCTCTGTACATATTGACAATGATATGAACCAAAATCTTTAAATTTGGATTCATCACTCCATAAGATATGTTGCCATTGATTTCTTTTGTTATTGGCATATTCAGCCTTTTATCTTTGTTTCCTTTCCTTAACCCTTTATCGGGCACATGCTGAAATACTTTGAACATAACAAGACTTAATTACTTTTGTGACATTTTTCAAAATGTGTGAGGGCCAGATGTTCTTGAAAAGTAAAATAAAATAATATTGCATCCTAAGTAATATATTATTATTTGATATATCAATTTTCCTTTCAAATTTATACTGTTTTTAATGATGTGATGTGCAAATCTTGCACTTACATGTTCTCTGTTATGTTGATGTTGTTATGGAGACAGTGCAATTGTGCACAGTTGTTCTCATTATAGATATAATGAGCACAGAAAACAATAAAATGTTACATGAGAGCAATGAGTTTATCTGTGCACAATTTACTTTGTTGTTCTTTAAATGAATATAAAAACATCAAGAGTTCAGATGCAAAACCTTCTGAATCTGCCTGGACAGTTTTCTTTTAAAAGAGCATTTTTTAAAAAAAAATCTGAATCCTATGGTAAATTTTAGTAATTTCATTTTACAGGCAATGGTGAGATGCCTTTTTTTTTTTCAAAAATGTAAATATAGTAATTTACCTAGTTTTTAACAAGTAATATTCAATCTTCAGTCCGTCCTCTGCTGAGTGCAAATGAAGGCAAGAGGCGCAAATATCAGACTATGAATAAAAGATATCGACATAGATTCACCCTGTACAACCGCAATGGCACAAAATGGCAGCACATTTATTTTAACAATAACAGAATAGTAGATACTAGGCCGCAGGGTTCGTGACAACCAAGGGACGAATGCATACGGGGCTGTGACCGCATGCGGGTACACGCCGAGCCGCCGAGCCACCTACCCATCCGGTTCCCCCGCGAGCAGACCATGTGAGACCCTCACAGGAAAGTAGACAGGAGTCCCTCGAAGGCCGGGGAGTGAGTTCAGCAGCCAGTGATAATCCTTCCACAGGTTCACAGACTGAAATCTCATAACAACTTTTACTTCCTTTAGCTAGACAAGTTTGATCACCAAACATTTTTTCTACACAAAACAAGTAACAATACTTGAAGTCACATGTCCCATCTTGCATTCTGATTGGTTCTAGGGACATGGAGGCATTTAAGGACAATGTAGCCTTTGGGGGCTTTTGATAATTCAGACTAGTCAGAGATGGGTATTTAATGGGTTATAATGCTACATGATTGATTGGTGTATAGTAACTGTGGCATTACTATTTGGGCAGCCGGATGGAAAGCTCTGGCGGGCTGAATGTGGCCCACGAGCCACCAGTTGATGTTCCCTGATATACATCAATATATCTAAAATTATCAAGTGTAATGGACAAAACAGTTTCTGGTGAGGCATAAGGGTTAAAAAGTGAACAGATGAACAAAAAACACTGGACATGCTTCTGTGATGCCATGAGTCAGGGTACATTTTTCACACTGACGTTCTTGATTGGTAAAATATGATGATGACAATGAACACTAAGGGTAGTGGAGCATTTCTAAAGTCAACATTGATGTGTTTTTAAAGGGTGTGTGACAGTACAGGCAATTCATGTTTATGTCCGCCATAAATGATGAACACCTTATGTTGCAGCTTTTGAGCCAGGTCGTAACACGAACAGGATATACTAATCTCCATCCAATATTTACTGAAAACCTTTTAAAAACAGGGAGGATTATTGCCAAAGCTTCTTCACACTCCACTTTACTTCGTATGCAGAGAAAGAATAATAAAGAAGACTTCACTTTTATTTTAAGTGAATGCTTGCTTCATCCAGGGCAGCTGAGCCACAGAAAAGAGAGAGGATGTTGGTACAGTACAACCTGCCAGCATAACAGCATTTTAGCTCTTTGGCTGAGCTAGATGGTTTTTGTTTAGGCCTACCACGTCCTCTTTTGTCTTCCACTTATCCAATTGTACAGGACAGACTGCACATCATGTTGAGAGATGCCAAATTTTTTGGCTAAAAGCTCTTTAGGAATTCCCTTGTTGGCTAAAAAAATACAACTTTATGCCCGTCAGACTATTATTATCTTTGGCATTTTTTGTAGAAACAACTAAGAAATGTTGTCTTCAGTCTGTCAGTGCGTTAAGTCAGGCTGCAGATGTTGAGACATTTTATGGATTTACGTGAAGTTAGAAGGACAGACATTCATGTTCAATGCAGGATATCTACACTTTTCTTAATCTTTCACTACAGTAATGCTTAATTATATCTAGCTTTATTTTCTAGTTCAATTTTTTTACATTTCCGGTAAAAGTCATACAGTGCCTTTTAAGATTTCTTAATTTTCATTTAATCTGCCTTTAAAATAGTAACTGTCTATTTTTCACATTTTTGATAGTAGTTGCAGGTAGTGAAACATTCATACAGATTCATATTTGAGATTTACTAGGAGTTAAAAGAGGATTTTATGCATTTAAATTATACTCGCAGACATTTTAAGTACTATCACACCCCTCTGCAACCCCTACTCTCTTTGTAGTGACAGTGAGAGAGTTTCAGGCGCTGCCTTTGCTAATTGCTGATTGACTGCACCTGATGAGGTGTGGATTAAGGCATGCCTGAGGTCAGCTTTGCAGACTGACTGCTTCTTGTTCTTCTAATCTCTAGGTTGCAACTGTTTCATCAAGTAATTTAAAATAAGCCCATTTTTTCTTAAGACTCTGGTGTCAGTCTCCACCTTATGTTGTGGCTTTTGAGCCAGGTCATAACAGTACACTTTGCAAATATAAGGACCCCCTTTTACCTTTAGAATCATTGTTGGTGGCAAAGATTCAACAGGTTGCTGGAAACATTGCCCAGAGATTTTGTTCCATAGTGACATGATAGCATCACACATTTGCAGATTTGTCAGCTATGCGTCCATGATGCAAATCTGCTGTTCCACCACATCTCAAAGGTGTTCTGTTGAATTGATTTTGGACACCTTTTGAGTACAGTGAACTCATTATCATGTTCAATAAACCAGTTTGAGATGTTTTTTATCTTTGTGACATGGTGTGGTATTCTGCTGGAAGCAGCAATCAGAAGGTGGCTACACTGTGGTCATAAAGGGATGGACATGGTTAGCAACAATACTCAGGAATAATACTCAGGTAGACTGTGGTGGTTAAATGATGCTCAACTGGTAGTTAAGGTTTCAAAGTGTGCCAAGAAAATATCCCCCACACCATTTCACTAGCAGCAGCAGTCTGAACCATTGAGGCAGGATGGCTCGATGCTTTCATGTCATTTACTCCAAATTCTCTTGCAGCAGAAATTGAGACTCATCAGACCAATCTTCTAGTTCAATCTTCTAGTGTCCAATGTTGATTTCCTGTTCTTAGCTGACATTAGCAACACCTGGTATGGACATGTTGTGCGATCAGAGATGTTCTTGTGCATGCCTCAGTCATAATGAGTGGTTATTTGAGCTACTGTTGCCTTCCTGTCAGCTCAAAGCAGCTTGACCATTCTCCTCTGTGTTCTCTATTATCTCTTATTCTAACCATTTTTGTGTGATATCTTCACACCATCCTGCCTGGCACTCACAACCACACCACATTCAAAGTCACTTAAATCTCATCTTCCTCATTCTGTTGCTCAGTTTAAACTTCAACAGGTCATCTTGCCCATGTCCGCAAGTCTATAAGCGTTGAGTTGCTGCCTTGTGATTGGCTGCTAAGATATTTGCAGTGCCAGTTGAACAAGTAAGGTCTGGAGACATTCTGAAAGCAAAATTAAAACTGCTTCCCTTTTGGTAAGATGAGTCAATGACGACAAACTAGAAACAAGAGGTCACAAGAAATAGATGGAATACAACAACAAGAATGCAAACCTTCTTAAAGCCTTGTTTGTTTGAAGCATTTTTAATACAGAAACATTTGATTTCAATGATATCCCCACATGTGACACCTGGATAAAGTTGCATGTGCAATCACCAAATTATGTCACAATAACATTCCCCACACACGCAAACATGTATATAGGAACTCTGTATAATTGGTATGAAGCCAGCGTTACTACCCATAGTCTTTTTGTTACAGTTACATCCTGGAAAAATTAGGCAGGGATAGATGATAACGAAACAGAGAAAATGTATGAAAAATTTTATCACTGAATGGGAAAACCTAGGTAATTTGAACAGGGCTGGTGGTGTGGTAGACAAGGCCTGTGGATGCATATAGAATTGGCATCAGTATCTAATATAAATATGCATCTGCGTTCTAAAATGTTCACATTTCTATTGTTGAATTTATTCAGATCACATAAAGACCATAAACTTGTCAGGTAACTTCATTCGGGCATACTATTCAAGTTCAGTTATGCTCATGTTTCTCTTCTCCTTCATTTAGCGTATCCCTATCTGTTCAGATATTGTATTATTGCCTTCCATTTTCTGTCTGCTGATCTAACTCTCTTCATATTTATTTTCTATCCTTCTCATTTTCCTGCCACTCTGTCCCAACTTTATTGGTTCCTTTATTCTATCATGTCTGCCATGATACTGTCATCTTCCTTGACATCCACTTTGATCTTCTTCCCCAACAGCTGCTGCATGAGCTCTGGAGAGATGCCTTTTGGCTCACCAACCTTCACCGCAAACATGTCCAGGTTCAGCACTGTACCTTTAGGGATGGCCACCTTAGCAATGACTGACTTGCCCAACTGCAGTGAAAGCAAAATATAAATATATAAATATAAACAAGAAAGTTAACCATCATCATAGCTAAACTAAATGTGGAAAAGATATTCTAATCCAACTAATGTACATTTGCAGAGTGATAGATGTTCAATGAACTGAAGAGGATGCAGATAAATACAGTTAACAGTGACTGGTGTGCTAGCATTATGACATCTGATAGAATTCTAAGACTCACGTTATATAGATCAAACTGACCTTATCATGGCAGGTCTTTTCACACGGTAACATTTGCTTGATAGGTGATCCCATTGCTGTCTCCACCAGTCGGATTGCTCTAACCAGCTCTGCCAGCTCGGAGGGTTCCAGGGATGCCTCGTGGTCATTTCCCTTCCAGGTCTTATCCAGGGTCACATGGCGTTCCACAACCTTTGCTCCCATCACCACAGCAGCCACCGTGATGTAGATCCCCTTCTCATGTCCAGAATATCCAATTGGAACATCCAGGAATTCCTCCTGATATTTCTTCAGAAATAGAAAGAAGAAGTAAAACCTATGTTTAGCCGTTATTGCTTGTAGTTGTGTGCCATGTGCAATTCACTGTGTATGTGTATCTGCTGTATAATACTACTGCAATATAGCTTTCATTCATGAAATAAGCTAATTAATATGATTCTATGTATCTGTGAAAAAATTAACTTGGTGTCGTAACGTCACCTTTCAGTTAGACAAAAAGACCACTTCATGCCTCAGTTGCTAATTAATTTGAGGGACAACTCTGTCCTATGTATAATATAACACACAGGATATATAGGGGCTGTATTTACAGTCAGATAATTCTGATAGGTCCCAGTAATCATATAAAAGTGGAAAATAAACCTTAGATCACCCAGAGATGAAAGAGTCAAGTGCACAGCCCCCAGTTCCTTTTTAACATGTAAACTGAACTAGACAATACAAAAGCAGAACAAGCAGTGTTTACAGTCTCTGCATCAGTGTAGACTGACATATTGCAAAACAAACATGCAGGACATGCAGGCATATTGATTATTTCACTGCACACATGGTTATGCTGTTCAATCATCTTACCCTGATCACACTGAGGTTGACATCCTCAGGGTCCAGAGGGTAGGCACTGCTACACTGCAGAAGAGTGAATTTCTGGTTTTGCTCTTTTACTGTCCTGTAGACATGGCGTATGGTTTCCATGGACTGCATCCCAGTGGATATCACCATTGGTCGTCCTGACATTGATAGATTCGGACATATGTCATCCAAAACTGAACTGAACTTGTCATCATTTTCTGATTTGATTGTTGTTTGTGTTGTAGACTGTTTCAATATACAGCGTCAAAAATCTGAGGAGGGGATGAATTCAGAGTTGGGGGGCTGGAGCCTATCCCAGCTGTCATAAGACAAGAGGCAGGGTACGCCCTGGACAGGTCACCAGCCTGTTGCAGGGCTAACACAGAGAGACAGACAACCATTCATGCTCACATTCACTCTTCTGGCCAATTTAGAATCACCAGTTAACCTAACCCCACTAAGTGCATGTCTTTGGACTGTGGGAGGAAGCTGGAGTACCTGGAGAAAACCCACACAAACACAGGGAGAACATGCAAGCTCCACACAGAAAGGCCCAGCCAAGGTGGATTCAAACCCATTCTTTGTACTGTGAGGCGACAGTGCCAGCCACTCCACCATTGTGCTGCACATTTAAATTATTAATTACTTTATTTTTTATTAATAAATGTAATATAACTAAAAATAATAATTAATTAATTTGATTAATGAATTAATAATAACAATGTATCATATTTTTTTATACCCCTTTGGATTTTTAACGTTGCATCTTGAAACAGTCTACAATGCAATCAGCAAACAAACTTTAATTTTCAGCACCAGATCCATTCTGTTCCAACTTTTCATTAAGTCACTAAGCTTAAGTCTGTTTCACAGTGAAAGCTACCACTAACTAAAGAGAAATGAGAAACGAGGAAGACTCAGAAAATCCTTGCAATATTTCTGTTGTGTGTCAGTCACATGAGTTTAAAATTAAGCGTTTTTTTCTTTTGTTGTTCAGCTTGTTGCAGCTATGGCTCGGGGTGTTGTTTGTGACATCCTGCAGTTATGAAGGATTTCTCTAAAATGATGCACAGGCTTTGCTGGCTGATAGGAATGTGAGCAACCACATTTTTGGCTCAGCCGAAGAAGCTAAGCTGTAATTTCACCAGCATTCAGTGCATAATTTCAAGTTAGAACTTGCTGTCATGTCCGTGATGTGGTAATTTTTAATATAAAAAACAAAAATTCCCAACTTGCCCTACAGACAGTCTTTATTTGTCCTTCAAGCTGAGGTCCTCTACCAGAGGCATGGGAGCTTGAGTGGTCTGCACAGCATCATGTTCTATGTTCTATGTTCTTCAGTTATAAAATTCATACTACAACGTTTCATTGCTATAAACTGAGTGAACACTCAGACAGAAAATAGACACAAATAGCCTCAAAAACACAGAACCTGGGAAGGAGGCCACGCCTATTATTTGAACTTTATCACCAAATCGTGTTACTCTTTAATCCTGCCCAATTTTTCAACCCTCCAATGCACTGCTAAGGACCACACCAACCTCACTGCACACTCCAAGTCTTTGTCTTCTGTAAAGTGGGCTTAAGCAACAGTGTTTTGAGGTTACATGCTACAAAGCCTTGTACCTTTTTTGGCAGTTTTTTCCAGATAGGGGAAGTTGTTCGCATCGCATGACGCAACTTTGAAGAAGGGCACATCCAGGTCATGAAGGAACTCCACAGCCATCTATGGATATCAAGGTAATTATGAGAAGGATTGTCATCAGTAATCTGTGATACATGTACTATTCTATTTGTTAGTTACACATCTAGTTATGTGAAAAAGAATGTATACCCTCCTTCAATTCTAAATTTTCAGGACAGAGTAAAAAAATATCATCTGATCCTTTGCAGGTTGTAAAATAGGCAAATACAACCTCATATCAATAACAACACGTGGCATGTTACACAGTGTCATTATTTATTTAAGAAAAACCAGGCCAAAGTGAGGAAGCCGTGTGTAAAAAATTAAACGCACTGAAAAAGTAGACTACTAAAGTTACTACAAGTAATACAAAAGTAGGTAATTATATATGTGTAAAATACTAATAATACACATCAAATGAATACAAATCAACTAAGAAAACAATATAAAATTAAATCAAGCGTTGGGCTGCCACATATCTTTAGTGTGCCTTGACAATGATTTTACAATGATTATCCCTGGATTTGAGCACCATTATTCCAAAACTATCTCCAGCACACTGAGCCAAAGTCTCTGAGGTGATCAGAAGGGTTATAGTGACTGTGAAAGCCATAGAATTTGATTCACTTCATTTTTGTCAACCCCTTCAGTGATCCCTCACTACTGCTACACCAGGGTTGTAGTAAGATAAATAATTGACTGTAGGTTAAATAAGATTTTTTATAAGTTTTGTTACCTGTTTTTTTTTTCAGGTTAAGCAGTACAGTTATTTAACATACTGTGTAGGTAAAGTGAAATTTTCTTGACAGGTTGCCAAGATTAAAAAAATTGATTATTTGCGTCTTGTACCTCATCCATGCCAGAGGCGGTGAGAAAGATGCCAATATCATCTGCATACTTTTTCAGCTCCCTGTACTGATCATGGCTGAACTCCAGATGACGTTTGTGGTCGCCGTACGTTTTTCCCCAGGAGTGCTTTGAATTGTAAGGGCGCTCTAAGGCTCGTTTGCTGAATTTATACTCTAATTCACTTTTCTGGAATTTGGCACAATCTGCACCACAGTCCTGATGAGACAAGAGAAGAGAAAACAAGACAAGACAAAATGGTCATTTTACAGTACAAATATTTTTTCATCAGTTTTCGATAGGCAGTTTCACCTCCTTTACCTTTGCCATCTTGATCATTTTCTTAGCAATCTCAATGTCTCCCTGGTGGTTTTGTCCAATTTCAGCAATAATGAAACATGGATGGGAACAACCGATCATTCTGCCAGGACACAGTTCAAACTGAAGAGGCATGGTGGTGACAGAAAGTGAACAAACTAAAATTCTGAGTGGAATCAAATTAACAGGTGACCCTGAGATGAGCAACGTTCTCAGGCTGGAAAATGAAAGTCATCCTTGGATGCATTGCCCTTTATAACAGTGTGGAGTCCCACCTCTGCAGCCTCTAGATTAATTTGTTACTCGGGTTTCAAGTATACACCCACTTACTATTTATTCTCTGTGAGGTCTTCTCTCCAACCAATTGGAGTAAGGACCAAAGGCTCCAATCAGCTGTCATCTTATTCCTCATACTAAGTCAGATTTTGACAGTGAAGTCAGATCTAAATCCAAAAGTCTTCATTTTATGTCATAAACCCTTTTAAAAGTATGATAAATTTGGTTTTCAGTATCTATTAGTAGGTTTTTTTAAGCTGGACATCACCAATTCTTTGTAATCATTTTCATGCTGCCAACAATCTGCATTCAAAAAGCAATTTTTAAAAAATCACTATCATTAATTACTGAGTTATTTTTCATTATTACTTTATGTTATCAACAGACGTTCCCGTCAGACTTGTAATACCACGTGGAGAATTTGCATGTTTTTCATCTCCTTTTTTGGAGTGAGTTTTTACTCATGGAAAAAATGAATGCTGTACAGACAAGTATATCAGCAAACAAACAAACAGCAAAGTACATAAACCAGCTTGGCACTAAATGTTGCATTTCTTGTATGAAATGGTTTGGATTACACAAGAAAAATCAAATCAAAGGTTTTTGCTTTTTGCAATTTGTTTTTTTAGTTAAATGAATACATTGAAGCATCAATAATCAGGACACCGTTAACATACTATACTGTGTTAGTTCAAATGGACTTTCCAGACAAATCAGTTGCTTGGGTTAAATAATGTATTTGCTTCTTGTACCTCAAAAATGCCAGTGATACATTTCTTAGTGAACAAGTCTTTATCTGACTTCTTCTTCTTTCAGCTGCTCCCTCTAGGCGTCGCCACAGCAGATCATCTATCTCCAGCATCCTCTCCTCTCACAGCAGCCTTCTGCATGTTCACATTCATCAGCTTCACTTTTTTCCCTTTTGCTTTACCTTTGACTGAGATACACACTTCAAGATCAGTTATATCCACATTTTTCTTTTCTTTTCTTCTTCACATTTTATTTTGTGGATTCCTTTCTGTTCGCATAATGCAA
Source organism: Archocentrus centrarchus (assembly GCF_007364275.1). Lineage (NCBI taxonomy): Eukaryota > Metazoa > Chordata > Actinopteri > Cichliformes > Cichlidae > Archocentrus > Archocentrus centrarchus. The sequence continues at coordinate 28,508,714 of NC_044346.1, read as the reverse complement.
CATTGTCTCTCCATTATATGTCAGCCTTCCCATGTCACTCTCTTGTTCATTTTCTAACCATCTCTATCTACTTATCTCACCAAACCTTTCCAGAAGATCCGTTATTCTCTTGTTTACCGAGCTCTTGTCTCTTCTTTTAACATTTTTAGGAGAGGAATATTTTCCTGCTCCTTTCTGATGCGGAATTCTAGCTGTTCAACAGTTCTGGATCTTCTTGCTTGCATTTTTCATTTCATGATGCGCCAAATGTTTTCAGTTGGTGAAAGGTCTGGACTGCAGGCAGGCCTGTTCAGTGCCTGGACTCTTCTGCTATGAAGCAATGCTGTGTTTTTTTAAATATATATATATATATATATACTTTATTTTTAGTGAACGTTTTCCATACTGAACAAGGGTAACCAGAAACAGAAAGAAAAGAAAGGAAAAAGGACCTAAGGACCGAGACAAATTGAGCAAACAATTAGGAAAGCCATCCGGTAAGAGGGAAAAAGAAATCAAATGTTCTATAGGGTTTTAGTTCAAGATTATGGATATTTTGCATAGAGTTCAACATTGATGCAGGGTGGTTAATTACAAAGAAAGAGTTTCCATTTTTTCCAGTATTGTTCACATTTTTCTGTAGAATCTCTAAGGGAAAACGTCAGTCACTCCATTTCATAAAGTTCACGAATCACGTCCATCCATTCCGAAGCAGTAGGTGGTTCCTCCCTTAACCATTTTCTTGTTATGGCCTTTTTGCTGGCTGCCTGTAGTATCTGTAACAGGTATCTGTCCCGTTTCGTCAATCCAGTTGGGTTATTGCCAAGATAGAGTACGGTTAGGCTCTCCCCCAGCTGTAGCCTGGTGATCAGTTTAGTAGTCTTAATCGCTTCCGTCCAATAGGGGGAAATCTTAGGGCATTCCCAAAAAATGTGGAAATGGCCAGCTGACGCACAACCACACCTCCTCCAACATTTACCATGTTTCGCATTGTTGCTTTGGAGCTCCTGAACTCTGAATTAAAAAAAATTTTTTTAAAAACCTCACATTTTTCCAAGTAAATTCCCTCCATAAATCAGAACTTGAGGTGGTTGCTATAGTTTTACAAATGTTTAACCAATCTTCTTCAGATATGTCAATTTAATCTCTTTCTCCCACCTGTGCTTAATGTATACACTTGACCGTTTCTTTTCAGTTTGTGGTAAATCTTAGAAATCTGTTTTTTAGCCAATTTCCCTTTGTATGCATCTACAAAAATATTAATTAAAGACTTTCTATACTGTTGTTTGGGATTAATATTTGCATTGAAGTGATGTTTTAGTTGAAGGTACCTAAAGAAATCGTCCTTCTCTAGGTCATAACTTTCCACTACTTGTTGAAAAGTGTTAAGGCCTTTCTCAGATGATATATAAATTATCTCTTTAGTCTTTATATTTTTAGTCTTTGTATCTTTATATTTTTATGCCTTTAGTGTATGTTATTGTGTTTTTGGTTTACTCATTTAAATGCAACGGTTGCAGCTGTAACAACAGAAATTTCCCTCTGGGATCAATAAAGTATTCTGATTCTGATATCTTCCAATATGCAGTGATGCCCCTTCTGCTCTAGTGTTTAAACCTACTGTCAATCTTTGCAGGAAGAAACTCTGCATCACATGCTTGCCAACGTAGCATTTTTTTGCATCAACCTCCAAAGCTTTGTCCTCAAGTTCTTTAAGCCACATATTCAGAGGTACGGTACCTTGATCCAATTAGACATTTTATTTAAAAGCTGCTGTAATAATGGTTTATCCCCTAATATTGAAAGAAGGGGGCTGTGACTTCAGCCTGATCCATTTCTTGCACCTGGCATCACATCACACCATGCAACCAGGGTTCTAAGCTGTACAGCCTTACAATAATTTTCTAAACATGGGAGAGCCAAACTGCCCTAATTTCTAGGCAATTGCAATGTCTCATACTTGATTCTTGGTCTCCGTTTTCTCCAAATAAAACTTGAAATCATTCTGTTCCATTCAAGAAATTGCCTGGGGGGCACCTCAACCAGCAGTGCTAAAACAGGTAGAGCAGCTTGGACAACATCATTTTTATTAATTAAATCCTATTATGCATATTTGTTGGTAGGAACAACCATCTGTTTAGATATGCCTCGATATAAGCAGTGCTGGTTTAATAGATCCATTATGTGGTTCAGCATTGTTTAGCTGAAATATGGAAGGCCTTTCCTGAAAAGGATCTTATTTGGATAGAAGCATATCTAAAAATTGTATGTACCTCTCAGCACTGATGGTGCCTTTCCAGATGTGCAAGCTGCTGCCAGTTCTACAGGCATTAATGCATCCCCATGCCATCAGAGATGCAGGCTTTTGAACTGAGCACTGATAACAATTCAGATGGTCCCTCTTCTTGTCTTCTTTGCATGATAGAGTTTTAACCTGCATTTGTGCATCTGTGTTAAAGATTTCTGGAAGTGTTCCTGAGCATGCAGTGATTTCCATGACAGAATCATGCCTGTTTTTAATACAGTACCGCTTGAGGGCCTAGAGATCACGAGCATCTAATACTGATTTTCACCCTTGTGCAGACATTTCTCAAGATTCTCAGAATCTTTTGATAATATGTACTGTAGGTGAGTCAAAATCATCACAATTTTACATTTAGGAACATTATACTGAAATTGTTCCACAATTTGCAGCCACATTTTATTTATTTTTTGGCAGCTTGGTGAACTTCTATGTTTACATCTGAGGAATTCAGCCTAAGATACTCTTTATTTACACTCATGTTACCGACCTAGTGCCAGTTAACCCAATTAGTTCCAAAATGTCCCTCCAGCTGTTTCTTTTTAGTATAATTTACTTTCCCGGCCTTTTGTTGCCCCCGTTTGAATTTTGAGACGTTACTGCTACCAAATTCAAAATGAGCTAGTATTTTTCATGAAATATTAAAATGTGTCTCTTTAAACACTGATATGTTTTCTATGTTTGATTGTCATCTATGGGTTCAGATTTGCAAATCATTGCTTTGTTTTGTATTTACATTCAAGTGTCCCAACTTTTTCAGAATTGGGGTTGTATAATTTTGATAACTGAATACTGTAAAGGTATATATATATATATATATATATATATATATATATATATATATATACACATACACACACACACACACACACACACATTTAACAGGTAGAACATTGTCCTTTGACCTGAGCAGGTTTTATATGTCCGCATAAATATTTAATTTCTGTGCAAACATCACTAAAATCATAAAACGAGGAGTCAGTGTGCCTTCCTGTGGACACAAACCTTTAAATAAATATTAGTCTAAAATGATAAGTTTAACAAAGACTGCAGACACTTAATATCCAGTTGAAGGACGACAGAACAACATCTTTCATTTACTTTTTTACTGATATTGAAATCAAATGGACAATGAACAAACATGGTCAAGCAACAGCTGGCTAGGATCTAGTTCTCTTTAAAACCACAACTGCCTAATATTCAGTGACATAAATGTTTTATATAACGTATATATATTGCCTTCTGTATATGTACATAGGTACACGCATCAAGTACATACACACTGTTGAGGTTTAAACACACATACAAACAGGTCACATTTATTGTAATGACTGGACTTGAGTTCCTGACTGGAAGGGGGAGAGGCTTTCAAAAGAAATGCATAGTTTGGAAAATTTAACACAATATTCAGGTTCCACACACAGTTCAAAGTACACACACTGAATTTGGAGTTTTGTCTTAAGAGTTTGGTCCTTCAAAATCAAAAAGAAAAAGAAAACAGTAGATAATGGTTTTGGAAGAATGAGAGAAAGTGACATGCTGTGTGGAAAAATGTAAATGAAACCACTTAATATCAAATCCCCAAAGGTGTAAAAATGAATAAGACTGACAGGTTAGCAGTTACAAGACAGCATTATATGAATGATATTGTTTGGGGGGGGGCATTGTGAAGTAGTGTAGTGTAGCTGTTGGCCCAAACAAACATCACCTCTTCCCTTTTAGTGTCCTAACTCGCCATCCTCACACAAGTGTCATGTAAACCATGAGACTTTGTGTAGATCTAACTGTCCTTGATATCATTTTGCTAAACAAGGGAAACAGTCTTGACTGTGTCTATGCAAGAGGTGTAACGTAGAATCCTTTCAAGGGGCAGAAAATGGTGAGCAGGTACAAAGACTAATTTCTACAGCCCTGCCGGGAGGAAATGTATCAGGATAAGACAAGTCGCTATACCCTGGGGAGGTGGGCGAACAAGGCTGTGCATGACTAACATATGAACACAAGGGGTCTAAGTGCCCCCTTTTCATCAGATATGAGTAGTTGGTTTCGTTGATGGGTCATGGGAAAGGATGATATGGAATGATATCCTGAGCAGCTTGGGAGTCTAGCGGACTAGTGGGGACTGCTTCAGGGAGATGAGGACCGAGCGCATACGGGACACATCTTTAGCCTGCTTGCTGGACTTGGGGTTGAAGTCGCAGAGCCGTGCCACCCGCTCCCACTCTGTGCCTGGGTTGTTCTCATCCAGATCTGAAATCATGGCTTCCTCAGCCGCCCTGTATGCGTCAAAGAGGAGGAAAATATGTGGAAGAGAGAGCAATCAGTGCGAGAAGTAGTAAAATACACAAATATATGTGCAGCCCTGAAAAAGACCTCTGCTAACTAACTCAGTGGCGCCAACAGTGACGTTTTACCTCAAGTTCACAGTTTTGACTCTCGTATCTCTTACTTCTCTGCCAGATACATTGCACTGAAATTAATCTTTCAGTCTAGCATCAAGATCTGAGTCATTCCATCTGATTTCTGGCTGGGTTGGACTTTGTTAGTTCAGCAGAGTCTAACTCAGGGCAGGACACAGAAACATCCACCTATCTTTACACCTGAAGCTGTGAAAGCAAACAAACATTCACAGCTCCATTACCTGTGGCATGCCCCCAACTTTCCTTACACAATACAGCAAGTCACCTGTTTATTCTACTCTCAACAACAGTAAGGGGAGATACATACACGACACTGAGAAATCAAACACAAGCCAAAAAATCAAAATCAAAATCAAACTAAAGAAAAAAAATAAAATGTATTTTCTGGTTGGTTAAAAGTGCAGTTCCTTAAAGAACTGAGGGAAGGACATCTGCCCACTCCTCAACAAGAATCAAGTATAGGGAAATGTATACTTGTCCTTGATTAATAGAAACAATAATGCATGTTAAGATTTTTAACCAAGCCTCACAAAAATATAAGCACTATTGGGCATTAGCCATGCATTTTGCTGAAGCAGAAAAGCAGGCTATTTGGGGTGTGGAAAAGAATGTGCTGACTTTGGATTTATGTGTATTAAGTGCCAAATAGATAATTAACTGTTATTCTCTTGGGAAGAGGTGTGGCTTCTTTAAATCCATGAAAAAGCAAACAAAGGGCATTTACAAAAAGAACTTATCATGTAATTAAAATGAAAACATAAACAAAAGAACAGGGAAGAAAAGAAAAAAAATTTTTAAACGGATCAGTGCCACCATCACAGGACATTTTGAGATGCAAGCCACAGATTATGGCTAAACAAATGTAAACCTCGGTGACATCCCACCCAGAAACAAGAGAGCAATTCCACTACTTTGGTTCCATTTATAAAGGCTCTTTTATAGTGTCCACCCCACCTGCAGACATAAACTGATCTACTAACTAAAACACAGTACACAAAGCAAAATGGGAGAGATGAGAAGCTAATGAGCATTCACTGTCACAACCATCTACATTACACAAGAGACTAGAAGGACCATTATATGGATCACAACATCAAAGAAGGAACATTGTCAAACTTCTGACTAGGCAGCGGATCTAACTTATCTGCTATTCAGCTGGGTATCTGTGCAATATACTATAAACACACACACACACACACACACACACACACACAGAACTGCATCTAAACCCTGTGAAAATTGGCAAGTATTTGGAGATTCTGGGGTTTTATATTTTTACTTAACTGGTCTAGGCGGTAGCAAGGATGGTTAATATGTGTGCTTTAAGGTGCATAGGAAAAGAAAACAGGGAGAAACAGTTTCACAAGTCAGAATTTAGAAGATAGATAGAAAGGGGAGGGAATGAAATAAAAGACAACAAAAATGAGCTCAAATGCAGATGTTTAAAGCCAGCATGCAAAAGCAACATTTCTTTTTTTTTTCCCTTTAACCTTGTTTCCTAGAAAATGAAAATGATTAGTGTGCAGCCTTTGGTTTGGTAAATTAACAATTGTCTGTATATATGGCCTATGCTTTCAACTCAGGGTCTCATTCACTAAAAATGAGTTGGTGATTTTCTAATAAAGTTAAGTTAAAATAAAACTCAACATCTACATCATCTCAGAAATATCCTGATCTACAAAACGTCCAAAAGCTTCTTTGTTTAATCTTCATATTCCACGACTCATTAATACACAATGTCTCCATTTGCAAATAATACAGTTCTCACTTCAACCGTGTAGTATGCATGAACAATTCTCTATTAGACTCACACCAACCAGATGGAGGAGAGAAAGTGGGGTAATTGTTATTCCGTGTCATTCTGCAGTACCATACATCCATCCATTTTCTTCCCCTTATCCAATTCAGAGAGACTATTTTCTGCAGTACTAATTAAGGTAAAAGAATAAAAACTCTGTAGGATTGGGTCAACACAAGTTAATAATAAGCTGCAAAGCTCCACTGAGGTGTGCACATGTTTTAGAAAATCACTATTCAAATAACACAGTGGATTTTCAGATGAACAGCTAATACACCAGTTCAGTGAAGGAAGGAGCACTCAAAAATTTTAACCTACTGCACACAAATAAACAAAAACCCTGGAATTTCTTTGCGCTGATCTGAGTTGTTCCATTTTAATATTGTAAACTTAAGCTGACGAACAAAATATGCACACCACAATGAAGGCTAATGGATATATCCAGGTAACCTGATAGCAGAACCAAAGGCTGCACAGCTCAAGATATTCAATAGCTAGCTGGGCATATTAGCAGGTCATCCTATAGGACAGCAGTAGCTACAGAGCAGCTAACAGTCTAATAAAGCAAGAACACAGCTCAGTTTGAAGCAGTTGTGTATCCGTGACTTGGCCAGTTGTACCGACAATACAATCTCGCTTAAGAACTACCTCCAGTAGAAATAAAAGGAGAGGCAGTGTTGCATCACAAATTAAGATATCTTCACCTTTCTTACATAAGAAATCCAATTTCTGAGCCATTTTTAATGTTACTTGGAAATGAACTTCAGACCAAGTCAGTAACCAAAATCCCAGAAACAAACTGGAAAATATTTCTAAATAATTCGTTTTTTAATTATTAACGAGCTATCGTTTGCTTATACAAGACTAAGAAATACCTCAAAAGGTATTAGTGAAATAATTTATTGACTATAAAAGACTAAAATAGATTTAGGTAGACTGACCAAGTAGACACACAATTGCTTCAAATAATAAATCTTTAAAGATCCTACTCTTTAGTAACACATTGTAGATTAAAAAAAAAAAAAAAAAAAAATCATTCACAAAGTCATACCAGTGAAAAAACATTTTCTGTTAAAATTTATACAATTAATGTAAGCAAGTGTTAATTGTTAGAAATGTATGAAATGCATTTGCAAAATGTTCTGCTGAAATGAATCAAGGGAAATGACATGGAAATGAATGAGAAATCAACATGGGCACAGTTGTGTGAGTATTAATTTGATTTTTGTAGATGTGACTGAGGCGCTGGGCATGCGTTACTGAATTGTCCCGACAAAGCATCAACTCGCAAATGGCATGCAGAGTTAAAATTATGAATACGGCTTATATTTGAAAAGTAATGGTCAAGCCGAATGGGTAAAGTGACGATTATAAATCCATGCAGTTCAAACGTATGACGTAAGAAGGAAGCAAAACATGGCAGACAGATGGTAACTAATGCCCTAACTAAAGAAATAAATGTGATGTCAGTGGCAGTTGACAATGGAAGAAACAAAAGTAAACAATAAAAGGAGATGTTAGTTGGAGCAACATACACATAACCAATGAGCTCAGAGAAGGGCTGCTTGTAGAAGTCTTCATCCAGCACCCTGGACAAATATCCACCCAAACGACAGAGCAGCAAGAAGCCAGGAGAAAAGAGAAAAAGTGGTAAAAGGGAGAAGAGGATGGAAACACAAGCATTACAGGTTACCGTATAACAATATGCTCAGACATATAATCAAAGGCTCATGTGTTTGGAGGAACTTTAAAATACAGTGTCGGGGGGTTTAGAGAATCAAAAAGGCTTGAAATCTTTAATGACATGGCACCAGTGATGCACAACACACTTTTAGCTCGTCACAGTTCAGATATTTCCACAAAATTACCTCATTTTGATTAACTGACAAATTTTTAACCAGTTAATTAATTGAATCCCTTAATCCACTATGTTTTAGCTATAAACAATGCATAGTTATACCTCTGGGATTTATCTGTTGGCAAGACATGACAAGCCAAGGTACAGTAAAGGAGCTCTGCAGACCTCAAAAACCAAATAGTTACTACAGTATGCATCATGGGATGTGAGGATTTTACATGGTTTTATTAACTTACTGTACCTGCCTCAAATCATGAGCACAGAACTAGAGATGCACCGATTGACTGGCCAAGGACCAGAATAGGCCGATTTCCAGAGTAGTCAGCCTTGACTGGTGATCAGTCAGCCTCCCACATCACTGATTACGAGCAGGTCTATTTTATGCATGTGTAATTTGCACACAGCAGCGCAGGCAAATAGTTGCATGCCAACTCACAGCCACACATCACATTGATAGTGTGGAAGCAAGTGAAAACAAGTTTTCTTAAATAACCCACTGTGGGAAACTGCAAAAACATTCAAAACAAACCTAATGAGACCCTTAAAAACTGACATTTTAAGAAGCTAACAAAGGAAAAGTGGCTAAAGCTACTCAGAGCCAGTCACAAGCCAGCAGCCTGAGTACAAGTAAGGGATCAAAGCAGCTACGAAGGAAAAGGAAATGAGTAAAAAAGAGAAAAGGGTCGATGTTCTATTATCTGATGACATACTGGAAAATTATCCAATCCAAGTACCTGAAATTTGCTGTTACATAAATCTGCTTCATATGCTTTTGTTTGGTAAAGTAAAATATCAGGTAAATGTGGATTTACAACAACTCATTTTCAGTTAATTATCTGTACCATTTTCCAGCAGCAAAGCACTTTATTTTCAGCTGTTTACATGAGAGGAGCTCCTGTAACTTACTGTAAGTTGGGGGACATTGTCAAGTTTAATATCTTTATTATGAATATATTTTGCAAAGGTTGATTTTTTAAATTGGAATTGGCCAAAAAAAAAAAAAAAAAATCGGCAGGTCGCACAGAAAAATCTGAATTAGCCAAGACAATTGCAATCGATGCATCTCATCATAGAACCTTTCTGTGATGACAATACAGACAGTAAAAAAGTGTTTCCCTTCGCGGGAAATGTCTGTGACTAAATCCAGTGAACAGAAACTCTAATGTTTGAGGAACTTCATCTTCAGCAGCATTTAATCTGAAAAAGTGGTAAGCTGATGTAACATGAGGGGAAACACCATGACACCTGTAGAAGTCTGAGCCATTTGTGTGCGTCACAGCATTGTTCTGTTTTTTTTTGGTCATCTCAGGTTGCCCCCTAGAGAGAAAGGCTTTTCTTCACAATATGAACACGCACACATATGAAATAAGAACTGTTGCCAAACACAAATGTGGACACCAGCATAGTGTGTTTCTTGAAACTAAAGGATTAAGCATTTCTATTCCTCCAAGAGTACCCAACATACTGATACAAACTTCGGTAATCAGTAAAGCTCACCCAAGGGTACTAGAAGTCAAGTGACCAGGTGGCCATCGTCTCTTCCCCAACCACAACTTGCACAATTGTCCTACATTTTCTTTAAGCTGGGATAACTCACATATCCCCATTTAAAATGAAGAGGCAAACAATATGGGAAGAATATTAAAATTGATCTTTCATCCTGTTTTTATGTGCCCAAGACTACAGTACCTGTTATTGGTTTTGGTTTTCTCCAGCTGCTCATTCTGCCTGGCATGCCACTCCTCCAGCTCCACCTTAGCTTTTTCCTTCCACTCTGTCTCCTGCTTGCGAGAGTTAGCATCTGCAGAGGTAAATGCCAAAATACAGAAATCATACACAAGCGCAGAGACTGACGAAAGAATGAACAACCCCAAAAGACGATCACTGGAACAAATAATGAATGAATAAGGACAGAAAAATTTGATCATTGTGTGAGAGATCTCCACTAAGGGTGGGCAATATTGTCAAATAATTTTGAAGCTATAGTTCAAGAAAATTTGCGTTGATATTTATGACAACACAGGAAAAAAAAATACTGAACATTTTATTAATGTTTGCAGGCAGCAACAGCATTTTTAAGTAATTAAATGAAGGGCATTTTCCATCTTTCTTTTCCAATGAGATACTGTCATTGATGACATACTACCTAGGCATGCAGACTGCTTCTACAAACATTGTGAAAGAATGGATCGCTTTCAGGAACTCAGTGAATTCCAGGATGGTACCATGACAGGATGCCACCTGAACAACAAGTGCAGTCTTAAATTTCCTCACTACTAAATATTCCACAGTCAACCAATAGTGGTCAGAACAGGGTCAGCGGATGCTGAGGCACATAGCACACAGAGGTTGCCAACCTTCTAAAGAGTCAACTGCTACAAACCTCCAAACTTCATGCGGCCTTCAGATTAGATGAAGTGCGTAGAGAGCTTCAGGGAATAGGTTTCCTTGGCCGAGTGGCTGCATCCAAGACTTACATCACCGAGCACAATGCAAAGCATCGAATGCAGTGGTGTAAAGCACACCGCCACTGGATTCTAGAGCAGCAGAGACATGTTTCCAGGAAGTGACAAATCATGCTTCTCTGTCTTTTAAGCCGATGGTCGAGTCTGGGTTTGCTGGTAACCAGGTGAACAGTCCAAGTGTAAAGTCTGGTGCAGCGGAGAATTACGGTGACGCCCCGCCCACTGTCAAGAGTTCTGGCCTGGCCTTTTTCTGATAATTGGCTGGCATGGGAGGATCGTCTGTTACCTGTGTTTTCCAGGCTATAAAAGATAGCCCAGGTGAGCTGCTCATTCTCACTCTTCCACTCCATCTTTTATCAACCCATTGTCAATGTTTGTCTCTTAGGTTTAGACTAGGTTTAATAAATGACCTTTTATGTTAGTAAACCTCTTGTGTGGACTCCCTTGTCACTTTCTCTGAGCCAAGCATCCTCTCTGGTAGGCTTAAGTGGTTGATCTCAGTAGGAGACCAATCATGCTTCTCTTTAGTGTGGCAGAGAACGTGGTTGAAGACAATATCTTGGGAGCATTGCCCTGGTTTCCAGAATGTTGCCAGCTTCTGGTTGCTTTTTGGTCCTGGTGGAATTGGTGTATAAATATCCACCACAAGTATCTGTCTGAAGACTAGGGTTGAGATTAATTTATATGGTATAACTAGGACTGGTGGGCATGGGCTCTGTGGCTGGTGCTTCACCTGTGTATTTTTCTCACGGGTTCTGGCCTTAAAAGGGGTTGTGGTGTAACTATGTGGCAAGGCATAACTGGTATGAACTGCAGAGTTGAACTTGAATAGTGCTGTCAAGTATTTAACTTGGTGACTTGGTTCGCTAGCTTTGGTGTAGACCCTAAATGAACTGTGCTTTGAATTGGTGTCAACTTTGTTGTAGCTTGGTTCTGTCTTTGTTGGCATCTTGAATGCTTTGGTTAGCATGGATGTTTTTTGTTTGGAGGCACGTTTGGTATGCTACTGTGGTTGACGCTCATACTTTAATTTCAGTTTTGGTTGTTGGTGGCTGGAGTTTTGGCAAAGCAGTGTGGGGTGATTGTAGCTGCAGGCCATATAGTGTTGGACACTTGTGATGAGATCAGGTGTATTTTTTTTTTTTTTTTTTTTTTTTTTTTTTAAAGGTAGCAACACTTTGCTTTTTACTTGCTGTTCTGACTACCGGATAGCCTGTTGACTGCATTTGCAAGAACAGACTTGCTTGTGGGGCAGGTAATACTTGCACGTCTTGGTATACCTGTTATGCTATTAGAAATCTTTAATGAATGGTTTGGCTATGTCATATTGCTATACCTGCAGTCATCTATTTTAACTCCACAAATAAGGGAATTAATTTGGTAAGTGGGTGGGGTGTGAGCTTGTTTGATGGGCCAGGTTGTTGTAGCCATTTTAATAAATGGGGATGTTTTCTCAGTGTTATTGATTTGATTTCAGGTAATTTCCCATGTCAATGTGGAACCTTCATTTTTTTGGGGGGTGGGGGTGGGGGGGGGGGGGGGTGACGGCCCTCCCACTGCCAAGAGTTGGCCTGGCCTTTTTCTGATAATTGGCTGGCATGGAAGGATCATCAGTTAATGCAGCTCTCAGGAGTTGGGCTCGGCCCTTTAGTTCCAGTGAAAGGAATGCCTCAGCAAGACATTTTGGACAGTTTCCAGCTCCCAATTTTGTGGAACAGTTTGGGGATGGACCCTTCCTGCTTCAACATGACTGCGCACCAGTGCACAAAGCAAGATCCATAAAGACATGGATGAGCAAGTTTGGTGTGGAAGAACTTGACTGGCCTGCACAGAGTCCTGACCTCAACTCAATGAACACCTTTAGGATGAATTAGAGCAGAGACTGCAACCCAGGCCTTCTTGTCCAACATTAGTGTCTGACCTCACAAATGTGCTTCTGTAAGAATGGTCAAAAATTCCCATAAACACACTCCTAAACCTGTGGAAAGCCTTCCCAGAAGAGTTGAAGCTGGTATAGCTGCAAAGTGTGGGCCAACATCATATTAAACCCTATGGATTAAGAATGGGATGTCACTCAAGTGCATATGCGTGTGAAAGCAGACGAGGAAATACCTCTGGCAATATAGTGTATGCTTAACAGCCACTGTACTAGTATCTCCACCTTTGTAGCCTGGTTGTACGCAAAGGTGTGTTCTTGTTTGCCGTTTCCACCTTTAGCAAGAACAGTTTTCTTGAATATTTTGCAAAGTTTTGTTGGACGCTGTTAAAGCAGCTCCTTTTTTTAAACCCTTTCATGCATAGTGGTCACTACAGTAGACAGTTATTCAAAATATTATATTATTATTATTATAGTTGCATATCAGTCAACACAATGGATGCCTGCACATCATCCCACAAACTCCTACCTACTGGCCAGTCACGGAAATTTGTTTTTATTATTTTTTATTTCAATGTAATTAACAGGATCAGGATTAGTGAATACCAGCAGTAGTGACAGTCACTCTGAGGATGCAATATCATTTTCTGTTACTGGTTAGTTAAATACATATTTCTCTGGTTCAAACGTCAAGCGCATGGTTTCCAGCTCAGTGGATGTGTTTGTAACTCCATGAAAAATATGTTCAAAAACTAAATCTCAATTGCATTGTTTTTTTCATAAGAGGAATACAAACACACGGGAAAAATATCTTGACTGAGTTTCTCATAATTCATGCATGAAAGGGTTAAAGAAAAAAAGGTACTAAATTGCCACCAGAACCTGACACATGGCAATCAGGCATGCCTGGAGTTCTCTCATTGTTGTGTACACTAGGGACTATAAACCCCTGGCATTGCTATATCAATGATATTGCAATATGACATTTTATATCATGTGAAATTTATATTGCTATTATCACAAACAATACAATATGGCACACCCCTAATCTCCACATTTTCTTATTACATCTCAGAGATCAGTAGTCTGTTTGTCCTATCCTATAATAAAATGTTCTGCTGGGTGCTTACCAAGCTGCTCCAGCCTCTCTCTTTGCTCCTCCCTCCACTTGCGTAGACTTTCTGGTTCGGCCTGCAGTCGGTCTGCATTGGAAATTGCTGCATAGGCATCTGATGGGCCATTGCTTTCCTGAGAAACAAGGGAAAATAAGCAGACTTCACAGTTTTATCAATATTTTCTAGGATTTTGGCTCCTCATCCTAAATTGTTCAGTGTTTTGTCTTTCTAACATTATATGAAATTTGCAATTAACTTGGTATTAGCTTCCCCCCACTAATACACATTCTGTACATCTGTTCTTAGAAGTGAGGTTCTCTCACTGCCAGGAAAGGAAGAAATGTTGCAATGACAGCACAGGAAAAGGAAGCTGAAATGACTAACAGCCAGATGCTCAAACCTCAGATACTAAAAGTCACTCTGCTATGAAAAAAGAAAATTTGTATTTTCCACAATGACACATACAGTGAGAATTCTGCAGAATTGATGCACAAACCACAGTGAACTGAGAAAATCTCAGTATCCCATTAATTTGAAGGATAATGGCAATCCAGCAATTATCCAGGAAAATGGGAACATAACTAAAAGGAAGTCTGATGTACCAAGAAACAAGACAGTCTTAAAAGACCATGAGGTTCCTCAATTTTCATTTTTTAAAACTGATCCTTGGCAGCTGTATGTGGTGAAATTTTTTTTTTCTCTTTTTTTTAAATAAATCACCCCTTTTTAAAATTTATTATAGGCTAAAGTTAGGGGTGTGGCTACTGTAACTAAGCAGCCAATTGCTTGAGCCAATAACTCGAGTCACTGAACTGAACCTTTTGCAGGTCAGTCATGAACAGCTATGGCATTCAACGTTTGCACAAAGTGTATTTGAGCAAAATGTAGCAAACCCTGCTACTTTTTTTTTTTTTTTTTTAAGTGTGGTTGTGAATTTCTAGGCAGACCCCCAAACAACAATTTAGCCATTATCCAATGCTGATGATTTTTTGTTTTTGTTGTTTTGATCTCTTTTCCCTGGTGGTAAACAAATCCTCATTAGCATCTCTTCAAGTTTTCAGCTATTAATCGCACTCTCTTAATGTGCCACCACAGATAAACATCAGCCAATGCAGTTAAGTGAGGTTTTATTTTCCTACAGGTCAGTGGCAGAAAAGGCCTCTCTTGTTATTGTTGTATATCAATGCATCCCTGTAATATGAAGCAAGTTCGACATACCCCTGGTATCTTTTCGTTTCCTGGATTCACCTACCCTGACGTCATCAATCAGGATAAGCAGTCACACAAAGCTGATTATCAACTCGCTAACTTAACTGACAGCAGAACAGCTAATTTTAATAAGGAAAATAAAACCATAATAGGGGAAAAAGGTTAATCACATAGTACAGATCAAAAGCAGCACAGTTACTGTGATGTGAGAGGAAAAGTGCTGTACAGTAGTTTAGTATTAAAAGTGCTGTATTAAGTGTTTTCAGCATTTTGGTTGGTAAGACTGGAAAAAGATCTACTATTTTAATAAAGTAAAACCTATCTGAAGCCGGGAAGAAAAGCCTGCAAATATGCTGACTGTGTCAGTTAACAGACTTATCAACTCCATCACTGGTGGATTATAATTATTTCATTAAATTACTGTTTAAAACAACTGTTTTATTTTCTCAGCTGCAGCCCTGCTGGCATTTAACAATCTGAATATATAAAGAAAAAAGAAAATAAAAAAACAACTCAAAGGAAACTTAATTTATTTGATACAGTTCACAAGTCCAAATAGGTGGCCTGTTTTAGGATCACATATTAATGCTTGTAGTACAATAAAACTGTTGTAATTGTTTGCAGCCAACAGGAAAAAGTAAAAAAACTAAAGTTGCATCTAAGAATCTATATTTAATACTGACACTCTGGGGGAAAACAAAGCTTTTTGATGCTATTGAAAAACTTAGGTCCTCCTACTACTTGTGCGCCAAGATCTGAGGGATCTTCCAGGAATGGTGATGCTATATGCCTAAGACCTGATTGATCAGCAGGCAGTGATTTCATACCTGTTGATGATCTCTAATCTCAAACATAACCTTCTTCGGAGCATGTTAGGTTTGCAGCATGAGTTACCATGGCGAACTGCCTTCATAATACAGAAATCCCAGGGTTAACCCTGAAGATACCTGGATAAGCCAAAAATCCTGCATAGTAGTACAGGCCTCTGGAACAATGAAGCCCTGGGCAGTTCTAGTCACTGATCCTTCCTTTTTCTTTAAAAAAAAAAAAATCTCTCTTTAGCAGTGTATTTTGGACACATACCCAAACCATAACATCTGTGACCTGATAATTTTCCGTGAAATCAGCACACACAAAATCACAAAGCTAAATGTATGGCCATTCTGCCCTTATACACACAAAACACTGAGGAACAAATAAGGTCTGTTACAAGTTGATAACTCAAGAGCAGATGATATTACCCCGTGAAGTTCTCCATTGATGACACCATCTAGAAAATGTAGAAGTGAGACTGCAATTAGAAATCAAGCAGACAAAATGTCCTGAAACAGAGACCTTTATAATGCCTAGAATTTGTCTAATGGAGCACCAATTACTGCTGTTAAATACGATAATTCGTAATATGACATGTCTGTATTTCTAAATAACAATTGCTACCACTGAGGCTATACTCGATAAGGTGGAGAAGGAAATGAGATAGCCATGAGCAAAGGTTGTTAAACTGTGTCCATTTCCTTAAGTGGCTGACAGCCGTTTATGGCTGTAAATGTAGCCGCAAGCAGTCAAGTTGATTGGAAAGCAATGAATGGCACCATCAGCAGCCGTAGCTTCATTATTTCAGCAAGCATTAATAAGTTATTTGAAGTTTTCCCTTTACATGCGCCTTGTATATTTTAAAGTAAGCTGACACAGGTTAATGTCAACGATAACTATGTCCACTTGGCTAATCTGCTAGCTCAGCTAGCCTTAGCTTCAGTGTCCATTCGGGGCCAAACTAACGTCCGTATTAACTGAACATTTATCATTTAACTCCACACACAATCCCCTGTGACTAAAGATGACTAAACAGACAATATAACGCTGATCTCTCGCTTGACCACAGCAGTCACACACCGTTAGAGTCTCCTAGCGAAAAGGGGACCTCTCCACTGTCCAGGATGCTGAAGCCTTCGTCGTTTTCAATCCCCGCAATTTCGCTCTCCTGCTGGGCCAGAAAAGCGGCAGCAGGGTCCTCCTCCGAGCCTACACCGTTTCCAGCAGTAGGCGCGTTCAGCATGTCAAAATCATCCATGTTGAGTGTAGTGGTAGGGGGTTAAAAGTGTGAAACAGCGAACTGGTATAGCACCTCAGTGAAACCGATGAGACCAGCGGGAAGAAGGACGAAAGGGGAAAAAAACGCTAAAAGCTGGCGAGCGGAAGCAGAAGAGTAACCAATCACAAGCAAGAATGAATTACTGGCAGTGGCGATAACCAATCATGTAACAGCTGCCTCAAAATTCAACCAATCAAACCTCTGAAAGCGCTGCATACGGATCCCATGACCCGCTGCGTGCTGCTGTCAGAAATGTGATTAAAAAAATGTGCAGTAAAATTTTATCTGCTGCACGTTTAACGTGTCAGATGTTGGCGTAATCAGGCCTGTGTCATTGATATTAATTTGTCAGATAAGGAAAAAAAACATGAATTTATTTTGTGCAATTCCAAAAAATACAGTTGTTTTTTCTATAATGAAAGAAAATGTAGATTTCCGTTGCAAATTACATCTATTTTCTTAAGGTGTCCGTTACCCTCTACCTTTACGGGGCCTGTTGTAACTTTAATTCCCCACACCCTGATGCTGCATATCCCGTAAATCATTGTGGGAAAATTGTATTGATTTTAGTTTGATCAGATCACAGATCCCTTCTTCCACTTTACTCCAGTCTTAAGAACTAGCAGGTTTTTCAGCTCACCATAGCAGCAGTTGTGTCCAGCCCAGGTATAATGCCGCACTGGTTAATTATTCACAGATCTGGCAGTTTCAAAGGGCTCAGGTGACACCTGACTCAAGTTATAAAGTTGGATGCAACTAGTGTTTTAAAACACAGGAACAATGTTGGGAGTGACTCAGGAAACACTGAGATAATTTATTATTAGAATAATTTAAAGGTGTAACTTGCCAAGGTTTAAAAACTATACCACAACTGGCTAACTGGTTACTAATGACAATAGATAATATTGTTATGGCCATGACTTCCCATGAAAAAAAAATCCCCCTTTGCAATGCTTTCACCATAACCAATGTTCTTTCACTGAAATGTATTGATATGGCACAAAAAAAAAAAAAAAAAAACTGCTAAATTATCCCAACATCCCAAAATAAAGATCCACTTTCTTTCAAAATGTCACCCAACAAAATTATGCATTTTTAGTGCAGCTTATCTGTTTAATAATTGCCTTTTGACATTGGATGTAGGCTTGGCTTGTTGAGCCAACCCTACATCTTAAGTTATTACCATTGCTACATGTACCGGTTCTTATATAGAATTTTTCTACTCTACATGAGCACTCAAAGCACTTATTTTCTTCTCTTATATTTGTTGATTTTTGGTTGAGAGAAGTCATTGTAAAGTTAGAACAGTCAGTAACCAGGAGGCACAAAACAGGTGTCAAACAGCTTCATGTCACCCTGTTGTTGACAGTAAAACCACCTAAAAACTTACTGGCACACAGAACCTTGCATGTTTGGTAATTAAAAGTTCTTTTATTACACAAATATTAATTCCACAGTGTTTACCAAGTCTCCAAAGGGCTTTTCCTTTTGAAGCTGTCTTAAAGTCTGTGTAATTGGCCAATCTCTCTATATGCGCTATACTCAGTTTGGACCCCCCTTTGAATTCAGAACTGCCTTCATTTTTGGTGGCCCAGACTCAACAAGATGCAAACATTTTGACACACTACATGCAAATCTGCCATTCTACTACATCCCAAAGGTGGTGTATTTGATTGAAGTCTGGTGACCGTGGAAGCCATCTGAGTGAACTGATTGTCATATTCAAGAAACCAGTCAGAGATGATCTGAGCTTTGTGATACGGCACATTGTCCTGCTGGAAGCAGCCATCTAAGGATGGGTACACTGTGGTCATGAAGGGATAGTCAACAATACTCAAGTAGACTTGGTGTTTAAACAATATTCAATTGGTACTAAGGGACCCAAACTGTGCCGAAAATAAACTAGAAGCACTCAGAGAGCGCAAACCTCCGCCAAGGACATAGGGTCACTGACGCTGTAATATGTGTATCTAAATACTGTGAAATAATCTTTCATCTTTCCCAGACAACAATAACCCCCTATCCCGCAATAGTGAAGAATCCTTAAATTCCTGGATCCAGATCGTGATCCGGATCACCGCCAAAATGTAATCACTTCTTCCTCTTGTCATTTCCAGCCACTCCAGAAAATGTCATCAAAATCTGTTCATAACCTTTGGAGTAATCCTGCTGACAAACAAACAAATAAACCAACGCGACCGAAAACATAACTTTCTTTGCAGAGGTAATAAATAAATTCCATACACCACTACCAGCCTTAACGTTTGATACAAGTCAAGATGGAGCCATACTTTCATGCTGTTCATGCCAAATTCCGATCCTACCATCAGAATGTCAGACCAGGTAACATCTTTCCAATTTTCTGTTGTCCAGGTTTGTTGAGCCCATGTGAATTGTTGCCTTAGTTTCCTGCTCTTGGCTGATAGAAGTGACACGTGGTGTGGTTTTCTGCTGCTGCTGTAGTCCATCTGCTTCAGCGTTTGATGTGTTGTACGTGCAGGCATGCTCATCTGCATACCTCAGTTGTAACACGGTTATTTGAGTTATCAGCTTGAACCGGCTGGACCTTTCTCCTCTGACCTCTGGCATCAACACGACCACTGCTCACCATTTTCTCTGTTTTGGACCAGAGATGGCTGTGCAGGAAAATCACAGTAGACTAAATTCAGACTAAATTCTAAATTCAGACCAACCCATTTGGCACTAAAGCCAATGTTCAAAGCCACTTAAATCACCTTCTGATACTCAGTTTGAACTTCAGCAGGTCATCTTGACCATGTCTACATGCCTAAATCCACTGAATTGTAACCATGTGATTTCAGGATTAGAAAATTCTTTTGGACCAACACAAACCAAGAAACTTCCATACAAATGTATCTACAGCTCATAAACAGCATGTAATACAATAGCAACAGCAATACATACAAACCACGCTGTATATTTTATATCTTGAAAACACTTCTGTGGTAATACAATTAAATAAAATAATAAAAAACTAAAACAGGGACAACATTAAAACCAGCTCTGACCGAGTTTGGCAACTCTAGGGGTCGCCTGTGCCGTCTGGCACCATGATGTTAATAGCGAATCCTTTAGTTCCTGCAAGTTCCTTTGCAGTATTTATAGTAAGGCAAGGCAGCTGCAGTTGGGGACTGCCACCGCATTGTGGGGTATTCTTTGTGTAAGTGGGTGGTACATGTCAACAATATCGACAGAGCAACGGAATCTGATAATTGCTGCCATTTACTTCACCCACAAGCAGTTTTAATGTTGTGACAGACTGGTGTATATTTCCAGTTATAGAACACCACTTTAAATGATTTAAATCAATAACAAAACACAGAAATGAACATAACTGGGACAGCACCCTTATCTCAAAGAGAGATACAACTGAAAATGAAACAGTCATACAGGATTTATAGAAAACTAAAAAATTAATTAGCTAGAATAGAAAAAAATGCTACAGAAGCATTTTCAGCAATGATTTGGTCATATCTGAAATGAAGTTTCTATAATGACAAACATTTCCATCCACCCACATCACAAGCACAACACAATGGTGCAAGCTTGTACAAGTAATTTTGGCATAAATTTGCACTTGTACTTTACCCAAAAGCAAATTCTTAAAACCTTTAGAGATTTATTAAACCTTGATTATATTATAGGCACTGTACAAAAGAGAGGTGGGATTTCTGGTCTGTGCAATGGACCCACTTCATGCATGTTTCCAGGTTCCAATCTACCAAACAGGTTTGGTAGTGCTCGTATGTATGTGGATGACACAAAAGTGCGAATATTTAGGTCACCAATCAACAAAAAAAAAAAAATAAAATAAAATTTATATATATATATATATATATATATATATATATATATAAAATTTTCACTTTATACTTCAATATATCCTTCTGGTTGCATAGTCTAACACCATGCTGGCTGCTCCAAGTAAAGCAGGTTCTTCCAAGTCTGATGTTACAACCTTGATGTTTCGGACAGAGAGGAGAGCTCTCTGCGAGATGACATGCTGTACTGGGACCTGGTAGTAAGAGGCCAAGACTCCAGACAGAACCACCTGTGAAGGGTTGACTGTGTGCAGGATGTTGATGATGCCCACACCTAGTGCTGTGGTGGCTGCAAAGAGTAAGGAAACATAGCAAAGTTATATTTTTGAAAAAAAATCTCTCTTTATTTCATTGGTATTTAATTCATCTTCTAAATTATGACAGTTTAAATATATATTATTGTCATATTGTGATGTATTTCAGTTCAGACCAAAATGACAGGTCAACTACTTCTATCTGTTTACCAGATTTTGAGGCTGCTGATGTTTTATACTTTTATAAAAACAAAAGGGGAGATAATTATCATGGTAACAGATGTCTGTGTTACCCCATAGAACAACTCTTAAATATTACCTCCTGTTAATGTAAGCTACTATACCCACTATACTCAAACAAAATGCATTCTGAAGTTTGATTTTCTTTGACTGAATCTTGTGTTTTTGTGCCCTTTGATCTAACCTTTGTTCAGAATAGCAGCAGCTTTGGAGTTTCCCATTCTGGCTGCATCAATAAGATGTTTAGCAGTGACTGACTCCGAGATCTTCATATCCATCCCCTCCACCTTCAACTGGTCCTCTGAGAAAAACAAAAACACCACCACATAGGTCAGCTGTATGAACATAAATAGCAGTTAATGAAATGAAACTGACTTCACAGCACAAGAGACTGACAGGAACCAGCATTACACAGCTTACAGTTTTTTATAGATAATTCCAGCCTCGCTGTTTACCAGATGATGAGAAGCAGACACAGCAGCATAAAATATCTGACTCCAGTAGTGACTACAAGCATTCTTCAAAATTCTGACATATTTGGCTATAATATTTCACTGGCCCAAGATACAACATCCCAGGTAGAAACCTTTTCACTTTTGTTACAATATTGTACAGATTGATGAAGAGTTACATGATTAAGTTACTTCAGTTATTGTTAAACTAAAGCGTTAAATAGTCTTTTTTTTTTCTTAAAATTTCCAGAGAAAGTACCTCCTGGGCTACTTTTGTGCTTACATTTGCCTTATGCTGTGTCACTGGATATATTGCTGTCACTACTATTGCACAATAATTCTGTTGGCACCTTCTTTCAATAGATTCACACGTCAGATAAAGTAGTCTGTCATTGGTGACAGCTGGAAGAGAAGACTGGAAGATGCCCTTCATTTCCCTCATTTCACCAGAGGTGATCCTGACAGTTTGCAATTAACACCTGTGGTTACTCATGCAGTAAGAACATTTGTCAAAGATTAGCTCCTTCATAATGTATTATTTATGTCATGTTTATATTTTTGCATGGAGAAACAATCACTCACCGTCATGTAGCTTTTTGGCCTCTCTCTGAAGAGCCATCCCAGATGCATAGGCCTCTATGCAGCCACGGCTGCCACATGTACACTCTGGGCCCTCCAGTGAAACCATGATGTGACCCAGCTCAGCAGCACAGAAGGTACTGCCGTGGACCAACTCATTGTGATGGATAATTCCTCCTCCAATACCTAAACAGAGTCAAGAGGTTTACTTCCTGAAGCTTTCAAACCAAATAACCAGCCAATTCAACTTAAGCCAATAAATAACATTAATACAGGCTTTAATAAAGGCTATAAATCATCATCATAGTTTGTTTCAAATGAAAAAAAGAACTGTTGGCCTACAATATGTGATATACTGGAACAGAAAGTAATTTGGCTGTAGGCCAACCATCATTGAGCTGATACTTTTTTTTATTTATTTATTTTTTTTTTTTACAAATATCAAAAAAATTTGTTAAAAAAAAAAAAGTCAAAAACTGACCCTTGTCTAATAAATACTCATACCAAGTTTCAGAAAAATTGGCCAACAAAGTGAGGGAGGAGTTAAAGCTAGAGTATTTCTTGAAAAATGTGAAAATTTGTAAAAAAAATAAAAGCGAAAAATCAGAAATTCATCTGCATTATTTTGCATAGATTTGCCCAATGAATCCTTGCAATAAGTTTCAAAAGATTCAGCCAATAAATAAGGAAGAAGTAGTCTCTGAATGTACTGTTTATCTTCAGAATGTAAAAAATGTGTAAAAGAAAACAAAAGAAAACAAAAAAAACCCTGAAAATAAAAAATTAAGCATTTTGTAGAGCTTTGCACATTGAATACTCATACCAAGTTTCAAAAGAGTCAGATGAGGAATAAGGGAGGAACAGGGATTAAAGGTAAACATCAATGTATAGTATTTCTGGAAAAGTTTGAAAAATGATAAAGAAAAAAAAGTTGACAGATGACAGACAGCTCAGTATCAGCTAAGCTACGCTGACCGTCGTCGACAGCAGAGCTAAAATGGGGATTTGTTTTCATTTTATAATGTTTTAAGCTTTTATATTAACAGGTATAAACCTTTCTGAAAATCTATAATCATCTAAACAGATTAAATTCCATCCATCCATTGTTTAACTGCTTATCCATTTTTCCTTTTTCTATTGACTAAGAATTATGTCAAAAAAAAAAGAAAAGAAAAAAATGTGTTCAGAAATATGAAATCAATGATGGTGTTCGTACTGAATATAATGTATAGTTAATAAAATAAAATATTTATCTGGTTTTTACCTGTTCCTGTGATGACAGTGACAAAGTTTTCCACTCCCTTGCCATGACCAAACTTCTTCTCGGCCAATGCAGCACAGTTGCCGTCATTGTCAACCCAGACAGGCAGGTGCAGGGCATCTGATATGGGTGTTCTCAGGTCCACAGAAGACCACTCCTGGATTACTTTTGTGGAGTGTAGGACCACACCATCTTGCGGGTTTACACGTCCCCCAGTGGACACACCTAAAGAACAGAAGTTAAATCTGAAAGATGTCCCCTCCCCCACTGAGTAGTGTGTGTGTGTGTGTGTGTGTGTTTTCATACCAGCACCAAGTACTCTACAGTTATAGTCCACAGCATCCCGCATAGCTTCTTTGCACATCTCTAACATGAGATCCATCCTGGCCTCGAAAGTCTTTGGATTGGGCTGACAGTATTTCTTCACTATCTTGCCCTAAAAAACAAGTTATAAAAAAAAAACAAAAAAAACCCAACACATACAGCAAAAATTAAAAAGCATGAAAATTTTGATAGGACTTTATCATCACATACAACAAAAGGAGTTATAGGAAGAGAAGATTAATGCAATGTTTTGCCACAAATAAATTGACTGCAAAAACTGAGGGTTTGTTTATGGTTACTAGTGAGAGACAAGTTATAATTACAACCACAATTCCAAAAAAAAAAAAAAAAAAAGTTGGGATACTGTGTAAAATTGAAATAAAAACAGAATGCAGCAAATTGCAAATCTCACAAACCCACATTTTGTTCACAATATAACAGAAAACATATCAAATATTTGAACTGAGATTTTATTTCATGAAAATATTTGCTCATTTTGAATTTGATGGCAGCAACACACCTCTAAGATCCATCCTGGTGTACTAAAAGACTGGAAAAATAGCCAGAAAAACCTCTGGTGGAAAATTTTGCAAATAATTAGGTGAATTGGCAACAGTTTAGCAGCATGATTGGGCATTTAAAAAAAAAAAAAAAAAAAAAAAGCCCCCCGCCCGAAGGTGGGCAGTCGTTCACTAATGTGCAAAAACCTGCATCTACAAATTGTGGAATTATTTCAGAATAATGTTCCTTAACATAAAACTGTGAAGACTTTGAATAGCTCATCTACAGTACATAATACCTCCAGAAGATTCAGAGAATCTGGAGAAATCTGTGTGCAAGGGACAAGGCCAAAAATCAGCATTAGATGCTTCTGATCTTTGGCCCTTCAGGCGGCAATGCATTAAAAACAGGCATGATTCTGTCATGGAAATCACAGCATGCTCAGGAACACTTCCAGAAATTGCTCTGCCGTCATCAAATTCAAGTCTTTTTTTTTTTTCTCCTAACATGGTCCATTTTCTCAGTGTAAACATTTGATATGTTTTCTATGTTTGATAAATAAAATATGGGTTTATGACGTTTGCAAATCATTATTATTATTCTGTTTTTATTTACATTTTGCAAATTGTCCCAACATTTTTGGAATTGCAGCTGTGAAATAAAAACCTTAAGTTTTTAAAGGGTTACTGACAGCCACTGAAAAACACTGCCAAAGTGAGCAGTGCAACCTAACAGATAAAAGCTTTATGAAATGGAAAAACTGATAAGTAAAAATTAACATTTGAAGTTCAGTATCCAGGCAGCCTACTCTCATGCAGACGATAGCCACTCTGAGGTTGGTCCCTCCCAGGTCAATAGCCAAAGCACTCTGGGTCTCCAGGATATGATCAATGTCCTGGGAGATCGGATCTTTCACAGGGGGAAAACAGAAGGTCTTTTGGAGGGGCTCATCCAGGTCAATAGAATGCAGAAACTTGAGAATACGAGGCACTGCGTTGCCATCACCATAAATCTTAGAGCTGATTTAAACAAACAAAAAAAAGATAGAAAAATATTTGTGTTTGTGAGACTGCCACAAACCTTTTGCATCATAATACTAATTGGCAAATATCATGACCGTAAGTACAGCTCAGTCTGATCCATTATTACAAACATTTTTTAATTCCTTTTCTCAACCCATTTTTTTTTTAAATTTCTGTCAGTGATTCTGTGATGATGGTATTTTTTTTTATTTTTATTTTTTTGCATTTTTGGCCAGAGCGGCTTTTATCGGCAGTGGAGAGAGACAGGAAATGGGGGAAAGATACAGGGGAAGACGCGGGCAAATTGGTGACGGGCCGGGACTCGAACCCGCGCCACCCACACATGTATGTGGTCGCCGGCTTCACCATTAAGCCACCCAGGCGCCCCGATGATGGTATTTTTAAGGGTAATTTGGAAAATCTGCCATACAGATTCAGTCTGCCAAATTAACATAGCTGACTTCTTCGTAAAACTTTACACAAAAATGTTAATATTTATACTCACTGGTGTATGTGATATTAATTCATGTGTCCACTGTCAATTATATAGAACATGTTATATAAAGCATACTGTAGTACAGTGGTTCTCAAAGTCAAGAGTGCTGCAGCACACTTAAAAACCAGAAAATCCCATGGAACCCCCTGATCGTTGGATAGTGCTGGCCTATGAAATTTTCCTGGCTAGAAGCCTGTCTTCACTCTCATCAAAATACAAGAGAAAGTGATGCTGGCTATAAACTGCTAATACTACCCAGTCATAAGAAAAGTGCTAATGCCATTAAGTGACCTCCTTACCACTGGGACACAAACTTCAATACAAGAACAGTAAGTTTAGGTCAGAGTAATGAGTAATATACACTAACCACCAGTTTTAATTCAGTTTTTATATAAATAAATACCTTTATCTAAATATGTAACTGTACATACTTATGAGTAATTTCAAACTGAATTTCTGTTATTACTGCGGCCTCCCTGCAGTGGGCTGTGACCCACACTTTGGGAACCACTACTGTAGTATATACTTCCTGATATTCGTAATAGTCTCCGGCCTTTAATAAATACAACACTGTTCAGCAGGGAAGTCAGGATAGGAATGTATAACTATACAGTACCATTCAAAAGCTTAACAAGTACTGTCTGACTCATTTGAGAAATATACAAATACATGACTATTAAGCAAAGAGGATTAAAAACAATTTAAAAAGCTGGCTCTACAACTTGATTGCCCCAACTGGGAAAGACACACCTGTCCATCTGTCATAAATACACTGTTAAAATCATGTTCAACAGGACTTCATTTCAACCGATACTGTGATGCAAGACATTTAAAGCACTTCTGTTATCAAAAGAAGACTCAGTAAATAAAACTAAATGCAAATGTTGGAAAGTAATGAGAGATGCTACGATGAGAAAACATTTAGATGCTGTCCTCACAATGAGCAAAAATCATCAAAACCAAAAGTGAGTGCTCAGATGAAAAAATATATCAGAAAAACTTAAACCGTCTGACAAAGACCCAGAGACACAGAAGGTAATGCATTGGTCATACCAGGGGTATCTCTTTCCAAACTGTAGCTCCAGAGCATGGTAGATTTTATTGTGAGTGTCAGCATCTCTGACATGTAGAACATTTTCACCTGGCACGAAAAGAAATGCCATCAAGTTAATAAGAAAAACAACCTTAGGCAGATCAATTTATCAAAATAGTATGAATTGCTAGTACAAGGAAAGTAACCTTGATACTTTTGTACTATTTTGTCCACCAGCAACCACAACCCTCCACTATTCAGGACGATAACTTGTGTCAGGCAGTAAACTGCCTTTATGAAAAGACTAATGACATTTCTGCCGTCTCTTGCTAAATCTTTTGCTGCTTAATCCCAGCAAAAGAAACTTGATCTCAGTGATATCACACATACTAAACATATGCAATTACTGAGTTATTTAAAAAAAAAAAAAGTCAGTCTCAGTAGGAATATAATGACCCAATTATCTACTATTGGAACTGGGTGTTTTGAGATGCTCAAGGACAGCCTGGCTGCTTGTAGACAGTGCAGATGCATGGTTTCCTTATGATGGGAAAACCATTCCTCCTGAAACTCTGTTTTCATCTGTTCTCCTTAATATCATGTTTCATAAAAACAAACAAACAAAAAAAAAACATGGATTTATAATATACTTTTTATATTTGCAGTTCATGATAAGCTTTAACACCACCTTGGCACCACCCGTGCCTTTCTTTGGCTCCTGTGAGCCTTCACAAATGATCTTCTGTAAGAGGTAAGCTCATGACTCAGAACTATGGCAGTTTTTGGTTACACCTACCCGTCTCTCTGCCAGTTTGTCTTGTTCCCAGGTTAATGACTGGTGTGCCGAAAGCCCCAGCCTCTCGCACCCCACAGCTGCTGTTTCCAATCATGCAGCCGGCATGGGAGACGAGCTGTATAAACTGCTCGAAAGGAATGTGCTTCACTGCTCGGAAGTTAGGGTGTTGCTCGATGCCCTTCTTTCGCATAACACGTACCATCTCCTTACTTCCTGTTTACATGAGAAGTTGAAGTGACAGGAACACTGATTTTTTTTAAACTAATGACTTTTTAAAAAATATAAAATGCTCTGAAAATGCTTTTGCATAATGTTAGTTCTACTTAATCTAAGCTCTACTTTGACAAAACACTACTATACAGCAAAGTAAAACATGCTTTTGTTATTTCTGTCACAACTTTTTTTCCATATTTTTACCGTGGTATAAATGTTTGGAAAACAGGACAGTAAAAATTGCAACTATGGTGACCAACAAGGGCAGCTAACCGGCATCAATGTTAGGAAAGAGGATGAGGGTCAACTTGTTGAAGGAAATCAGTGCATCCAGCATCAACCCATAGATCTTAATAGAGTGCTGGATGTCCGTAGTGACTGGGTGCTGAAGTGCCACAATATAGTCACCGTCCTGTACCTTCTCACCTGCAACATGAACACATCACATACATAAACAGACTAATTTCTCATTCAATTTTTTTTGCCGTGTGAATTCTGCATACCTAACCAGCTTTTGATGATATCCATGTAGTCCTCTCTGTGATGAGATGACAGCAGCTTATCGTATGATGGGCAGCCAGCAAGGAGGATACGAGAGTGGTCCTCACACATGGCAATAAGGTGCTGCTCTGCCATGCGTGTACAGCAGGCGTGATAATGGGCCAGTTTACTGATGGCATGGCGGATTGAGTCATCAATTGTACCACTAACCTGGGAAAATTACCGCGGGACAGAATAAGACAAGAGATATAGAGCTCTGCTGGCAAATGTTTTACTGTACAATATGTGATATATTCGAACCATCACTGTGCTGATACTGTTTTATTTTTTACAAATTTAGAAAATTCATTAAAAATAAATAGTCAAAAAATTCATCTCCCCTATGTTGTAAAGCCTTAGCCAAATGCACCAAATTTCAAAAGATTTTAAATATAAATGACCGAGGAGTGGTCATTTATATTTAAGTTGATAGACAGACGATGGAATTTGGCTGAAGAATTCTGTAGAGCTCTGCACACTGAATACTCCAACCAAGTTTCAAAAGAGTCGGTAAACATCCATACAGAATTTCTGGAAAATTTGAAAAGAGTAGCAAAATAGAGTAGCACTTGATAGACAGACGGCTCTGTATTGTCTGTCATTGACAGCGAAGCTAAAAAAAAATGTATCATACTTGTCTCTAATGCAGCAGACTCTGCTCAACAGAGAAGGTTTCTCACCTCTCCTCCCTCCAGGTGAAGTATTCTAATATTCATTAGCGCTGCTGCAGTCGCTAGAGCAAGAGCATCAAAACGGTCACCATGTACGACCAGGATGTCCGGGTTCAGTCTCTGAAGAACATCAGGGAGTTTTACAAGCGCTAGCCCAACACTTTCCACCATGGCTGCCTCATCCTCTCCTCTCACAATAGTGTGGAGCTTTGAGCCAATGTCAAAGTCATCCTGCTCAATCATCCGAAATGTGTTCCTGAAAAAAAATAACAAAAAAGCCCCAAACATTACAGGCCCCATACGGTAATACATGCATTTCAGTTGTGTGTGTTTTAATAAACTGAGCTGTTATGTTATATCTCTGCTTTAGCCTGTTTCTAGGTTTAAAATAGATAACTATAAGGCAAAAAAAAAAAAATAAAAAAAAAAAAGAAGAAGAATTACAGCCACCTCACTGCAAAACGGACAGTTGACTCACAGTCTGTTATTTTTATTTAGCCATGAGAGTGACTCAAGCTAATTAAACTTAATGTAATATAAAGTTATAATGTTTTGGCCATGAGCAAAGAACCCAAAGTGTTCTTGTTTACAAGTGCCAGCCCAACACCTTCCACCAAGACTGCGTCATTGTTGGCTCCAAGAGTGAGAGCAATAGTCCTCATGCACACCAGACATCTGAGGACCCAAGGACCTAGTGGATTTCTTCTGTTTTGATGGAAATGTCCCAACAACAATAGAAAAACTCTTAAACAAAAATTAACCATTAAGTCTATAGGTCAAGCTATAGCATGAAGAAATAATAATGCCAAGTATTCAAAAATAGTGCAAACTTAAAACCTGCAGTGAAATTAGTGGGGCTTTATGTAAGTTATTTTTTTATAATTTATGTTTTGGGTTACAGTGCAACCAAAGTACTGCTGGGTTTTTGTAATAATTTCTTGGAGGTACACAAGTGGAAAAACACTGTAAGGATAACTTTATAAAGAGGAAAAGTCAGGTCATCTTACCCGTAGTCATCAATGAGATGTGAACCAAGCACCACAACTTCCAGTTCAAACTCATCTGGGTGGGATTTGATCCCAAACATGATGGGTGCCAGCTTTGAGTAATCGGCTCTGTTGCAAGTTGCCACACACACTCTCAATCTCCTCTTACACTATACCACAATTGTGTAACCAACACATGCACACAGGGACACACACAGACATTATTTTCATTTTTATGTAGTATGCACAAGAAAATATGCTCCTCTCTGCTATTTCATTACGGTCTGAAGGAATATTCCACACAATCATACCTGATTTGATTCTTCCATCTTTTTCCCTCGTTTATTTTCTTTGTTCCTTTGCATTCTTAGATAATACTGCTCCTGGAAAAGAAACGCAAAACGTGTAGGTAAGGTGAAGCTAAAAATCTGTAAAGCATTATCTTACGCATTATTTTCTTTATATAGAAAACACCCACAGGTCATACTCACTTGGGCCTTCCAAATATTCAGAAGCTGAAGCATGAAAACAAACAAAACTACACTAAAAATGACTTGTATTTAACATAAAGAACACATGCAAATAGAATCTTTCAGAGATGGGAAACATGCTGTAAGGCAGTGCTTTATATGACAAGGCAATGGTGACATACAAATATTAATTTCTTGTATTTTCTGTTGTATGATCCATTAATTATCACAATCCATAGTGTGTTATATTTTCCCATGTCTCTGTCTTAATTACTAGTTGGTATCAGAAAACCTTTCACAGTGACCTTCTGTTAGGATAAAAAAATTATTTTCGACCTGTGACCTAAGGTGTCCTGGTGCCACGTGCACTTCTGGATTTATTTTCCTATATGTTATTACTAATGGAAAGTAATATGCTATGTTGTTAGTATATGCAAGGTACAGCTTTAGCTATTACTGAATGGAAGACTTCAAGAACAAAAAAAAGTAATTCTTCGGTTCATGTCGAAGAACCTTTGGCAACAGACGTGGCTCCTCTTTTTAGGGCCCGAGCACGAAATGTGCGAAGGCCCTATTGTAATTGCTCCGTTTATTTTTTTATTTTTTTCATATCCAGACGCACAAAAAATCCTCTTGGAGCCATGCTCTAAACCCAACAGGAAGTCGGCCATTTTGACTCAAACATGCAAATTTGGCGATTTGCACCCTTCAGACTTTCTCTAATAACTCAAAGGTTTTAGAAGTTATCAACTTCAGATTTGGTGTGTTTCATCTACACACCAAGGGGAATCTACATTTAAAAAATGGTGAGTTTTTGACAAGGGGGCGTGGCCCTTATACCCCCCTGAAATTTGATCATTCAATTTTCAGCCAAATTTTGATTGGCTCTCATACTCCAATCTGGATCAAACGTTCTAGGTAGGATGGCACATACATATGGCAATATTTTATGACAATCGCAGCGCCACCTAGTGGGAGCAGGAAATGTCATGTTTTACACTTTCAGGTCCAGCTCTACGGTGGTTGTGCAGAACCATCTCAAATTTCCTGTGGAAAGTCTTAAGGAGTTGGGCTTACACTGTTTTCAAAACTGTGGGTTTTTGCCAAAGGGCGTGACCCTGGCGGGATGGCAAACTTTGATGTTTCACCATGAAGACAAAAAGGGCTGTAACTCAAGGCCACATTGCCCAATCTGCCTCAAACTTCAGTGATTTGATTAGATTACTGTCCTGAACACATTGATATGCATAAAGTCCATAAATGTTAGAGCGCCACCTAGTGGCAGCTCAAAATATCATAAAATAGCATGTTTTTTGGGTAGCCCCAGAGCTACATTTTATCTACAGCTCTGAACTTTTGCAGACTCATGTAACATCCTAAGACGAACAAAAAAGTCTCTTGGACCCATACTCAAAACCCTACAGGAATTCGGCCATCTTCAATTGAAGGTGTCAATATTTGCCATTTCCATGCCTGCTATTTGAATGAACTCCTCCTAGGGCATTTTACCCAGTGAGACCAAAATGGCTCCACATCATCTAGACAAGTAGCCCATCAAATATTGTGGAAAGTTTTACAAAATATTAAACGGCCTTGTCACACCAGGCCATTGAAGTTGGCCTTCGTTTTTCTCCCTCACCACCAAAATTGTTTGTGCACTTGTTCGCACATGCTTTGTCTGATCAGCCTAAAAATGTAATCACTCATGTACACACCCAGGCTGAATCCATAACTACAGATTCAAGACTGTAGGTGCAAGAACACCCCTACAGAAGCAAATGAAAATTTGTACAGCGTCCACAAAATTAGTTTCTCTGAAATGTATGAAAATTTGTTTCAACATTCTTGACATCATCGTGATCAAAAAAGTCAATCAGACCCATGCCTTATTTTGGACACTGCAGCCGTGACCAACCCCAAAATACTCCATTGGGTCTATGTGGAGAGCAACAGATATATTTTCTCATAAACGAATTCAACTTGCTACAGACCTTTTGTACACCATTGCACTCAAAAAACCTCCGAGTGCGCCACGGGACGGCGTGCGCCACGGGTCGACGTGCGCCACGCATGCGAGGGCCCGATATCACTGCTTGCGGTTTTAATTGGTATTATTCCCTCTGGGTCGTCTTCAGCAATCTGTTCAGTTGCTTTGCTTTTACTTCTGTGGTGTTGTGGTGCCACAGTCAAATGGGTCCCCACTGAAATACTTCCGGACACCACCATGCATGTTCCAGATGTTGTTCAGCTATTCACTGGTATTGGGGTATGTGAAAAAGGTGGCAATTTACGGAGAGGTAGGGGGGTGATATAATTTAATAAAATGAGTATGCTTAGAAATCTAGATGAACTCACCAAAATAGATTTCAAGTGCTACATTTAGTGGCTCACTTTTTTTTTTAAAGGGGACCTATGGGGGAAAAAAAAATACCTGGAGTGGATGCCACACATAGCACATACCCCCTTACCATTTATCATAATGTGCTTCAGATGTAGGTAGTGCAGAGTCTACTTAAGGTTTATAACATGGGAAACAATAGCCACATCATCATAATCCTGTATTTCGAAATACCAAACCTAAAAATACATTGCGTCCAGTTAGTTCAAGCGCATTTATTTCATACCTGTGTGAACTGATGTGTACATGACTGACATGCCTATAAAGAAAAGGACAAAAGCTGAGCACTGCTTACCGAATCTTGAGATTCCTTCTCATTTCTGACCACAGGTAAACAGGACCAATTTGCAGAAGAGCATAAGGAATAAAACTTCCAGACTGTCAAGTGTATTCTGAATTGTCTGTCAAGTGTAATCTGTGTCTCACAAAATAAAAGTATGGTTACAGCTGGTTGCCTCAACTTATGCTTGGTCAGTGTCCATACAATCAGGACTTAAGCTCACATACTCATACTTAAGTGATGAGGTTGTAAAAACAAAAGTTTTGCCCCTGCAATTACATTATTTAAACCCAATTTTTAATTCAATGGGAATTTCTTTTCCTTTACATTTGAGTACAATGGTAAGACATAAAAAACATTTACTATGTTGAACAAACTTTTCAGTAAAGATGACACTGCTAGCAATTATCACTTGCTAGCAATGGCCTTAAATCAACAGCATTGCTTTTGCCAGTTGCCAACACTCTATTTTTTCAAATGTTATTTAATTTATTTCAAGAAATTCTGAAGCTTTAGCTAAAATTTCTTCCACAGAACATACCTCCAGCTAGAACCTATCAACGGCACAATGAGAAATTTATACTGGTCCCTGGTCAGTGTGTTATTACTATTATGCCGCCTCAGCTGCAAACTCGTGAGTTTAAAGGAAACAAAACAAAGTGAAATAAAATATTTTGATGAATTATCTTCTGTACTTTAGCCACAGATGGAATACAAAAGATAGATGCAGCCACCAATTTGATTAAATCCAAAATGTGGCATCAAACAACTGATGGCAACCCCGGTGTTTTGAAACCACGTGTCAATCAGGGTTTAAATCAGACTGATAAACTGAAGAACAATGAATCATAATGTAGTCCTGTCTTGAAGCACAGAGACATGAAACTAGCCTTTGAAACCATACACAAAAATTGTTTACTGGAGTCACAAATGAAACAAGTAGGACCGTTTTCCCAGTATAGGCTTCTATACAATCTGACTTCCTTTTGCTAAGAGTGGAGGTTCAAGCTGACTTCACTTTCAGACCAGCGGGCTCTGTCCATCTTTCAAATATAGTATGTTTTCAGTTGCACTCTGTAGCTTTTCCTCACTGCCTCCAAAAATGTAGCTGACATTTATTGTTAACTTCATAATTCATACGGAAGCTGCTTTCTTTTCATTTAGCATGAGGGCTCTGCTGCAGGACAAGACAAACCTCTTAATAAATATTTAGAGTTCAATCAGCTAGCACAGCAGTGTAGTGAACCCTATCTTTCAACCTAGATTTAAACCATGAATTCATTGAAAGCCGTATCTGTATGATGCAGTAAAAGCAACATTTACTCTTGTGTCACATACTCTTAAACCATTTAGGAGCAAATCCTGTGATTTACCCTAAATTTTATTCAGCACACTGCGAGTTCGGCTCAAGCATCACAAGGCATCATCAGCAGCCAGCATTATGATATGAAAGGGTGGGGGGTAGAGATGACACAGCAATCGGAGACA
The DNA here is from genome assembly GCF_007364275.1 of Archocentrus centrarchus. NCBI lineage: Eukaryota > Metazoa > Chordata > Actinopteri > Cichliformes > Cichlidae > Archocentrus > Archocentrus centrarchus. The sequence goes on along the minus strand of NC_044346.1, from coordinate 28,473,754 downwards.
GAAGGAGATGCTCAGCGCAAAGAAGCAAGATTATAGCAAAATGTGCTAGAAAGGAATGATTAGAAGATGATTTAAAACAATGGAAGCATGATAAAAGAGAAAAAGGGCATTCTGACTTACATGAGGGTCTTTGTGTACAGAACCCAGATGCTTATCCATGCCACACCTCTGTAGATTCTTGACTAGAAACCAATCTTTGTTATTTTTACAGTCCTAGGATTTATTTTTCCCATTAGCATGGAAGTATTATCGAAAGGAGGGAGAACATACGCATGCCAGAAAGCGGCAGAAGAGAAAGGAAGAGAGAGGTAGCCTGACACAGACATAGAGCTGGGGGAGGAGCTGAGGGAGACGAGGGTAGGGTTTAGCTGAAATAATGCTCATGATTCGCTGAGAGTGTGCCAGACACACAGTGAAGGGGAGCATCTCTACCCGGATCCTACTGTATCTCTCTGTTAATCTGTCAATTAACCGGGGGTAGAAAAAAGGAAAACCACATAGGTGATTGGTATGGCTTTTCCCATGAAACCATAAACACCAGAAAGTTGTAAAGTTGTAATAAAATCAAAGAGAATGTGGAAATATTAACGCTAGACAAGGCAAAGGTGACATACACATTTGCACAGCTACAAGGAAACAAGTTAAGTACAACCTGTAGCACCTGCTACATCACTGATAAGTAGGGAGTCCATGGATGAGTGCACAAACATCTCAGCATAACAAAATCAATGTATGGGACAAGTATGGAAGTCGCTTTGGCAACACATAATACATGGCACACATTACAAAAGTATTAAAAAAAAAAAAACGTTATATTATAATAAGCTTTTTGTGCAGCACTGAATGACAAATCATGAAAATAGTTAAGTGCAGTTTTCCAGAACACTGTTTAAAAACATCTGCATGCTCATGCAGTGTAAAACTAAAATAAAAACAGAGGCTGGTGATTTTCTAATCATTTAAACTATATCCAAGCTTAAATAGTGTAGAGGTGTATTTAAGAGAGGCAAAAAAGTGCCATAATACCCCCAATAACTCCTTAGTGATTATCAACCTAAATCTGCTATTGGTGATGGTCAAAAAAAATTAATTTAAATTACATTCAGGACTGCAAAGATTCATCGAATAACTCAAATAACTATCAGAAAAAAATCCTCGATGCAAATTTTTTGCTTTGATGCTTCGTTTAACTCACCAATACGTAGCGCTCAGGCGTCACGATGTAGCGCCAGTCAGTGTTTAACCTACATTTGCGACTAAACATAGACCTGCGTGTGAAAAGTAATGCAACATTACGCCAGTGTAAACCCCAGTTTTCCAACAAAAAGACTGACATCACAACAGCAGAGGTGACGATGATGTTCCTGCAGGCTAACGTGGAGACGACATCTGTACATACACACACGGCGAAGAGCACAGGAGCCGGTGTTACACCAAATTCTGCGACCCATCATATTCTGCGACCACAGGGGGCGATAGCGTACATCCCTCTGCATGTACGTGCTGAATGAGAGCTGAGCTGGGTGGCAGAAAATCTTATAAATCGTTTGAACCCCTTCCCAAAAAAGTGCTTGGAAACATTTATTTATCGTTTACCAATTTATTGAAGGATGGGTAGTAGTGGGTTTATGTATTTCAAACGATAGAATAAAAGCATTCAATGCAACGGTCCGTCCAGCTGTGTTCAATGTCAAATAAAAAAAACGCATTTCCTTCGTCAATGCGAACGAAATAATATTCCGTAAGGTTTACAATCTCCTGTTTTGGTGCTTACACAGTTTACGTACAGTAAATAGTGTCCTTCTCGCTCGTATTCAGCACGTACATGCAGAGGGATGTACGCTATCGCCCCCTGTGGTCGCAGAATATGATGGGTCGCAGAATTTGGTGTAACACCGGAACTGTTACAGTGAGACGGGGAGCTGGGTGAAGTGAAAGAAAATGTTTTTCTAGGGTCCAAAACAGCAGCGCTGTAATCGCCATTACAACCTTTACTGGGAAAAAGCTGATGAGAGTCCTTCATGAAATCACCTGATCAACCAGTTCCAACGTGAAGTAAAGCGAACTTTCTAGTTGTTCCCATCCACCGCCGCTTATTTTATACAGCGAAAATCTAAAGTAAACCTACAGAAGTTCAAATACAGTATGCAGAACCGTTAACTTAGTCTGATGTGATTTTTAAATTAGGCTGAAGGCTGACGGCAGCAGTCTTACGGTACATTATATGGCAGCGATACCTGCAGCAAACGGGTGAGCCTAAAGGGGGCCATTTTTATTTCATGGCTTTAGAAACACTATTTTGCGGTTTTAAATAAATATAAAATAGAAATAAAATGTTATATTCATCAAATTGTATTAATAATTAAAAATATTAAAATGAATAAGCTTTTTTGTCGTAGGCCAGTAAAACTGAGCCACTGACCGGGCTGTTAGGTTGGATTCTGGTAACTGAATTATTATTATCATTAATTATTAACATCTACACCATCAGAACGTCTGTTTTCAGCAGCATCAAAGCACAGGGCAAACCTCAGTTCTGAGAATGCTAATGTACTGGATTTTCTTCACTGCAGCCACCACATGCTCCTTTAAAAGCTTACAACAACATACTCATTCACTAACACACCTAAACCAGTAGACACACATTCCATCAACTGATAGAATACTCAATAGAATATCTAATTACTAAAATAATTTAGCTGCAGTTCTAATTACATTAGGTAATTAAATTTGAATAATTACAGGAGTCACAGTAATTATGGGAAACACACACAATAAAAGCACAATATTGACACGATAACCTCTGCTGCAAATAATGACTTTGAATTTAAACATAAACTTTACAAATATATTTTTACTTTAGCAAATGAATCAGACTAAGAGAGAAATCATATATATTTTTTACACATATTGCTGAAAGTATATTAATTCATTAGTGATTATGTGTAACAAATTATTTAACAACAAAACTTTGAATATGTGCATCACAACTCACCTATCTCAACAGAACAGCAGATGTGATTTACTATTAGGCCCTGACTGATGCTCTCTCCAAATAATTATAGAAGCCATCACTGCTGTGCTATGTGTATAAAAGTGTGCAATTCTTGCTTTGAAGAAGCACACTATGGATCCTTTGAAGCTAAAGATATTTAATAAAAGTCAGACAGCCGTAAACAAAGAGCACAACCTGACCTCTTAACAGACCAGGAGGATTAGGCCACATTTGCTAGTGAGTCTAATTATTAACCTTTGCAAACATGTGTAGCTCAGGCGACTCAAGAAAGCAACTGTATTCTGCTTCCTGATGATCATACTTGTTCCTGGTGACTAATTTATTAGTTGACTAAATGAAGAAGTTCAATTTAATTCAATTTTATTTAAATAGCACCAAATCACAACAGCTGCCTCAAGAGCAACAATAATACAGAGAAAACCATCAAAACCCCACTGTGTGCAAAACACTTAGCAAGACTGAGCGTTTAAAATGCCAGCACCCTGGAGCTGTGAATGTAAGGGGAAAAAAAATAGACAATGTCACTGCTCCTACTGTCGTTCACTCGTTAGCAAACATCATCCATGAGACCTTGTTTCCAACAGGTAAACTAATAGAAACATTCCTGTACAAACATTAACTGGGTGTCAATGTGACGCACTAATGAGTGAACGACAATAGGAGCAGTGACATTGTCTATTTTTTTTTCCCTTACATTCATTTTAGCGTTCTTTCTGAATAGTAAACCTCTTCATGAACTGAATCGTCTGTAAAATTTTCAGTTGTTTTGCACAGAACAATCTTTTTGATTTAATTTGGAGCCTTGTTTGAACTTTTGGACAGAGGCCATTTTCATTTACTTATTTGCACATTATATTTTCGTCGTGAGGGGGCTCCCACACAACCCTGAACAGGACAAGCGGAAGACGGTGGACGGATTTTCATTAAAAAAGGAAAATTGCATTCAGTTTAATATGCATATTTATTGTGATGGTCACATTAATGTTAAAAATACATTTGATTAGTTTCACACTTGCATTTTTATGGGTCATTATTTTAATTGTGGGAGGAGACAACCTGGTGGACAGGCTTGAACAGGTGGAGTAAGATTGAAATAACTGTTGACTAACTACCAAAATAATTTTTTTTTTAGTTGCAGCCCTGGTCACATGGGCTCAGGAACACTTCAACACAGTTTGTTCCTGCATCTACAGCTAATTTTTTACTCTACAAATAATATACCATGTAAAATATGCTGCCTTGTCTATTTCCCAAGCTCAGTGAAGATGAATTTAGGTGAAGGTGAAAGCTGCCCTATGGAGTAAAGAACAAAAATTTTAAATCCTTTTTGAAATCTTTTTGAAATCTGGCTTGATATCTGTGCACATGTTACGCAGTGAAGGCTTCTGCAATCATGATGGACGCTCCGATGTTTTTTTCTGAACGGTTAAAGTTCCGTTTTTTATTGACGAGCAAGGTAACAGTTGTACAACAGAACAGATGATCGTATACTAGCAACACCAAACAACAGCTGACAAGATAACAGCACAGACAACACCCGATCCTGTTAGAAAACTCTTCAAAATAAGACTCTTCCTTTTTCCAAATAAATCATACTTGCCACTTAAACACATTTCACTTTACCTTGTGTAATTATGTACAATCATGTTAAATTCAGTGAATATTAATAATCAAATAAATTATACTTAACAACACACACGTCACAACAGCACAGATCAAAACCAAGCCATGTCACCCATGAAAAACACTGCTAAGATACAACCGTGCACTCAACTCCAAATCTCTGAAGACATACCAAGAAACAATGGCTGATTTTTTTAAATGCACCCATCTTTTCCCCTTTTAATATAGTGTAGGTTCTTTCTTTCTCTTCAACACAATTATGAATCTAAAAATTTGCAAGGAAGGTGCCAACAGCTGAGGAACTGAAACCTGTATATTAAACAAAAATACCGTATTTTTCGGACTATACGTCGCTCCGGAGTATAGGTCGCACCAGCCAAAAAATGCACAATAAAGAAGAAAAAAACATATATAGGTCGCACTGGACTATAAGTCGCACTTTTTTGGGGGGGGGGGGGGGGGTTGATAGAATCCGAGACCCAGAGCAGAAATTCCATCTTGAACGGCAATTTAAAATAATAATGGATTAAAGAACAGGACGAACACGGTTACGCCTACGTTATGCTAAAGTAACACATTCAGCTACATGACGCACAACGAACACGTGTTCAGTATGTTAACGTAACATTAACAGTTATTCAGATAACCATAGCATAAAGAACATACTAACAAGTTAACCAAACCATCAATCCATTGAATTCTTCATCCTCGGTGTCACTTCTAAACAATTCCGTACACTCCGTAGACGAAGCGCCGCTTCCTCTTCTGTGTCGCGTTAGTCAGACTCGTCGTCAGCTGCAGTTCCAATTATTCCAGCCTTTCTGAATCCCAACAGGATGGTTTGGTTGTCACTGAAGCCCATGTTTTCTTGATCCATCCAATGACTTCCAGTAAAGTTGGGTGGCGCATTCTCCCAGTTGCCGTTAAGCTGTGCTCTCCGTCCATCATCCACTGCGCCCACAGGTTACGCAAGACTGCCTTAAAGCTGCAGTTCACGGAGATGTCAAGTGGCTGGAGTATTTTGGTTCATGTGTTATAAATGTCACATATACGTCGCTCCGGAGTATAGGTCGCACCCCCAGCCAAACTATGAAAAAAAGTGCAAGTTATACTCCGGAAAATACGGTAGTAAACTCTTGACTTTCAAAACCACAGAAACTGGCCTTCCAAGTTTGCAAAACCAACAGTTTGCTAAAAGAAAACAAGGTGCAACAACGTTTCAGAGATTTTTTAACATCTGCATACATTCTGAAATTTAAAAAAAAAAAAGCATTTCTTCAGTGTCAACATGTACTGAGTGTGTGTGTGTGTGTGTGTGTGTGTGGGGGGGGTCTCTTATTTCATATATTCCTATCAATCCAGTGATGTTAATTGTAAGGCACAGGAACATAACAGCAGAGCTGTGTCACAGACCCGTCGCTATGGGCGGGCCCTGGGGGGCCGTGCCCGCCCACTGATACGCTTGGGCCCGCCCTGGCCCGCCCACCCAAGCCAGATCACTAATCAAGCTAATAATAGTGGTGCCCCCCCTGTTGGATTTCATAAGCCCCCCCTTAAGAGTGAGATCTGGCGACGGGACTGCTGTGTCAGCCTTCCCTCTCGTCAGTCTGACACAAGAGATACACCTAGATACACCTCGTCAGTCTGACACAAGAAAGGCTGTGGAAGGTGAATGAAAAGAACTAGTGCATCATAGGAACCCCCCAGCAGCATAGTTAAGGGGTGGTTCAGGGTCACCTGATCCAGCCCTTATTATAAGCTTGATCAAAAAAGGAAAGTTTTAAGCTTAATCTTAAAACAGAAATAAACATGATGTGCCCTACTCCATTTTGACTTTTATATTGACTGACTCAACATCCTGGTGCTCACTAGCATTGTTAGGACAGTGTTTATTTAAGCGGTTCAGGGACCTGTGGGGTCCTGCTTTAGTAAATTTGCATGAGTTAAAGTTTTGCAAATGATTTCTTTTCAGGGAAATAAAGGCAAGGTCACAGACTTGAAAATTACAGAAACCTTTAAACTTTTAATTTTATTTTAAAAGGGACCATGTGCAATAGAACACTGAATAATTTGAAGTATATGACATAAACTGTTATTTCAGATACTGTATATCCACTATTCATTAGTTACCAAAAAAAGAAAAAAAAAGGCTTGAAGGCCTTCAAATCATGACTTCAAAGCAGACATGGAGGGAAATACTACTGGCCTTAGTAAGCATGGTAAAACAATCCTGAGTGTAGCACACTGTGCTCACATCATTACATTGTCTTTGCAGAATAAGTCGAAGCCCCGTGAATAAACTAGTGTTAGTGCTCTCGTCCTTTTATGCTTTCATGATCGCAGATATACTGAATGGACTGGAATTGAAATGCAGTGCAAAAAAGAAAAAGAAAAGGAAGGAAGAAAGAAGTGAATTAATCAATAAATGTGTAAGATGCCTTACTTTTCAAAGCATTCCAGTTTACTTATAGTGCCTTGAGCCTCTGCACAACTAAACCTTTAATATTCTGTAACATACTCATACTGACGTTTCCAGATACTCTAGATTCAAAATTTGAATAGTCTGAAACGAAGGTAAAAATCAATGTTCTTAAATGTTCCTTGTTTTTGTGCATGTAAAATGTTTACAAAAACACCAATTCACACCAAATATTTATTCTCTCCCAGAGAAATACTGCTGCTACAAAGCCTGAAGCACCTTATTAGTAGTTCAGGCTTTTAAAACATGACTAATCTATGTAACAGAGTGGTATAATGCCAACCGGTACAGCACAACCTCTCACAAAGCATAGGCAGCAGTCACAACTAAATTAAGCCATATCATTGCTTCTCTCATGCACACTGTGCTCACATAGACAAACTGCCAAAAAAAAAGAAAAACAAAAGAAAAGACTACAGTTCAAATGAGTTAAAGACAATAGCTATGTTGTGATTTTAGTGAGACTTATATGGAAAAAAAGAAAACAAAAAAAAATAGAAGAGAACAATTATATTACTGCTAGGGGTGTGCGATAGTGACAAAAAAATCTCGATATTTTCTGTAATTTTGTCGATAGTCATAAACAATATTTTGCATTGTTTAAAAATGTGTTCATAAAAGAAGTGAAAGCTAGTAAAATATAAGACTTAAATCAATGTTTTTGACACGATAACTTCGGCGAATTTTTCAAAAGCAATCGCTCAATACGGGAGACTTAAGAAAATGGGGGGTGGCCCGTTTCAGCATACTATCCGAGGCTCCAAACAGGTGAGCTCCGAGAATGTTGTTAGGTTATGACATAGTGATTGTAACATACCAACTTTAACTTAAAGGACATTAACCATAGACATATATAACTAGGCGCTGCACTGAGCGGGTGGGTCTGTTGCTGTGACATGTCAGTGTCCGCCATAGTGGATATGGCAGATCTGTGCTGTAAACTAATACAAGTGAATGGACTGAACTTGTACTTGTCCTCGCTTCGGAATTAAATCTAAGGCGGTAGACTGCAAGGCTGGCGATGTCTGAATTTCTTCCACTGGCGCAGTGTGTTCACTCATTTCCAGCTTTAGGTACGTTGTTTAGGCAGCTATGCTAACACACAGTATGGGCACTTTCAATGCACACGCACAGCACCCTATACTAAACCATAAAGTAGTGAAGGCGTGGAGCCGAGATGTTTGATTGTTGTTTTTTCCCTCAGTCAGTAGCATACTCGATAACATCAGCCTGCACATCGTTAACACTGCAATTATGATATTATGGTGGACGATCAAGCATACTGACTGCCAACTCTCAGTTCAGCACAAGAGAACAAAATGCAATGTCATTACAGAAATTGCGTGACTATATCTTTGCATTTTTATCCATTATGATTGACCTTTAAACCAAGAACTACATTAAACATAATTAAAAGGAGCAGTCATCCTGATTTCTGTGTGTGAAATTTGTATGCAGGGTTTCAACAAGGATATGGAGTAGCCCATTAGAGAGGTCTCCATTTTTCTTTGTGCATGAAATTTTTAACATCTGCAGTTCCTGACAGACGAATCTAAATCAACTGTATCCAAAGTTTGTTTCAGTGTAGATGCACACAAAGGCACATACAAAGACAATGACAAAAAAAACACGATGGTATACATTTATTGTCTCCCAACTAGCCAATGTTACATTATATTGAGTCATGTTCATATAGTGTTATCAACAGAAGTGCGCTTGTCTAATCTATATTTTCATTATTTACCTTTTGGAAGAGAGATTTGGGTTGACAGTTCTTCAGAGTGAATTGTTGAGACAGATAAAGCACTGACATTCTCATGACTTATTGGAAAATGCATACAATATTTACTTTGCTGTCTGTCTTTAAAAGAACCAAAGACTGCACTGATGTTCATTTCAAAGAAAGAAGACTTAGACCTGCTGCTAGTCATCTAAAAGGGTGCAGTTTATGCAGTAACTCCTACTATGCTGTCTCTGAGCAAACAAAGTAATAATCCAGGAACTGTGCATACATCCTTCTTCACTGGGTAATTATATAAACAAACCTATTTTATAATGTGCAGAAATAACTTATTAACTTCTTATTGCAGCTCTACTATTTGTCTTTTTTTTTCTTTACTTATGGATTTTTCTTTTTTCTTGTATATTAAGCCTTGAATTGCCTGATTTTGTCATACCCTTGGATTTAAAATTTAAAGTCCTGGTAAATAGCAAATGATCAGGATGGTACAATTTCCACTATTCTTCACTTCCAAATGTGTTTGCTGTGCTAACACCAAAGTGGATTTTACCAGAAGGTGAAGTATAAATTATGATATCTATTTATATATGCTGTAAATCCTTATAGGTAACATTCACACATCTAAAATATGGACTATGAGAATTCCAACTGAGACAAATAGAGGTTTGTCATCTTTCTATTAATACCACACTGCCATCTAATGTCGTTATTAAGGTGCTGTTTACACGAAGCCGTTTCACTGGAAACGGTGTCGTTTTGATGCGTTTCAGCCTTTCATTTACACGATGACGTTTGAGAAACGATCCGCGTTTACACGATGACGTGAAACGATGGAAACGATGTAGTTCCCATGCCAGGCCACAAGTTGGCGTTGGTTTTCTCTTTGCAAAGTTTGTTTATGCAAGATGCGCATGCGTGGAGTGACACAGTAGGTAGTGCGGCAAATTGTTCATTACTTACAAAACGGCCAATGTGAGAGGTTTTGTGTGGATTGACGAAGAGGTTGGATCACTGGTGCACACAACGCTGAATTACAAAACGGTAATTCAGCTAAATAAAGATTGAGATGGTTGCTTTCTGACTTCTTTGAAAGGGAAAAAAAAAAAAAATTCAGTCTACCAGTAATATCAGTAGTACCACTCAGTTTTGTCTGGCATTTTTATCTTATGTCCAAGCGAATCACTGTCGCTGTTGTGCCAAAAAGTGATCGTCTGCCATAAAGTGATAGCCGATGTTTCTATGTGCTTTTAGGTGAAATGTATTTGCTTATATTGGTAAATAGAGTGCAGTCAGCATGATTTATAAAAGGCTTATATATGAAATGAAAAAATAACATGTTTTGCAAGAATCTTTAGGAGTCTGTGTCATTGTACCTAAATTATAATCAATCCAGTGCTTTTTGGCCACTTAAAATATTTTTATAGAACTGTGATGTTATATTTCTTGTGTTTTTTGTAGCCTTCTCAGCCAGATTTCTGTTCAAAAAGACATTTTAAATGTCACTGACAGTTTTTACCTTGATAAAAAATGAAAATTTTGCCAAAAAATGATTGCAGCTTCTACCGTGAGACAGAAATGCTGTTTGTCACTCAAAATTACTTGAGATAATTCATGAGAGATATGTTGACACATGTTTCACAGATTACAGGTCAACAGGTCATTTACAGCCATTCAAATACAGGCTGTCATTTTCTGGCAAATTCCAGAAATCGATTTTTGGCAGATGATCACTTTTTGGCACAACACCAGGTTTAGCTAGAAACTTAAGCTACGATTAGCTAGCCCCAGAGGTGGGAAGTAACAAAGTACAAATACTTTGTTACTGTACTTAAGCACATTTTTCAGGTATATGTACTTTACTTGAGTATTTATTTTTCTGACTACTTTTTACTTTTACCTCCTATATTTTTACATAAGTATCTGTACTTTCTACATCTTCCATTTTCAAAACAGATTTGTTACTTTAGGTTTAACATGTCTGAGAAAAGTTTGCATTTACGCCAAACATCAAACAATCTGAGTCTAAACGGAGGAATAACAGATAAAAGACAATCGTACTGGTGTAACCTCCATCACCAGGGCTTATTGCATACAAAGGGATTAAATACACAAATACATATAATTTATGTATCATTTATAGTACTATAATGATTGGTTACAATGGGCCAGCCCGAGTCCATAAGTTGTGCTCGCAGGACCGCTACTGAAGAGAAGTGAGCATAAAGGGAGTAAAGTGTGGGAGGGAAATGCAATGTTTCTAAATGCTCAACAAATATCAGCAAACACACAAAGTGTGTGCAGTTTGTCACACAGTGTGTCTGCTAGCTAAAAGAAGAGCTGCTGTATTTCCAGGGAGAGCAAAGAGAGAGAAGTTCGCTCAGAGATGGAGAAAGATGTAAGAAAGGACAGGAGAGGAAGAAGAGAGGTTAGATTTAAAGGTAAGGACTGCAAAACAAACTGAAGCATGCTGACTTTGTGATAGATGATAGATCTACCATGACCTGGATGACTGAGAATCTACACAGACATACTGACTTTGTGATATTCAAAGATTGTATCCAAATACTGCAGTTTAGTACGTAATAAACAGGTCAGTGTGCTGTACTGTATTTACAGTAAAGCTCTGTGTTGGACTGGTGCACAGAGGCTGCGTTCATGGTCAGAGTTACAGGTTACATCAGTGTTGCAGAGATGAGTTTGAATCAAAGCTCCTGATGCTGAGATTCATTCACTGAATTCGACATTTATACAGCCTGTATGACAGGGCTCTTCAACTCCAGGCCTCGAGAGCCCCTGTCCTGCAGGTTTTAGATGTGTCCCTGATCCAACACACCTGAATCAAATGGCTGAATTACCTCCTTAGTATGCAGTCAAGTTCTCCAGAGTCCTGCTAATGACTTTTATATTTGACTCGGGCGTGTTGAAGCAGAGACACATCTAAAACCTGCAGGACAGGGGCTCTCGAGGCCTGGAGTTGAAGAGCCCTGCTGTATGCTGTCAGCATAGGCGGATGGAAATCAACTAAGATAGCTGCGAAATACTGGGTTACATCATCTTTGGAGCTCACAATAGAAAGTTGTGATTCTTCTCCCCATGCAGAGCCACTACAGCTGATCTTAGGGTTCTTCCACCTTCTGAATCCCACTGTAACCCCTGAGTATCCTCATGTTTGTGTTTAGGTGGAGGCACAGTCAGCCTCTACTACTGAGGACACAGAAACTAGAGCTGTTTTAAAATTCCCTTTCACAGCTTTTGTCCTACATAACAGATTCAAGATGAGTGCATTCATTTAAATTGAAATGTAGATTGGAATAACGTTTGTATTCTCATGTATTATTTTATATTATTACAATAATATAGAATGAGGTTCAGTTAGCTTTACAGAAAAATAGTTGGTAGAAACGACCTCCAAAGAGCTACCTTTACTTTCTTGAGTACATTTCAGACTAGCCTGTATTTTTTTAACTTTTACTTAAGTACAGAATGTCAGTACTTTTGCCACCTCTGGCTAGCCCGTTGGAAACTAACAACTTGATAGCACTGCTAACAGCTAATACTAATATCACACTAATATCAGCGAGGTGCTGCGTGGTTTGAGTGAGAGATAACTTGTCCAAATCATCCCCCCAAAAGTGAAAAACCGTGTCCCCAGTGGCCTAACAGTGAAAGCTAGCTACCGTTAGCTGGTAAGATAATAGGAAAGTTCGGTGAAGTTATCCATCTGTTTTTAGCCATCATTTAAATCATACCGCTGTGGAAATCCATGTAACAACACTTACCATAAATCTCCCAGAAACGCTAGCTTCATCTCACGCTGAAAACACCAATGGTTACACTTCTTTCTATTCTGCTTCTGGGTTTCTGTGGTTACCAGCGCCTTAAGGCGTATGTGCACACTAGGGCACGGTGCCACCACAATACCGGAATCACATAGTTTTGCCTTTCATAATAAAAGCCAGAGGAATTACTACTGCTTTTCTTCCAGGCACGGCCCAACAAGCACAACTTACCACAACATAATAGATTAAATTAAGTATAAGAGTTCAGTAAAAGGAATTACAATATTATGAGACAAGATAGCTCACTGAGGTAAAATTCTACTTAAAAAAAAAATCACAATTAAATACAAAAAGTGAAATAAATAAAGGGCCTCAATAAATACAGCTCTAAGAAATCAAATGTAAAAAGCTTAATACAGTACTATAAGGATCTTAACAAACACACGCACGCGCGCACACACACACACTTAATTTGCCCTAAAAGCTAGAAGCAGTTAGAGCAGCCAAAACATGTTGTTGAACAACTTAGCTTTTAAAAAAACAATATCACAAAATAAAAAAGCAAAAAAATGTTTTACCATACGTGAAAGATGTGAAACTAACCAACGCCCATCGAGATGTGTATAAAATTTTCAGCTTTTATTCTATTGAACTCTGGCCGGAAGTGATATTGGTTGGGGGGTTCCCTTCCATGCTCTCCGTTACTACGAGCTAGTGCTCAGCTACGTCAGGAAACCTGGCAACAACGTAAAATTTAAAGGAACTGCGTACACCCATGATGGAGTTCGACTTAAACGTAGTCCAATATAGAGAAAATATCTTTTCAAGAAAGATTTATAAGCAAAACTGAATGTTGTGATTTTCAGAGGTGCTAAAATTGATTAAAAACTGAATTACAGTATATAGTGCAACATGCAGTGCATGGCAGTTGGATGTATTTAGTCTGGACATCTCTCACTAGTAGGTTACACTTACTTAACCTTGAAGACAAAACATGAGATACCGCTAATGTTTTGGCCGTGAACCACGTCAGCCACAGAAACACATAAATTTATGTCTTTCTCAGCAGCACCAGTACACGGCAGTATAACCACCCAGCAGTAGTGGTAGTGTTTTGTCTTAGATGCAGCCCCCACAATGGCTGCTGCTATTTTATAACTGTGCTGCATTGCAGGGTTATTCCCCCTACAAGCAGGACTGGAGTTGCATAAACTGACTGCATCATGGTGGTTTGGAGGTACCCTTAGAGGGAGCTGGGTAGAGAGTAGGATTAGAAAATAAAGATAAGGAAGATTTTGAAAAGTCAAAACCTTTTAGAAGGCCTGATCAGTGAGATGTACTGCAAAGTTAAGCAAGCAAGAAAAAAAACAAAGAACCAAAGAGCATTGAAAGAGCAATAATTGCATGTGTGTGGAGGTTGAGTAGTTATGGAGTAAATGGGGTGGGTGACCCATGGGATGAGTCACAGTGAAGGAGTGTGTGAGAGATACATTAGAGACTGAAATACTTGTACTTTATTTCCCACTCAGCTCCTTTCTCCTTCCAGACCTCCTTGAGATTTCACAAAAGCACTATACAGCATTTTACTGTGTATGTCTGACATTATGTGTACATACACAAATCATGGGGGTATTCCCAGCCATAGAAATTTAATGAGGTTTGACACTGATTTCTCTGCTTTTAACAGCAATGTTGCACTGGAGGACTTACTGCTGTCTCTGCTGATGCATTCAATTACAGTAAGCCACTCGTGCTGACAGCTAACATAATACAGATGCTGTTAGACATTTATTAAACATCGCTATAAGCCTACAGTATCTTACAACTGTACTATTTTACATTTTGTTTTGTTGTTATGTTTCAGATTGTTTTTGTTTTTTTTAATAAGTTAGTGACAAATTTACTACATCTTGCATTATGCAATGTTTGACACATTTTAACTTGCATAATGCATTCATAAAAAGCAACCATGTATTAAGTCGCATGATCAATACTCTCATATATATATATATATATATATATATATATATATAATGGCTTATTATGCATGTCTTATCTCAGTAGCTATGACAGGTATGCATAATTGGATTGTATTATTCTAGTCTGTACCATAGCTTTCTCAACTGTGTTCTTACTGTCACTGTCATGAGTGAAAGATTCATTTCCCTTCATTTCTCAGGAAGGACATTTAATTTTTAGTATGTAAAGTTCTACATTGTGTACTTGACTGTGTTATGTCATTCTGTCCTGCAAGAACATGAAAAAACCTGAAAACATCAAGACAGAAAGAAATGTATACAAGAAATCCTAAAACTTGCAGATATACATTATAATAAATTTTTTAGCCAAAATAAAACTGATATAGAACTGCTGTTCAGTTTACAAGTTTATCCAACTGTTAGATTAATAAACTGAACACTAATAAAATATGTACCTTTGGGTAATTTAGTGCTGCATGATATTTGATTCAAAAAGCCGTTGAGCACTGAACAACAATCGCTGTAAATGATGCGACAGTGAGGATGAAAAAAAGAATGGTGTGACATAATCATGTGGAGAACTTGTGACTTTATCATGTGGAAGTGCCTTTGTGCAGAGGATTAAAGCTACACTTCAGGGCATAGTCAAGTTTCTACAGGCTACCTTGTAAAAGAGTTGGCGTGGGGGTTGTTTTTTTGTTGTTTTCTGTAAATACAAATCTTAATCTATACTGCTGTGAAATTCCACAGATAATTTGCATTTTAAAGATTTCAAACAGAAGTTATGACAAGAAAGGACCAAAAAAAAAAAAAAGAAATGAAAAAGAAAAAAGTGCTGAGAGACAATTTACACAGTACACCTCCTTCCTTTTCCAACTGTGAGCATGGGGTCCAGGATACCCAATCACCCCTCAATCACCCCACCTCTCCCTTTTATACGTATGCACACATTTAAATGTCACCACAGGCTTGAGACTCCCTAAGCTGCATTTTCTTGTAACTAACCCGGTTAGGGTCCAGCTTATCACAGCAGTTTTGTGAGATAACAAAAGAGAGTGTAGGATTTCCTGAACATAACCCCCTACATGAGATCAGCAAAAACAAACACAGCAGACAAACAAATGCCCTGCAGATACACACATTATCAGTTGTTACTGCTCATTGTCACTATCTGCTTTCATTGGTCAAAATGCCCTTCTCGGTGCATTAGGAATAAAAGGAAAAGAACTGCCAATACAGGAAATCACTGATGTTCTACATGTAATAGTCTTTCTTTTTCAAAGCAATACATTTTACTTGCATTGTAACCAAACATAGAATCATAAGATACAATCACACTGGACTGGCTGACATCTAACAACACAAAAAGGTGTTAGAACACTGCATAACACTTAGTGAGACTACAGTTTTTTATTATTTGAAGGTGAATAGCAGCTCAGAATTAAGACTCAGACTTCCTTTTTCTGAAGAAAAAAACCCATTTTTGTCTTTGAAAGTGCTCACAGAGGAACAGGGTGATTTCCTCTTGTGAGTTTCTGATACTTTTGGAGCCGATTTCTGGGTGTGAGCAGCTGCCACTTTGCTGGTGTAAGGAAATGGTATTACGCAGTATACTTGGTAGTGGCCAGTTTTTAATTGGGGTGTTTTGCTGAGATACTTTTGTACTTTTAACCACAAATTCACATGAAGCCAAATGTGGAGTGGAACTGTATTCAGGCTAAAGAGGAGAAAGAGGTTAGTGGCAACCAAGGTGGGTTTGATAAAATCTAACATTTTTTGTGATTTGATTCTGAGACCCTACTTGTGTGTTTCTTGAGCCGGTGATCTGGAGGGGCAGCTGACAAGCAGACAGGATTCCAGGAAGGTGGAGAGGGATTCAGTAGAGAGTGGGCAGGTAAGCATTTTTCCTTACAAGTGCAGTGACTGGGTGGAAAACTCAGGTTAATAGAGTGGGAAGTATCTATGTCCCCCAAAATGACAGGAGTACACGGAAGCTTGTTTTGTCCACCAAGGCACACACTGTTTTTTTTATATATATTGTCAGGCATGAAATTTAACAAAAACAATAATTTTAAAACCGACACATAACACATCTCTTATTTAATCATCATTATGAATGGATGGATGGATGGATGGCTGGATAAATAGGTGGGTGGAGTTTGCATGCCACCACTGCTAGAGCAACTGAGACTACAGTGTTTAGTCACTGAAGGGAATTCCCTCTGTTCACATGGCGAAACTATTTGCAGCACATACAAAAATCTGCAGCTGCACTTCTTTATTTTGTCCACAGGGGAGCAGCAGTGTAGCCACAGTGCTGCTCTCATTGCCATCATCGTGACTGCAATGCAAGCCAAGGTTTCTTTCAAGGGCACACATCATATCTGCAAAGTCACATGTTAGCGAGAGACTGTATGGGCGTTTTCTGCTTATCACACAGAGTATGCAGTAGGGGAGAGAATGCTGAAGCTTAGTCTAGACATTCACTTAATATCTAATTCCAAATCACACACTGACACCTTGTTGTAGTCAAGCAAGAAACTTTAAATTCCAGTAAACATGAATTTTAAGCACATAAGTTTAGCCGATAAAGGGTGTTTAGTAACATGTTGACATGAAAAAGAGGACAGATGCATATAACAGATGCCTCTTGTTTTGAAAGAAATGTGGTTTAGAATCAAGGCAATGACAGTACTCTTCCTGTGCTGCATGTAATGAAAAATCTATGTTCTATTAAACATAATGACATATAGTCAGGTAGAAGCTGTATTGTTCAATCTGAAAGGGCAGGAGAGCCATCATAGCTCTCCCCCAGCCTTACCTTTTTATAGTCATCAAATATGTATGGCCCCTCTGAGTGTGTATGTATAATGTATTCACAGATCTCCACCACACTGGAAAACCTGCATCAGCAGTTTGTGTGTGTGTGTGTGTGTCTCCAGAATAAAACAGAAAACCCAATCAATAAAATGAATCATGGAAGACCCATTCTGGAAGAAAGGCGTAATACGAGAGGCTTTGGATTGCTTGTTCTAAATCTGTCAACGAGAGTGTGATGTATTTTTGAATATAATAGAACATCTTTATTGTCTTTGTAACATGTAACACATGCAACAAAATCAAATGCGCTCGTCAGCAGTGCGAAGATAACAGCGATAATAAAAGAACTATGCACAACTATATGAGAGATAAAAACAAAAACATAAAGATAAAAACCCTTCTACATTCTCCCGAATTGCACAAACCCCTTATTGTGCAATCATGTGTTATTGCAGCCTTTTTTGCTGCTTTGGGATCAAAAACTGTTTTTCTGTCTGCTTGTTCTATTTTTTTTATTTGTTCTGTACCGTCTACTTGACATGAAGAGTTCAAATAGTGAGTGACCAGGGTCAGATGGATCCTTTATGATGTTATTGGCGTTTTTGAGGCAGCAGGGACTGTGTAGGTCCTCCAGAGTAGGGAGGGGGGTAGCTGATAATTTTTTGGGCTGTGTTGATAACCTTCTGGAGTTCCTTTTTCTGTGCCACTGTGCAACAGAAAAACCACACACAGAAGCAATATGTTAAAATGCTCTCTATGGAGCAGTGGTAGGATACCAACAATCTCTGGGAGATGTTGTTCTTCTTGATGACCCCCCAGGAAGTAAAATCTCTGCCGTGCCTTCTTAACCAGCTCTGTGGTATTTACGGCCCAGATCAGGTCATCCTTGATGTAAATTCCCAGATACCCCCCCCCCCCTCCCCCCCAGGAGATATATTTTTGCTGAATGTGTTGCTGGAATGGGCAGGGGTGTAACCATATGTGTAGAGTATAGAGCAGGGGGCTCAGCACAGAGCCATTACTGTATATCTAAATGTTTGTATTGTCATCAAAAAGGGTTAAAAAAACAAAACATGTTCATTCCTGAATAACTCCTGATTATTGTGACTGTGACTACATGTTTTTGTATTACGGCTTACTGAGAAATACATCATATACTATGACCTTCAAACCTGCTTCCTCAATTTTTGAGTCTCCTCCATTTTGCACAAAATTTAGTTTTTTTATGTTTGACATTAGGGGCAGGAAGTATGTCCTTTCAAATTTTTGATACTTCAGAAATGTTTGATTGACAATACCGTCAGTATGCCCAAGAGGGTTTATACTCTGTAATGGGAAATGGGAGAAATACACACACACACACACACACACACACAGACATTATCACTGGACATGGGCCATGTGGTGGTTACTGCAAGATTGCTCTGTCAGCTGAATCTTTATTCTCAAAGGATAGATACTGTGTGTGAAAGAAAGAAAGAAAGAAAGAAAGAAAGAAAGAAAGAAAGAAAGAAAGAAAGAAAGAAAGAAAGAAAGAAAGAAAGAAAGAAAGAAAGAAAGAAAGAAAGAAAGAAAGGGCATGGCGGGCACTGACACATGAAATAAAAGTAGTAAAATGACCATAGCTTATACAGCTCCTGTGACCCACAGAGTATTGATGACTATGCTAAGGCTACTTTAATCAACATCACTTTTTCATGCGCATACCAAAGGACTCACAGATCTTTACTTCCACCCATTTCCCATATTGCTTGGAGTCCCCTTTAGTGTAGTTAATATTGATCTTGCAGAACCTGCCTCCTAAATAGGACCTGTCATACTAATATCCAGATTCATTTTTTTACTCTTGGACTCTAATAGGTTAGCGTTGCATGATTTACAGTTTCAAATAATACTTAATAATACTTATTTATCTTATACTGCATCTTGGTGGCAGCCCCTCAGTTCACCCACTGTCTGAAACTTTTCATTCTTCACATTGCCTGCCCCTTGAAAACAGCCAGGACAAGACTCAGCTGTATATCTGCACCTAAAGGATAAAGGACACTCTTTCAGTTCAATTTAATTAAATTTTTATATAGCGCCAAATTACAATAAGCAGTCTCCTTGAGGCATATTGTAAGGTAAAGACCATACAACTATTTAAAGACCATACAATAATTTCTTTCTTTCGAGAATGCCAATATTCACATTTTGGAACGAGAAGACAGATGGTTTGAAAGAGGAGAAAAAGAAGCATCTGTGTCCACTGTGAACACCCATCACTAAACAGAGGTTATGGCTTAGGACACCAGCTGTCAGACACCTACAGTGCACTCTTCCTTTTCCAAACACCTCACCCCCCACTCACACCTTACTTCAGGTGACCTGACTAGGTCATATGATAAGATGGGGCAAAGTCTCAGAGTGGTTTCCCTGGAAACCCCTGGTGGTAATTGCCCACAACTTTTTTCACACCTTGACTCAAGTGATAATGCACATGATCAATAATGGCTCAATGACCAACTCCAAAGCGGACAACCCCCACTAGGGTTTAAATACCTGGGGCTCTCCACGTTTTGGTTTTAGAACCGAAAAGGCCTCTTGGATGAGAGGTGGAACATCTTCAGAAAACTTAAACAAGTCCAGTTGCCTTTTTCAAGCTCTCAAGACTTCCTTTACAGTTGGTGGTTACCAGATGGCCACCAACCAGTGTGTAACTGGGACCTTAATGATGCATCTATCCAACTGATAGACAGATAGACCCAAAGAACGGTGTTTCATGAATACAGCTTTGTATCATGTTATTGAGGAAAGCATGAAAGCATTCAGCAAAGATATTGCACATATTATTAGGACTTTCAGGAACATAGCAGTAACGTGGCTGCTTTATTCTGCCAAGCTGGCCACCAGAAAGCCTTTTCTAATTTAAGAATACTGCTTTAAGCCAAACACTCCTGGCTATTAATTAGGCTGACTTCACAGACCAGCCAGCAAACACACACATACAAACACACTATCCTCTAAATGGTGGTGGTGTATCACACTCACATTTTTTTCTCTCACCTGAATCAAAAGTCTGTTCTGATCTGCAGTCAGTCCAGACTTTCTACTCCCTCATCAACACCAGGTTGTGTAATTTTAACACAGGTTAAAAAAAAGTCCTGTCTGATTGGTCTCTGAACAAATAGCTACGAAACGATTAGATTTGGCCTGAAAAACTAAAAGTCATATTTCCTTCAGATGGCAAATCTTCAGTTCCTAAGAAATTGGAAACAAACCCTGATAAAATATCATTTTTTGGTTTGTTTGACTGTGCAGATAAGGTTTGAGTCTGCTTTTCATCCTTTTACCTGTTCAATATTTGTGGGAATGATTGCACTGCAGCATATCTGACAGCAAAACAACTCTCTCTGATATTTGAAAGGAGTGTCTGGTTAGACAGACTATCAGATGTAGTGTACTGGAAAATGCATCTCCTCTGGAAACATGACACTTTGGTCCGGATTCTCTCAGCTTTGTTTTCATTATTTTTTTTTTATTTTTTGGGGGGGGGGGGGGGGGGGGGCTGAGCAGGGCAGTGTCACTCTATGAAAATGACAAAATTAAGCATTCACAGTATTTTTATGACATATCAAAAATTCGTGCCATGACTGAAGCTGAAGTGGTTGTGAACATTTTAAGTATGTGACTCCATTTTGTAGTAGTAATGGAAATTGACATAAAATTTGCCGAATCCAAAGATTAATCTCACATTCAGGAGCAGTCAGAGTCCTTAAAATTGATTTCTTAAACTGCCTTCACAAGCCTACTGACCTTTTACCTGTTTCTTAGTGGTACTTTTTAAGCTGTATCTCAAATGTCTTCAGAGAATCCAAATCTCTAGGTTTGCTGTCCACTGCACTAGCTGCAGGCTCATATTTGGTTGTGTGGTGGGTGTGAATTCTGCTCCAACCGTCCTGCTGACAGTTCTACTGCACTAGCTTTCTGGGGCATGATGCGCTCCATTCTGGATGCTTTCCAAGCATTTTTGTAGAAGAGAGTGGGGGGCCCAGACTCCTGCAGTATTTTATGCCTTCAGACAGGTGCAGGGGAAGATACAGAAGAAATTGAAGACTACAAGAAAAATTTCACTGTGAACACTAGAGTCCAGTGACCTGGACTGCTCTGCTATGACTCAGTCTCTAAGCTACACCTTTCCTTTTCTTTCCTTTCCTTTCCTCACAGTTTTATTCTAAAACCTGTCTTTGCCTATCAAACACAAAAAAAGCAGCATCTCCTCAAACTGGAGTGTTTCCAGTTGTCACACTGAGCTGCTTCCCTCACCACACCTTTGCCCTGCTGTCAGCCCTCAGGAAGTGAGTGATCTTTTGACACCACAATATGCCAAGCTATGATGACATCATACTCAAGTACAAACCTCGCATTACAAACAATGGGGATCTTACATTACCTGAAAATGGATAAGGCATGTGGAAGTTAAAGATAACCATGTTAAAAAAAAAAAGAAGCAGGAAAAAGAAACAGGAATAAATAAGGAATGTATTACCTTGGTTCAGAATAAATATGTTTACATGAGAAGACATCCATTCAAACACAGAAAGCTGAACCAGCTTTCTTTGACAAGAAAGAAGAGATCAAATCAAACACCCTCCTTCCAGCAAAAAGACGTTAGCAGCAGTGGCAGACCAGACACTGCCAAATGGCTTTCTGGCACTCACTGTGCCTTCTCACCCAGCTTTTGTAATCATGCTCCTTATAAAACAAACTGGAAAAAACAGCTATGCTCAGTCACCTGCTGCATCTTCTCCTTCTCTTCTCTTCTCTCTCTTCTCTTCTCTTCTCGTCTTCACCATTCTCTTCTCTTCTCTTCTCTTCTCTGTCTCTTCTCTTCTCCTTCTCTTCTTCTCTTCTCTTCCTCTCTTCTCTTCTTCTCTTCTCTTCTCTTCTCTTCTCTTCTTCCTTCTTCTTTCTCTCTTCTCTTCTCTCTTCTTCTCTTCTCTTCTCTCTCTTTCTTCCTCTTCTCTTCTCTTCTCTTCTCTCTCTCTCTTCTCTCTCTTCTCTTCTCTTCTCTTCTCTACAGGATGGATTGCAGATACACACATTATGGATGGATTGGATTGGAAGAATGCTCCTGATTGACTAAACAAAACTTTAGTAATAGGAGCCATTAACTGTAGGGCTGACTTGGATTTCCTTGAGGTGGAAAGATCAGAAAGATAAAAATCTGTGTGTAAATTTTATTTTTGTGTTAAATTTTATTTACACTTTAGAATTTTAATAGAAATGAGCTCCAGCTTCAATATTTAGATACATTTTTAGCTTTTCTTACACTCACCTAATGCTGCAGTGGGCCTATGATTGTGAGATGTGCAAGGTCTGTAAAAGCCTATAAAGTCTGCTCGGTAGTTACCTGTTTTGACAGTGTTTGTTTTTTTTTTTTTTAGTTCATAGAGAGAACAGTACTGTTTGAAACTCTTATCCCATCAGTCAACCAGTCATTCAGCATTTCAGTCAGTCACACTCAGTGTCTGCTCACTGCATGAAGCTGTGATGCCTTTACGCATTGCAGCAGTACACACCTCCCTATGTCTGGGGCTTCAGAGGTTGATGGACACACATACACATACACATGCAGACGCACACACACAAATTACATGCAATCCCTGAACTGCCCTCCCCTCCTTCTTTCCCTCACTTCCCCTCCTCCTTTCAGCATCTCTGAGGACCTCAGAGTGCGGCAGGGATGATGGACAGCAGACTAATATCCAAAGAAAACCACCCCTCCCCTCTGACTTCACAGAATAGCCGGAGAGAGGCCAGTATGCCCTTCAGAAAAAAAAAAAAAAACATGACCTACCACAGTAGAGAGGAAATGCCGGCAATGATACAGCACCAAGAAAAAGGGGTGTGCTGAAAAATCATCAATATTGTAATCTGTTCTTTAAAATATGAATACTGAACATCTGCTTTGGAGACATAGATAAATTTGGCATTCTATTGTCATACAGTTATCTCCCTATGAATGTTCTGATTCAATGGGGACTTTAAGTAAGACGTGTAGTTTTACTTACAGTCCCCAGTGAATCATTTTATTTAATATTTTTAGACCACAATTATGGAAGTAGAATGGATCTTACGTCTTTAACATTGTGGAGATCATTAAAGGTACCTTTGACAACACACAGGAGGTGATGCATGAATCCTCTGTGCTATTTTAGGATAGTAACTATGTAAAAAGTTGCTTGAGTCTGCAAAGGGGATAGGAATGAGAGCAGGGATATTGTAAAGGTTTATCAAGGAAGTACCATCTATTATAGATATACGGATGACTAGAAATAACAGAATTATTTTATTCTCTCAACCATTTCCTCTGCAATAAAAGAAGTCAGTTCATAAATGGACTGCATTTAATGCATTTAATTATTGTTTTTTACTGGTCATCACATGATCCCAGCTGCAGAGTTTTCTGCAATTAAATTAACAGCTAGCTTTTTTTTCCTTTTTGTTGGATTTCTTTCATCAAGAAATGGCATAGCAGCACTAAGTTTCTTTCTGTGCCACAATCCTCGTTATATTCAACAGTAGTAATGCCATAAGGCAGAAATTTAGCGCCCACTGTGTTGAATTTTGTGTAAGACCAGGTCGAGGTACGCATTTCTACTATGGACATATGAACTCACGGGTTAAAAAACTAGTTATTGTAATAATCACAAACTGAAGGCCATTGCTGATTCTCCTCCAACACTGGTGATTTTGTTTATTGTATGTACTCATCTATTATTTGATAAGAGTTTAAGTCTATATACCTTCAAAGCTAACAACATTCCTGTCAGCCTCAGCTGTCTGTGGTTTTTTATTGCTAATTGGCAAATGTTAAGCTGACACTCTAAACATCCATAGTGTTCACTTATTGTGCCTTTACGCAGCTTGTCTTAAAAGCTCCCTGAAAAGCCTTCAGTTGATCCAGAATGCTGATGCGAGAGTACTGACGAGGACTAGAAAGAGAGAGCATATTTCTCCTGTATTGGCTTCTCTTCATTGGCTCCCTGGTAGATCCAGAAACCAATTTAAAATCCTTCTCCTCACATACAAGGTCTTGAATAACCAGGGCCCATCTTAAAGACCTCATAGAACCATATCACTCCAATAGAGCACTTCACCCTCACACTCCTGGTTTACTTGTGGTTTCTAGGGTATTTAAAAGTAGAATGGAAGGCAGAGCCTTCAGCTTTCACGCCCTCTTCTGTGGAACCAGCTCCCAGTTTGGATTCAGAGAAAGACACCCCCTCTACTTTTAAGATTAGATTGGTATTAACTTTCTTTTTTGATAAAGTTTGTAATTAGAGCTGGATCAGGTGACCCTGAACCCTCCCATTGTTATATTGTAATAGGCCTAGGTTGCTGGGGAACTTCCTATGATGCACCGAGCATTTCGTCTTCACTCACTTCTTTTCACACTCTATGTTTATACACCACTCTGCATTTAATCATTAGTTATTATTCATCTCTGGCTCTCTTCCACGGTGTGTCTTTTGTCCTGTCTCCTTCCCCTCACCCCCAACAGCAGATGGCTGGACCAAACAATCTGAAGTCCATCATTCTACAGTAGATTATTCACAAGTGGAAAACATTCAAGACAGTTGACAATCTTCCCAGGAGTGGACATCCGAGCACATTCACCTTAAGGTAAAACCATGCAATGTTCAGAGAAATTGCAAAAAGCCCTAGAGTTACATCTCAGATGCTACAGGCCTCGGTTAGTATATTAAATGTTAAAATTGACAGTACAATTAGAAAACGACTGAACAGTATGGTTTAGTTGGAAAGGTTGCCAGGCACAAACACCTCATACCAACTGGTGTTGGAGGGGTGATGATTTAAGCTTGTTTTACAGCCACAGTACCTGGGCACTTTGCAGTCATTGAACTGACCATGAGCTCCTCTGTATTCTAGAGTCCAATCTGAGGCCATCTTTCCAACAGCTAAAGCATGGCCAAAACTGGGTCAAGTAACAGGACAATGATCCCAAGCACACCAGCAAATCTACAACATAATAGGGTTGCAGTGGCCTAGTCAAAAACCTCAGCCTGATTTGAAATGTTGTGGTGGGCGGTTCATAAACGAATGCCCGCAAACCTCAATTAACAGAATCAACATTGTAAAGAAAGTGGGCCAAAATTCCTTCACAATGACATGAGAGACTGATACAGTCAAGGATTAATTCACATTATTGCTGCTAAAGCTAGCTCTACAAGCTATTGAATCATGAGGTGTACTTAGTTTTTCACAGGATTGCATAGAGTATAAGCCCTCCTCCAAGTAAAAAGAAACACACTAGTGATGGAGGACAATCACAGGACGAGCTGTGTGAGCATGCGTGCTGCTGTTGTTAGTAAATGTTTTTAGGTTATAAACTGCGTGATGGATGCGTGTGCCACAGTGTGCTGACTGGACACAGCTTCCCATGTCTTGATTAATTGATGGGAGATCCAACAGTACAAGCTCCCTTTGGTGCATATTGTTCTCTCTGCCAGTCTGTCTCACCATGTGTGCAAAATGTGTCAATGTTACAATGGGAGAAAAAAAAAGCAGGGACATTTTAAGGACTTACAAGGGCAGAAAAAAAAAATCTTATTTAAGAACTGGAGGTTTAGGAGGCCTATAGCATCGGAAACAAGATTAATTTCAGGCGATAAATACATTCTTTTCCCTTTATGTGGCTCATCTCCTAGGGTGTGTACAAGACAAGGACCTGAATGCAGATAGGCCAGAACAATTAAGAGTTAATAACTGTGAAAATATACAAAGGCTTACAGACACAGAAATCCAAATAGTAATACAGCTTGACACCAAGGCACAGACAGACAAGTGGATTCAGGAGCCTGTAAAACTGTGGCACAGAGCAATACAAACAAGCTGACAAGGAGAAAGAGCAAAAGCAGTGGTGCGGTGATAGGCAACTGGGGAACAGGTGAGTATGTGGATTTGGACTGGTGGTAAACCTGAGGGCAACTATGGGGGTGGAGAGTGGCAAACCAAGCCCAGAGCCTAAGAAATTTGAGAACTGTCCTGATTCAGCTGCTGTGGTACCTCGATCAGCTTGCTGGATGAAAACATGGATATTTTTTGGCTTCAGAAGTATTGTTCACACAGACTGTAGTTGCTGTGGCTCAGGATATAGAGCAGGATTGATCTCAAGCTCATCCAGTCCATAGGTTAAAGAGGGGAAGATACTGAATCCTCAGCTGAATCATGAAGCATCCATCAGTGCGTAGGTGTGCGTGATAAAAGCACTGTGCATCCTGTATATAATAAAGCACTGCATAAGCATGTGTAAATGTGACTTATGAATGGTCAATAAACCTAGAATATACAAGTTTAGACTGTGAACAAAAGTCATAGCCCCTCCCTATTCAGTTTCTAGCATTGCCACAACTTTCTATAAAGACCCCAGCAATTCAATACGTTCCTGTGACTGATAGGCTCAATAAAACAATGTAAATTCAACAATGTGATTTATGGCAAAGAAAGAGAAAAATCTAGTTGTGACTTCAGTTGAGAGCTGTAACATAACATTATGTGCTGCTGCTGCATCTCTTTTCTTCCCCCAAGAAAATAAGGGGATGTTGAGACAGCTGACATTACACAACAGTATCTCCCAGGTCTGACAGCTGAAGATTAAATAAAAATATTTCAAAATATCTTAAGAGCTTAGTTTTACCTGCCAAAAAACTAAACGGCTGCTTCTCAAAATCTTTATTCTAATAACTTTTAAGAACCTTCATTTTCACTTATGATTTTGATAAGTGGATTCAAGATAAAGTGAATGAGATGTCATGTGAGAGGAGCCATCCGCCTCGGGGCTTAGACTCTATGGAGCATTTGAACCTGTTTTAGCTGTTTTGGTTCAGCCTCACCGCTGTCATCAACCTGGTGGCCAGCTGCAGGAAGCTGTTTCTAGCAAATAAGTTCTAATAACCCCACCAAACCACAGACACATGCAAACACTTGCTGTGAACGTGGTGGAACATGTTAGGAGCTCAGCAGCTAGACATTTACCTCAGAAGAAGCAAGACAACAGATGGAGTTAACAGAGCTAACTAGACTGAACGCTGGAATTACACCTGCCAGCTGGCCAATGACACAGCTCCAAAGGGTTGATGTTGCTCGCTTTCTAACACAAATATCACAACTGTTTTATTGATGACTTTAGCTTTATGGCCCTTGACATCTTGTTTTTTGGAGTACATTGTAAATAAACAGATACTAGAACTTATCTCACCAAAACAGAAGTATAGATTTCTTAAGGACCCTGCACAGCTGTGAGTTGGTCCTAACAGTTTCTATGCAGAACATTGTCTGCATGTTGCAGTTAACGGAGTATGACCAGGAGGCAGTGTCAAAAAATATGTGGACCAACTGCTCGTATTTGTATTTGTCCTTTTATGCTTTTGTTGGTTAACTTGGTAGTCTAATTTGGAAGCTTTTGGGGCCTCAAATGGCTGTTATAGGAATTGGAATTTTTGGCATTTCTGCATTTTTAATTTTTTAATCTATTTATTTATTTTTGAATCCCTGAAGGTTGTCATTTCAGTATTGTGTTAAGAACTTGTTCTACTACAGTAAGTGGATAAAATATTCTTTCTACAGTACTACGTAATCCCCTGTGGACATGGTGGTGCAGTGGTTAGCACCGTCGGCTGCTGTTTCCTCCAGGAGCTCCAGCTTCCTCCTACTGTCCGTGCATGTTAGGTTAACTGATAACAGTAAATTGGCCGTGGATGAGAAGCAGATAAAGACACAGACTAAAGAATGTGAAATGTGACTTGCAGTCTAAAGCGCTTTGAATGGTCAGAAGTGCTATATAAATGTAGACACTGTGAATTCAATCAATCAATTAATTATTTTTTATTTCTGTTGTCTGCACTTTGTATGAATTGAATTAACAAATATTGATAACAAACAAATCAGGAGCCTGGTTTTTGAGAGCATCTTATTTGACTTGCATGTTTTTGTGAACACTGGTCATTTCAATTTAGAGCAGGTTTGAACGTTTGTATTTATGTATGAATTCTTTTTGTTTATTATATTCTGTGCAGTATTCTCTACTGTGATTATTTCTCTTTGAGGAGACAATAAAAGCAACTTCGAATTCTAAAAAAGGTGAATAATAATGAATTAAGAGCCAATCAATTAGGAGGTGGGGGATATTAGGGGATATTATACTCCTTACATGTTGTATGGGGTAATTTAATTTATTTACTGTTACGTTTTTTTTTTGTTTTTAATGTTGCAAATGGATGAATGAATGATGAAGTCTGGAAACTAAATATAACCTTAGGTTAGCCGGTATTACATGCATGAGCGTCCCTCCCTCGCCCCCTCCCCCCTCTGCTTCTGCACGTTCTTCCCTCGTCCTGCAGGAATAGTCTCTCTCTTCCTCCACCGCTGCATCCCGGAATGTCCGCAAATTGAGAGCCGCGCAGTGAGACACGGAGAAAGACACAATCCGTCCTTTAAGACGCACGACTTGTGCTTTGTGCCTTCCCTTTGAAGGAGAGAAGACGAAGCTTTCAGAAGGGACTTGGAGGAGGATCAAAAACAAGGTAAAGGATGTCCCGAACAACCGTGTACGGGACAGGGTGCATGATAGGTCCGGGCACTTGGTAAAGGATCCATCCACTTAAAAACAAAGGCATGTGTGTAAGTTATTCCACCTGAAAATAGTAGATGTATTGCTCTAAGCTTGTAGAGTAGGAAGTACATTCTGTACATGAACTGTGGCGAAATGCTGCACCGCACTAGTCAATAATACTGTATTAACTGTAAGGGTTCATATAAGGGGAAACAGAAGGTGCTGCTAAGGAGGAGGAAGGAATTCAGGAAATGTTTTGAGCCTCTGAAAATAAAATCGCCGACGAACCCGCGATGCCGCAACCGTGCAGCAAGTTTTCAAGTGGATTCCCCCCCTGCTAGCCTGTTCGCAATGTCAGTGAGATGGTGTAAATGCTGCAGAACTCCATGTGGTTATGTCCTAAAGGAATGTGAAAAAACATAAAGTATAGTTAGGTAGGTTTAAACACAGGCTGTGAATTCTATAGAAATCAATGGATTATAATCTTTTCAAATGACTATAAATTGTCTTGAGGTCTGTAAGCCCCTCAGCAGCAGCATAGTGAACCATAGCCCTGTCTGTATAAAGTTAAAAATGTACGTTTGATTGGTCCAGAATAACTGCAGATCCCATTTACAGGATTATTAGAGGGATAAAACAGGAAGTAAAATGCCCTAATTACCAATAATTATAATTACTTCCAAATAAGAATCAGATGTACTATTAGAAATTAGGGGAACGTATACTACAAGTAGAGTGGTCATGCTTTCTAAGACCCATGCACTGACCCAAGCATGCCTAGATTTGCTCATCTTTGACCCTGTCTCTGTTTGCCCTTGTTTCTGATTCTGGGAGTTATTTCCATGAGGACAGATCGCAGGCAGTCTGGCACTGTCAGCATAAATATACACAAGATGGAGGGCAGTTGCAAATTGAGGACACAGGTGCCTCAACAAAACTCAGGACACCGTGTTGTCCTGGAGGTTAAAGATGCTCATAGTTTAGCGGTCCTTTCTGCTCCTTGTTTTGGCCACATTTCTTGCATTCCTTGCTTTACTATAAAATTAGAACGGCTCATTTTGGTGGTGTTAGGTGCTCCTTTGCCAAACAAAGATCTCTGTAGGGACATTGTGTCCGCATTGTAGCTCATCATTTCTACTCTCCGCCCCATCCCATCAAACTTGTGTAAGAAACATTGGAGTGAAACAGTGATCTTCATACAGTCACAGCTTGTGTATTCTGTCCCTCTGGCTGCAGGTCTGTCTCTGTAACGTGACCACTGAAGGAGAAGAACACAGAACTGCTTCATCATGAATTTTGTAATGAAAGCTGCGCTGGGAGGTGAGTAGACTGCCTAGCGTGAGGTTGATTTAACAGCACTGCAGCGTAAAGGATTTAACGGGATGCTCAGCAGCGGTAGCTGCAGTATACTAGTACTGGCCTCATAGTTGCGTTGACAGTGGGCTACGATAATCTATCCCACACCGAACTACTGCCTCTAGCATCACATTTCTTCTTTGTTTTTTAAGCCAGTATGTTTTTCTTTAAAACAGACCTCTAAGGCCACAACATAACTTGTTTCAATAACTACATCCTGTTGGCCAGTGCTCTGTTATTGTCAAGAACTGCTGACTGATTTAACCTGACATGATCAGAATGACAGAAAGCTGTTGATACTTCTTTGTTTTATATTTTTGCTTCTCTTGAAGTAGTGTGTTTGTGATCTGTGTCTCAGTCTGTAACTGGGATAAGGACTGCTGCAGATAAAATAGGAGAGTAGCAGCAGCAGAGGTAGATCTAGTCATATACTAATAATACACCTGTCAAGTGAAACCCTTGTATCTCCAAAATATCACCTTCTCAGGACAGAAGCAGCCCTGCTGTAGCTTGATTTTAATGCATGAGGCTTTCATATGACTTTAATACCCAAGCAGACTCAGCTTTTCAGGTCCAACCAGTGGCGCCTTTTGAGGCGAGAGAGATAGAGAAGGGCTGTTTTGCCAAGAATTAGGACTGACTTTTGTCCTTTAAAGCCTTCAGGTATTATCCCTTAGAATATTATCTTAGCTATTATTTGCCCCCTAATTAATCCTCATTATAGCTCTGTAATTCATCCTTCTTGTCAGCTGTAGCTTCAAGGTGAAGGGCAGGAAAGTAGTACCAGTAGTTACAATGCATCAGTTACACTCATACCAGCAGTTGTGCATGATGCTGAGCTGTTGTCCAGGTTACGGAGATGTTAGGCAGTCACAGCTGGAGCAGAAGCATCGCCCCGACTCATTGGGATGCAAAGGATGCAAGCGCTGCCTTGTTCTGCATAGCTCCTGTGACGTGTGGCTGTGCTATGAATTCTTAAATCAACTGCATTGCACTGGATGTAGTTTTGCTCTGCATAGGTTGGGCTGCACTCCCCCTGCAGACTTTGGGAATAGATTTGACAGTGTGGGTGTTTGTCTGTGTGTACTCTGCCTATGCAGGGGGGATGTTATCTAGATCCTGTAAAAGACAGTGTATGCACCAAAAGGACCTAAATTATGGAGAATGCAAAGGCCTGTGTGTACAGATACTTACTGTATATATGAGAAAAAGATGAGAAAGCAAGGATGCAGGAAAAACAAAGTTTGATAATTAACAGGAAGCTTGAAATATTTAATACTAATTCCTTCTGGGATGCATTGCTGTTAATGCCTCTGTTTTTTTGTTATACAAATTCTAAGGTCCTCGTCCAGGTTTACTGCCATGGACACAGTGACCTCTTTCCACAGAAATGTCTGCAAAGCACTGACAGTGCAAAACATCTTTAAAACTCCCTAAGGGGAGGGGAGGGGTTAATGAATGAAGTGAGCCAATTAGCCAGTTAATCAATCATCTCAGCTATCAATCAGATGCTCATAGCCTGAAAATCAGTAAATCAATATTTGTGAAATATTCTTTGACTAATTAAGCTGGATCATTGGGTCTCCCTGTGCTTTAGTGGTCTGAGCTATTCAGTGTTTGTGGTTCGATTCCAACCAGGGACCTTTGTTATATGTCAAACTCCTGTCTCCCTCCTCACATTTCCCTGAGGCTTCACTGACAACTATGAAATAAAAAACAACCCCCCCAAAAAAGAGGTTAACTTTCTTGGTTTTGAGTAAAATTGATGTTTCACCGATGTTTCATCAAGCACCAACAACAGTTCTAAATTTAATCTATCCAGCACTGCGCTTAATGATATTTGGCAAAATATCAGTCAAAAATACTGACTATGCCATAAACATCACTATACCAAATTTGAACTTTGCCGTCCCCTTCAAAATTGTCACCTTGTGCAGCAATGCACTACTTCCTGCACTTCTGCTATGTGTGAAACTGTTACTGGAGCCCTGTTCCGTACAACAGAAACAAACTATATACATAAAATTGAATTGAATTAAATTGATTGAATTAAGGGGATCAAGATGAAACAAAAAAAGACTTACAGCCTCTAAATGAGCAAACACGTTGGTTAAACATATGCTATATATGCTATTAAATGGTCAAGCTGAATGTGCAATGGTGTCAGTGAAAAACATAGGTCTAGGCTAGCTTACCTAGCTTGGGTAATGGAGTATCTTGTTATGCCAGAAATTTGTTGGACATGGGAATGGAGACATTCACAAAGGCCTGGTCTTCACAACACCAGACCTTGTGAGCAACAAAACTCTCCACTTTAGCTCAAAATGAGAAAAAAGAAGGAGGGCAATTGAGCAATTACTCTTACAAGTAAATTCACCATGTTAGAAAGTGAAGCAGGAAAACAACTAAATTAGGAAAATAAAAAAGACAAATTCTCTGAGAGCTGTCTAGGCTCACTGTTAGAAATAGGGTGACATAGGGCCATTTGGAAGGGGCGTAGAGTGGAGCCTCTGCTCCCAAAAATTAAAGGGACCAGCTGAAGTGGTTTAGGCATCTGATTAGAATTCCTTCACAGTGCCACCTGGGTGAGGTGTTTCAGTCATGTCCAACTGGGAGAAGACCCAAGACATGCTGGAGAAATGACATCTCTTGGTTGGCTTGGGAATTCTTTGATGTCCCCCCAGAAGAGCTGGAGGAGGTAGCTGGGGAGAGAAGGTTCTGAGCACCTCTGCTTAGCCCCTGCGACTAGTAGAAGATGGATGGATGGATAAAACAGAAATCATGCAAAAATTGGCCCCAAACAACTAATCATAGACTTGGCCAAGCAGCAAAACAGGCACATTTGCCCAGTCATCTGTGACACAGATGGATCGTCTACGCTGTGTCAATATGACAACCCTTGTACTCGAATAATGATTTTTGGCAGATATGACAATATTCCAGGGAGCAGGTGGCAAAAAACATAGACTTTTGTTAAGTGCTGTGGGCTACTGCTTCCACAATTTCCAGTGATCCACATGTCCATTTGCATTGAATATTCTCTCACATGCTCAGGATGTTACTGTGGATTTCTGAACTGACAGTCTGAAACTGGCGGACAGCTCAATAGGACCAAATGCTGTGAATTTAGAACAAAATCTCAAGGGTCTCACTTCTGCCATGAGGATCCTTGTTCAAGTCAAGGATACTTCCACCGTGAAGTCTATTTTTTGGGCTCTGGGTCAAAACCATATAATCACCTGATGGATCCACAACATGAGGGGTTAATCCTTGGCCTGTTGATGGAAATTCTTGCAGACTTCAACATGGTGCTCTTCTGCACAATGGTAAAAAACAAAAATGAGCATCCACAAGTGGTCAAAAAAACATGTGTGCCTGATGTTAATTGCACAACATTCCAGACTCACAAAAGTTACTGGGTCATTTGTTGCATGTGCATGAAAGATTTTCATCATTCATTTATATACGCAGACCAAAAAAATGTTTCTCAGCTTTCAGAAACTGTTAAACTTTTTCTGATAGGACAAATGGTCGCGTAATTACGGTAATTCAAAGTTCCTTTGATCTGCCACCTCAGCGCTCGGTGTTAATCAGCTATTCACAGCTAGTAGGGGCAGGTAACAGGTGCTTCAGCGGCAATCGCTGGCAATATAGGGTTAAAATATGTATGCTGTTTGTGCGTTTCAGATGGGTCTCTTGTTGCAAAACTACTGCTGCAAATTGTTGGTCTGGGCATTTAACTGGTGCTTTGTGTGCCACCGGTTTCTTTCTGTCAGGTTTAAAAATGGCACGGTTGATTCTGGTGAAGGAGTCACTCTCATGACTCAAATAGTGACAACACTTTCTGGCCAATCAGTGGCATGCTGTTCTTCCGCGTCACATTTTCGGATCGCTCGGAACCCCGGCTGAGTGGATACTAAAAAAGTACCTGGTACCTGGTACCATGTACTAATGGAAATGCCTACAAACCATTGCTGAGTAGGTACTAATGGAAACGCGGCATAAATGTCTGTCTCCTGGAATCTCCTTCATGCTCTTGGGACTGTGCTGGGTAACACATCAAACCTGGCATTGGTGTGTATTGATGTGCCATTCTGAAAGCGTTGGACTACCAGTGGAACCTCTGTAGGGTCCAAGTATCACCTCGTTCTACCAGTAGTGAGACTGACCCTAGACCAGGGGTCGGCAACCTGTAATCCGGAAAGAGCCATTTGAACCCGGTTTCCACGGAAAACAAAATAGTGAGAGCCGCAAATACTAGCAGAAGCCAGTAGCGGCTACTGCGAGTGACCCATATATTGAGAAACGAAAATAAATAAATAGATAAATAAAAATATTTAATTTTAATATTTCAAGATCACAAGACTGTTCCAATTTAAAACTACAACAAAAACCTAACTGATAAAAATAAAATGCACTTCAATTGGATACTTATAATTTACTTCCGCGAGCCGCAGATTAAGCCTGGATGAGCCGCATGTGGCTCTGGAGCCGCGGGTTGCCAACCCCTGCCCTAGCCAAATGCAAAACTAATGAAAAAAAACAGAAAGGATGAGGAAGGAAAAACTGTCAGTGGGCTCCGCCTGTAAAACCATTCCTGTTTTGGGGGTTGTCTCATTGTTGCTACTCTAGTGCACCAATTGTTAATGTAATTAACACCAGAGCAGCTGAAACTGATTAACAACCCCTTCTGCTACTTAACCAATCAGATCAATATCCCAGAAGCTTAATTGATTCGATGCTGTACTCTGATTAAAAAAGTGTTCCTTTAATTTTTTTTAAGCAGTGTACATAGAGGTGTTTATAAAGTAAAAATAGCAGTGAGCCAAAAGCACAGCTTAAGCCTTAACATTGATTATCTCTCATTGATTATCTGGAACACAAAATTACCATGTTTGTGCTGGTGTTGACCCCTACTATCCACACAAGCATGTTTGCCTACACAGAAAACACCTAATAGAAAGACAGTTATCTAAACTGCATTTATTCCTCTGACTAGCTTTGCTCATAAAGTCAATACTCAGATGACCTCAGTGAAACAGTTTAAATAATCTGTAGAAAGGTGGACTGTTGAGAAATAGAAAACAGAATGAATCAGGCTGCATTTCTTCATCCTTGCTTTTTGAGATTACATCTTGCAGCTTGTTTCTGCAGCATTTTATTTTTTTATCCAGTGATTATTTTTCACCTGTTTGTGGATTTGCTTTCCTGTCACTGAGTGTTTTGCTGAGTATGTTAAGCGATGCGTGGATGAGAGTCTGTGCGACAGAGAGGATGCTGCCAGTGCATTAAGTAATCCGCCAAGGTTTCTTTGGTTACAGATACTTGGAAGAAAACAGAGCGATGTGTAACTGTGACTCAGCAGGACTAAGATTCAAAGCTTGAAGAGTGCTGGGATGTGTGCTAGTTTGCTGCAAATGCCACAATCGACAGTGCAGGTCACGTGATGCCCAGACAGATATTTTTCCTCACGCGGCAACTGCAAAAAAGCAACTGAAAACCACATCACCATATTGATAAAAAAGGGATTGGTGCGCCAGACTTCATTAACAATTCATCTTTTAGGATGAACAGTAATCAACACATATATTGTCTTTAATAAGTCCTTATAAATCCGATCCCACATAAAGAGAGAGGTCTAGAATGCTTTCTGTTGATTCAACTGAAATGAAATTATAAACAAATTGTTATGGTCCTGGGCCGGTGGCCCAGTGTTTTTTATCTTTTGTATTGGTCAGTTTGTTATTTCTAATTCCTTGTGTTTCCATGTGTCAGGTCTGCATCCTTGTTCCCCTGTTCGACTTCCTGTTTTATTTTTATAGTCATTTGGTCTCCGTCTGTCATGTTCAGTTTTGCTTCCCTTGGTCTTGTCATTGTGATTGGTATTTCCTGTGTTTCCCAGCTGTTCCCACTCACCTCGTTATCCTGTGTATTTAAGTCCCGTGTTTTCGGTGCCTGTTGTTGTCATTTGTGCCCCCGCTGTGTCCCTTCTGTGTTTCTCGGTAGTTCTTGGAATTCAGTTTTGGTTATCTTCCTGTTTGCTGCATTTGCCGCTGTTTCTGTTCTGCACTCGCCAAATAAAGGGTAAATATCATCTTACCTCGTCTTCCGTATTCTGCATTGGGGTCCACTTCCTGCCTGCCACACAACCGTTACATGACACAAATATTGAAACCTTACAGAGAATACAGTAACTTTGGGGTTCTTGGCCTGTAGTTTAAGAGTCAATGGGATCCTAAAAAAATCTCTAATCTACCTTAAACCTTAAAATTCCAGATCCACTTTTGTCTCCTTGTTAAATGATTGCTTCTACCCCTCAGTGCTTCGATGCTGACTTGGCGTCTCCCAACTCCTAACTAAAAGTTGAAGTCAGTTTGACAGAATTGGAAGCTGTTAAGTGAGCTGATCATTTAGTCCCAAGGTCTGGCGCTCAATCAAACTCTGAAGACCTCAGGCAGCAGCAGTGACACCTGCTGCATCAGCAGAAAAGTCAGCAGTACAGGGACAAGTCAATAGTCACATTTAATTACTGATTTAATGCACATTTAACTTTTTTTTTTTTTTTTTTTTTCATATAGAAAAACGTGTGGTTTACACGGATGTTCAGCTACAGGAAGGTTGATTTGCCAAGAAAATTCACACAGGATTTTTCCAATTTAGGTGCACTGGCAGGTGTTAATATAGTGGTGGCAGGTGTCTGTCTTTCTGTCATGGGCACCAAATGTGAAAAATACAGTCATGAAGCTTTGCTGTGTGTGTGTGTGTATTTAAGATTAAAATGAAGGTCACATTTGAAGATTTCACACAGCTAAATAAAGATATGAGTATGAACAGGATTATTTTCATCTTTTCTGTAAAGCTGTATGTTCTCAGTTGACAAGAGATTTTCTAGCTTTCAGTACAGGTTCAGAGAGTGTCCTAGTCCCATCTATAGGGAAAACAAAACATATTCCATTTAAAAAAAAAAACCTGCGCCTACTGTCAATGTAAACCCCTTTTGGGGGCCTACACAGTCATTTATCAGCACAGTATAAGTTATCAATATCACAACCAAATAATAAAAAGCGGAAAAGAAACGTTAAATATAGCACATGATTCATATTGAGTATTCTTTTTTAACAATGTCTTACACTTAAATGCACAAAGTTATTTTGTCATAACTGAATCACCAATTGCTGCCATTGTCCAGAAACTATTAAAAGCAGAGACCAACTTTTGACCCATGAATACTCAATAATACTCTATAATATGTGCAGGGTACAATGAAATCTCATGACTATCAAGCCATCCTGGAGTGAATTGTGCTGCCCAGTGTCAGAAAGTTTTGTCTCAGTCACAGGTCATGGGTCCTCCAATGGGATAATGACCCAAAACACAGCTAAAAACCAAAGGTTGTGCAACAAAACATTAAGTTAAGGGTACCATCATTTTTGTCCAGGCCAGTTTCATTAGTTTATTTTTTTAAACAGAGATTGGTTGAACCACAATTCAAAAGCAATGTTTAATTTTCTTTAGTTAATTTTCAGTAATTTTTTAATTTATTCTTACTTTTGTCAGTTTCAAGTTATTTCAGTGAGCATTGTGGGGTTTTTTGTTTAACGGAAGGGTACCAACAATTTTGCCCACATCTGTAAATGTGATCATATGCCAACAAGTTGGTTTAAGAAAGTATCAGCAGGTACATCAGCTCCCAGTAATGGAAGACATTTTCATTAGTTAAGTGTGGCAACGGTGTGTTATTTGAGGTGAAATGAATAGAAGAGACACCTTGAGATTTTCCTTGCTCAACCCATATCCTCATCTCCCCTATCTCCCCCATCTTAAAGATAATTGCATTTAGCAGCCTTCTAATATGATTGGCAAAGGGGAGTCAAGTCTTCATTACTTGATTGGTGTGGAGGTCTACAGCTGACACCCACGCTTAATTTCCTATTTTCCTCTTGTATTAATGCCAACAAATCAAATTCTGTTCTCAAAAGTGACCTTGAGCTTCTGCTAGAGTGCAAAGTGTGTGTGACCACATGCGTGCTTGCTGCATCCACATTCAGCAACTAAATCATTCAACCATCAGTGAAAAAGAGAGAGAGAGTGACAGAGAGGCAAATTCAGAAAAAGCATCAGCTTTCTATTACATATCCCGAGGAGTGCATTGTCACACACTGCTGCAGGATTTCAGTGACTGGTACTGTGTTGTTGCGCTGAAATTACTGTCACCTTCAGACTGAATCAGAATTTTAGCATAAACCTTTAAAATACAGTGACTATTTTTTAGTTACACCTGTTCAACTGCCTGTTAACACAAATATCTAATCAGCCAATCACATGGCAGCAACTCAATGCAATTAGGCATATAGATATGCTCAAGACAACCTTGAAATCGAGCACCAGAATGGGGTCCTAGTATTTCAGAAGCTGTTGATCTGCTGGGATTTTCCATCTCTAGGGTTTATAGAGAATGGGCTGAAACAGAAGGAAACACCCAGTGAGCAGCAGTTCTCTGGGGGGGGGGCTTCTGGATATCAGAGGAGATAGACTTCTTTGAACTGATAGGAAGGCAACAGTAACTCAAATATCCACCAAGTCTTGATTTTTGCTGCAACATCTGGATGGTACGATCAGAATTTCGAATAAACATCATGAAAGCATGTATCCATCTCTCCTTTTTATCAGTGGTCAGAGTGGTGATGGTGTAATAGTGTGGTGGATATTAGTATTAATTGAGCAGTGTTTAAACACCACAGCTTAACTGTATTGAGTATTGTTGTCCATCACTTTATAAACTTGCTTCCAGCAGGATAGCACACCATGTCACAAAGCTCAAATCATCTCAAACTAGTTTCTTGAACATGATAAAGAGTTCACTGTACTCAAACAGCCTCCACAATCACAGGATCTCAATCCAATAGAGCATCTTTGGGATGTGTTGGAACAGGAGAACTGCATCATGGATGTGCAGCCAACAAATCTGCAGCAACTGTTTGATGCTATCATGCCAATATGGATCAGAATCTCTGAGGAATGTTTCCAGCACCCAGGTCCAACCCAGTACTAGCCAGGTGTACCTAAGAAAGTGGCTGCTGAGCGCATACTGGTATGTAAACAGCCTATACATTTTAAATTCACCTTTCTGAGGCTCCTGTGCTTAGTGAGGCTTTCTTACTTTAAGTCCTGCTTGAGAAACTGTGCAAAGCCAATTCACCCGAGAGAAATTCAAGCTGACTTAAAGCATAACTGCCACCAATTAGTAGGTTAAAAAAAAAATCAAAATAACAGTTAACATACTTCCCACTCCACCGTCTCACCAAGCCGCTGTTGAAACAATGATTTATATCCCAAAGGCCAAACTTACTCCAGATATTTACAGTACACTTATGAGCTTTCTTACCACATATTGGACTTAGAGAGGATTTGTCTGAGAACTTTGAGTGGGAAAAGAGAGATAAGTGCTGTTTATCTGATTCTGTCAGAAGTTCAAACTCTGTGAGAGTTAGCTAAGGTTAGTCTTCTTTGCCACTTTCCCTCAAGACTTTGGATTTAACAAAGCTTTAGTGAAGGACTTTCAGAAGGAAGGGGATTAAAGAAATGACACTTCTTATTAAGTAGGAAATGTCCAAGCATGGAGGAAAAGAATCATAGAGTATTAATTAAAAAGAGCTGCTGCAGGAAAATGATTTAAAATGTTGAATTTGGATGATCATGGGCTTTTAGTTTGGATGTGGTCACAATCTAAATTAGAATGCGACTGTTAAGTCATATTGTCTTATGGATCTTAGCACCTTAACAGCAGTGCCTGTGCATGTTTAAAGTGGATTATTTTTAACTGATCCTGAATGAAAAACATAGCTCGACACAGCTTTCGTGACTACAAGCTAAATAGAGTTACTTTGGTTTAAAAGGACATTATCTGTGGCAAACGGCTTACAAAACAATAGCTGTGATCGTAGCTCAGTTTTCTTTGTCAGCAAGGATCCTTTTTGTTCGAGCAAAGATGGTCTGAATGCACTAATATGATTTAGTGAAACCAGACCAAGTTTGTTTTGGTATGATTTAGTGTTGTTAAAATAAGAACTGAAGGCCTTTTTCTCTGCGTTTTCTGAGGGAATTATTTGACCGTGAGGCTCAGCTACTTGTGAGTCATTGCATCACTGACAGGATTTAGCAACATTGTTGACGCAGCTTTTGTTGGAAATATTTAAGATCTGGGCCCATAAGCTGATCCTGATGTCTACGTGTATTTGGAACATTCTAACACTGAGAGTATTGATACATTTAAACATTAATTTCAATTTCCATAGTTTGTGCAGAGCCTTTTTCCTGACTCGACCACAGGTCAAAGAATAATGGTGTATCAGTTAATAGTATTCATTGTCTCAGCTGGTAACGTTTAAAACTTCTTAACTTGTCAGATTTTGATTTCTGTGCATAGAAATCAAAATAAATTTGGATGCAACCTGGTTCTTCATCCAACCATCCAAAACCTCATGTTTGCCAGGAAAGTGGAACTTAGCAAGTATTCAGTGCACATGACCATTTATATGGGCACTTAAGTATAGCTGTATCCCCTCTTTTTTCCTCTGTCTAACACATATGCACACTTGAAAGATGCAAGTATAGTATAACTTGTTTTGGCAGATATTACAGTATATGTGCTACTCCTCCAGTGCTGATACAGCAGTACCTCAGTTTACCTTGGATTTCTTTCCTTCCCTCCAGCTCTATTCTAAGCCATCTCTGTCCTGAGTGGAAGTGGCTCATTTAATGCGATTGCTTGATTGCTTTTCTTTGCTTTAAGTAATGCTATTGCAGTTCTCCCTAAACTGTTGGTGGGGAATCGAACCACTGCAGGTTGGATGTGGATAATTGAATTCAATTCAGTTCAATGCAGGGCAAAAAAAACTTGAATGAACATCATTTTTGTAGGTGGAAAAAGACAAAAATGAGTTTGCTGGTGCAGGAAACTCATTGGTAAAGTAAACTTCATTGAAATTCGGTTTGGATTGTTTTATTCTCATTGAGTGATTAAACAGTTAAGAGATGTGGAGTGTGAACATTTTTTCAGCTTCTGCATTTGAGCAGAAGAAAAAAAAACAGAAAAAGTTTGAGAACCACTGAGCTTTTTAATAATTCTAACTTTGTTACTTCAGTTCCCACAGAACACCTGTTCAAACAATCTGCAGATTACTGTTCTTCTTTCCCCTGCCCCTGGTCTACAACTTCTACTCCTTCCCAAGTTGCCAATCCATTATTTTTTACAAGCATAACATAGTATATAGTATTTTTATAAGCGTGTGTGTGTGTGTGTGTGTGTGTGTGTGGTGTGTGTGTGTGTTGTGTGTGTGTGTGTGTGTGTGTGTGTAACCTGTCAGGGTTCATTCTGTGCAGGTTTACTACTGTTTTAAATCTACTTCATTTGTAATAAGGTGAATCTGTGGAGCCCCAGGACCTTAGAAATAACATTTCTAAGACTGTATTTCAGTCACCCTCTTCCTCATCGCTTCTGGAAATTATTTAGATTTTTACTATTGTGTTTTTACTATGAGCATACTTTCAGCATACTTCACATGCCCCTGAAAATGGTCGATTCAAGTGTTGATTTGATTGAACTTGGCTGCTAGTAGTCATGCCTGGGTGAGTCTAGTCCAGGTTCAATTAGACAGTATATAAAAGATGGATGTAGCCACCATGACATATGTCATTGCATGACGTCTGGTTTTGAAGCTTTAATGGTGCCCCCCACTGGCCATTAGAAAGCATGCAAATTTTATGCACTTAGCAATAGCTCTATCTTTTTCATGCATGTAGTGGTATACCGGTGCAGCTATAATTTTGGGGTTAACTAAAAGGGTAAATAACCCTACTTCAGGCCTTGATAATCTTTTGCTTATGTACATCCAATCGTCATTTAAAACTTGTATTTTGTATCTACTCAGGTTGCCTTGTTTTATATTACATTTTGTTTGAATATTTGAGATTAGTTTGAGATATGAACAGAAAAAGAGGTGAATGTTTTGTTAATTACTGGTAGAAATGAAAACATGATTTGTTTCGGCATCTACTTCTATCCTTCGTGCCCCTTCTCTCACCCATTCCCAACTCATCTTTTCCTGTCCTCTGCCTTGAATGTCTTTTATCTCTCACTCTGCATTTTGCTACAGTTTGTATTTATTATGCTGATGAATCAGAAAAACTAACAGCATCAGGGTCAGGAGTAGTTAGTCTCATGTTTGCTTTTTTTTTTTTTTTCTCTCTCTCTCCTCAGATGTTCTAGCTTGCCTCTTATCTTTTCCATCCTACTCCTTTTTCTGTCTTCACTCTCTTTAATTTCACTCTGCCCATGAACCTTATTCCTACTTCTACAGCACTTTCCCCTCGTTTGATTTTCTTCCCTTCCTTCCACTCCTCTCTCCTCTTCCCCCCTCTTCCTCTCTCCTCTCTCTTCTCTTCCCTCTCTCTCCTCTCCTGTCAACTGCTATCATCTTCCCCTCACTAACTTCTACAACTGCTGGCTATCCTACTAGCTGGAACATTTGTTTCAGCTAATTGGACTTGATAATTTTTGACAGATTCTCTCCTTTTTCATGACAGTCTTCTTGTTCCCTTCTGTTTTGTCAAAATGTTCAGAAGCACACTGACTCAAAATCCCAGATTCCGTATTTCCTTCTCTTGTTCCGCCTCCGTGCTACTTAGCTGTTCACATCTTTGCCAAGATGCTTCAGACCACTGGCTTTTTGCCAAATCTTTTTTGCTGACAGGCTTACTGTTTTATTTTATTAATGTTTGCAGTAGTTAGCATTTTTCTGTATTGGAATCGTGAGGTATTATTTTATTAGATGTGTAACTCTGACAGGCACAGGAAGCAGGTTTGTGCAAAACATATTCCAAGGCTCATACCTTGTGGTTTAATATACAGAACTGTGTACTCTGAAATACTGTACTCGGGTATCGCCAGGTAGGCAGGTGGCCAACTTTCACAACATGAACTCAATAACTCGAGAACGATGTGACCTAGGATGTTAAAATTGATACCATAGATGCATCTACTAAAAATCTCTGACTAGCTCAAATCTCAGTGACCTTGACCTAAGTTTTCTGAACATCTTGTGAATAACTAGGCTTTTCAAATTGATGCCATAGATGCATTTATTACAAAGCTCGGATGAGTTAATTCTTACCGTAATAATGCCAAATGCCAGGGACCATATTCTCAATGATTTATATTTATTATAATTTTAGCATTTCTATTCCTGGTTATTGCTTAGTCATTTACAAGTCACATTTACAAGTCACTAAGGCTTTTGCAATCCATTAAGATCTACCAAGACCTCTTAATTATGTGTTCTAGAACCTGTGTTTCCAGGGGATTTGTGCCACAATATTTTTTACATAGCACCGGCTCACAACAACAGTCATGCCAATGTGTTTTATATGACAAGGTAAGGACTACATATTAGCGAGAAAACCCTAACAATCAGACAGCTACCTAGGAGCAGCAGTACTTGGTGACAGTGGGATGGAAGAACTCCCTTTCAAATTTTAATGGCATGCAGTACAATAGCTGGAGGAATAAATTCTCAGTGCATCATGGGACATCCCCAACCCCCTAACTATAAGCTTCTTCAAACAGAAAAAAATGTAAGCCTTCTCTTAAAAGCAGAGAGGTTGTCTGTCTTCTAAATACAAACTGGGGAATGGTTCCACAGGAGAGGGGCTGTATACATGAACGCTCTGCC
The DNA here is from genome assembly GCF_007364275.1 of Archocentrus centrarchus. Classification (NCBI taxonomy): domain Eukaryota; kingdom Metazoa; phylum Chordata; class Actinopteri; order Cichliformes; family Cichlidae; genus Archocentrus; species Archocentrus centrarchus. The sequence continues at coordinate 28,429,614 of NC_044346.1, read as the reverse complement.
TCCAGTTCTACTTTTAGAAACACAGGAGCCACAAGTAAGCCTGCAGTCTGAGAGTGAAGCGCTCTGTTGGAATCATGCAATACTATGAGTCTTTAAGATATGCTGGAGCCTGATTTTTCAAAACTTTGTATGTGAGGAGAAGATTTTTAAATTAAATTCTGGATTTAACAGGGAGCAAACGACGCAAAGCTAATATGTATGAGATATGATGTCTGATTATAGTCCCTGTTCGTACTCACACTGCGGCATTTGGATCAACTGAAAGCTTTTCAGGGAGCTTTTATAACAGCCTGATAATAAGGAATTACAGTAGTCTGACCTTAAAGTAACAAATGCATGAAATAGTTTTTCAGCATCACTCTAATTTTAGCAATATTGTGCAGATGAAAGAAAGTCGCTCTACATATTTGTTTAATTTGCGTGTAGAAGAACGTATCCTGGTCATAAATGACTTCAGTATTCCTTACAGTGCTACTGGAAGCAAAGGCAATGCCATTCAGGGTAAGACATCATGTTTCTGAGATTTTTAGATCCAAATACAATAACCTCAGTTTTGTCCAAATTTAGAAGTAGATAATTACAGGCCTTTATGTCTTTAAGACATCCCTGTAATTTAAATAATTCATTTGTCTGCCTTTTTATATAAGTATAACTGGGTATCATCTGCATAGCAATTAAAATTTATGCAGTGTTTTATAATGATATTACTTAGGAGAAGCATGTATAATGTAAAAGATGTTGCTCCCAGCACAGAGCCCTGTGGAACTCCATGACTAATTTTTGTGTGTGACGAAGAGTCCTCACACACAAGCCAATGAAAAGTTTGGACATCCTTACTGATTTGGGTTTGGCTTTTTCACTACTATTACTATTTTCTACGCCATAGAATGAGACTGAATACAACAAAACTGTCAAGTCACAGATCAAAATTTTGCACAAAAAGTGAAATCAAATATGTTTTAATAGCCACTAGTAGCCAATATTTGCTTTAAAAAAATCAAACAAAAATGATCTTTAACGATCTTTCATTCATCTTCAAGAGGCTGTTACCTGCAAACAATTTTTCAACAGTGAGCTCAGCAAAGTACTTGAGTACTTGTTTTTACTGGGTGCCCTCATTGTGTAGTGTTTGCATGGATACAACAAAGTGGATGCCATGTTAGATTAATAAGAACTGTGGTGTCCATTGCTAATCGTGTATGGGTCCCAGAGTGAGCATAATTTTGGCCTAAGAGACTGTGAAAAGTGTGTGAAGCTGTCTTCAAACTAGTGGTCACTGATTTATTTACACTTTTGTCCCATTAATTCAGTTTATTATTTATAGCTTTGATGTCTTCCGGGTTGCTCTACACTGTAGAAAATAGTAAAAACATAAGTAAACCCTTTAAGGAGCAGGTATGTCTGAACTTTTGACAGGTACCGTTTTAGAGGTGAACCCATGCTTTTGTGGCATTGCTGAAAGCACCACATTTTCAAACCATGCTGGCTGACGTACAGGTAGCAGAGGAGACACGTGCCAACAGAGTCTCTGAAATCAGTTTGTAAATGCATTGGAGGCACCATTAATAACTGCTCAGGTATTTAACAAAATAAATAGTGAGTGAAAGAGGCCAGCAAAGCACCAAAAATGGAAATGTTATTGCACTTGACATCAAACAATATTGGATACTGGCACACAATAGTAGCTCTCATGAAACTCTGAAGGTTTCATCTGAGTTTTGTAAAAAAACATCTGTCTCTATTTCAGTCCTGAAGTCAATTTGCCTGCTTGTCATATTGTTTCTCTTGATGTGTCTCACAGACTAATTTGACAGTTCAATCTTAGAAGCCCGCTGGAGCTGTCATTGTGTCTAATGCGTTTCTTTTTTGTTTCTCTCTCATTGACTTTCTCAGGAGGCCCTCCTGATGTGGGCAAAAATGCTTGGTGGGGAGGAGAAGGAAGAGGACCCCGATGCAGCGAAGAAAGAGGAGGAACGACAGGAGGCGCTGAGGCAGCAAGAGGAGGAGAGGAAGGCCAATATGCCAAGATGGAGGCTGAGAGGGAAATGATGAGGCAAGGTATCAGAGATAAGGTATGACAATGATGAATTGTACACTGTGTCTAACTAACCTAGTGACAAAGTGAAATATATAGTTATTAATTCAACACACAGTCCTGCAAGGAAAACAGCCACCAAAACAAAGACAATAAGGGAAACAATGAATGCAGAATTAAAGGATTTCATACAATGAACATGCTTTACTGTGCTATTGATGCATATGAGCAAAATTTCATATGTGAGAAGTTTTGATGAGTTTAGATGCCATTCGCTCTTTTGTTGTTCACGTACCTTCTAAAGGCTTGTTATCTTAGTCCCCTGACAGCAGAACTCTGGATTTATATAAAAAAAAATGCTGTTTAAAATAGATTACTGTGACATTATTGTGTCTGCTTTTGTGTTATTTTTAAAACTGCTTGTACTGCATGAAATAGATGATCAGAAGGAGCTGTACAAAAGTTAAAAAAAAAAAAAAATTATAATTAGACGAGACAGAATTAGTAAACAAAAGAAATAGGTGTGACAGTAGATGGGTTGATTTTGAAAAAAAATGCTAACCAGGATCAAATTGAAGATACGTATATATTATTAAGCCATTGATTAGATGTTTGTCTTTTTCCATATTTGCACACTGTGTTTCTATTACAAACAGTAGTCAGGCTGTAGAGACGCTGTGACTGCAGTGCCTGCAGTGTAACTACTTCACTGCAGAGACAGTGTGAAAGACAGGCAGTCTGTGGGTGGGACAGGTCTGAAGGGTATAGCCCACTGTGAATCAGCGGGATGAAAAGCAGCACTCCCCCCCTGGCTCTCCACCTCCTCTATACTTCTTAAGTTGTCCCAGAGGAAAGCAAAGAGTCAGGAACAACTCCCAAAGTGATAGCCAGCAAAAGGCTACTGCAGGTTTCCTCCACAGCTTCATCCCTCTGTGCCAGATACTGTGAAAAATGTCCACGTTACAGGTGAAGTCTGTAACTACGCATGCCATGTTCCAACAAGGATAACAGAGAAAACTGTGTCATGTGCACAGCTGCTTTATTCTGATGGTGCCAAATTACTTGACTGACATTTGCCGACCAGAAATGGCATCTTACAAATGTGGTGTGTAGACATTTATGAAATATTATTCAGAAGAAGCACTCACTCTTAAAAATGCTGACTGACAGCGTTGCTTTTTTTTCTTTGTGTGCTTTTGTCAAATGCAAATTTGTGTGTTTTTTGTATGAACTGGTATAGTGTGTAAACAAAGAAAAGTAGCACCCAACCCATCTACTCTGTTTTTAGTAACGTTTCACATTGTCAACCTCTTAAAATAAGGAGTGTCATTTTTTTCAGGTTTAACAGAAAAGACAAAAAACTGCTTTCAATTTGCATTTGTTTTTCAACTCCAGTATGGCTTGAAAAAGCGCGAAGAGGCCGAAGCTGAGGCAGCAGCCGCTCAAGAGGAGCCCGCAGCAGGCAGCTTGACTCGACCTAAGAAGGCTGTGCCAGCTGGCTGTGGTGATGAGGAGGAGGAGGAAAGCATCATGGACACAGTGATGAAATACCTGCCAGGCCCACTGCAAGACATGCTCAAGAAGTAGGTTAGTTAGTTAGCTAACATTATCTAGCTTAGTTCACAGGCTACAGTTACCTGGTTGGCTTCAATCAGGTTTTTTTTTTGTTTTTGTTTGTTTGTTTATCCACATCTAAGCAAATAACATAAAGTAAAATTCTGGCATTGTGTTTTGGTGTTTGACAAGTCTAAGTTTTGTGATGAGGAAATGCACCAACAGTGTGAACTGCAGCCATTAGACTAAGCTAGGCTGACTCAGCGTCATGCGAATGTTAGCTTGACTGATGCTACTGTTAGCTATGTTATAAAGCCAACAGCAAGCAGAGGGCAAAGACTAATGTTAGATGGTTTATCCTTCTAGTCTGAGAAGTTTTAAACTCCTTTTCTGTCCTCTGCAATGGCTGCGGAAGCTTTCTTGCAGCACTGGAAAATAATATCCTTGTACACCATATTCATTCAGTTTGTACATAAATCAATACATAATGACCCTCAGTGTGGGCAAAAAAAGAAAAACAATCAAAATAATATACAAAAATATTATTCTGTATGTCTATCTTTAAAAGAAAAAAGTAATAACTTGATAAGCCATATTTTAAAAAGGAACTTTAAAGACTACTCTTGTGTGCTCCAAAAGCTTCTGTTTTACGTTCAGCCTAGTCTAAAATTAATGTCAAACCTTTTGCACACAATGTTAAATTCTCTGTCAAACCTGTTGTCTACCTTCCTTACACACTCCCACAAGGCCCTTCATGTAGCATAGCGTTTAAAAATGTTTCTATTCCCATACTCTGTGCGTCTCTTTATGTCCTGCATGCCATTTGTCTGTAAGAGTTAGCTGTGTGAATATGTGCTCCCACCGTCTAAATCTCCTTCTATCCTCTTTGTTATCTTGCAAAAAAAAAAAAGGCAATAACTCCTACGTTTGACTGTGTTTTCATGACTATATAACCGTTAATATTATCAGTAATTAAAAAATATATATGTATGTGTTCAGGAAGTTTAATTTACATGTTTTTTTGTTGTTTTATTGTTTTGGTGAAGAATGACTGCTTGGCTGTTCATACAATAGCCAAAACCTTAAGCTTTTAGCCATAAATCCAGAATTTACAGTATATATACTATTACTATCAGGATCTACTGAAAGGGAAAGAAAAATAAGACAGTGTGAATTAAAAAAAAAAAATGTGTTTTTTGAATTAGCAGTACTGATTCAAGAGTGAACTACAAGATGAGGTTTTCATCATGGGAAGATTTGTGAGAAAAAGACCGACTTCCCTCAATACGCACAGACACACAGTGAATACTGCAGTTTGCCTTCTAATTTAGCTACATAGAAAAAACAGGTGTGTTTTCACAGATTTGAAGTGACGCTTGATTCAGTTGCTTATTGTTGGATTAGGTGCGATAATGGTCCACTGAGGGAAATGCAGGAAGCCATGAGCAATAAAGGTTTATCATGTATGTTTCTGCCTGAGATTCAATAAAAACTTAAAACCTTGTTGACAGACATAAAAAAAAAAAATGGGTCACTGTCTTTTATTTGAGATGTTCCACATTTAAATCACGGTGGTAAGTCGGGCTGTCACAAAGCCAGATTTTCACCCAAAGAAGAGAACAGCATTATTGTGGTATCTTTAGAAAATTTTAAAACAATGCTATGGCATTTTTAAGTTATTGTCGCTAAGTTATGTTGAGTTTTGTCATTTAGCAGAATGAATTACAATCACAAACTGAATGTAGAGAGGTGGGGAAAGCTTGTAACATAACCGAGTAGAAGTATACAAAAAAAACATGATGTATATCATTAACGTGTCAGTACTTAATATTTTATTATAATTATTGGCAATATCGATATACTGTGACACCCAGATAATGGCAGCTAACTTATGAAATCCTTTTATTTCATGGGCATATATATATTGGATTGAACAAAATCTTGCATACCAGTTTTTCATGGACAGCTGATGAGTCTCTTAGTACACTTGTTTTTTTTTATTATCTATTTATCACATAAACATCTACAATCCACCTCTCCCACACATTTTATTTCAGTCCCTTTTTGACTTATAACTGGTATTAAGAATATTTCACTCACATCCTGATACTGATTAAACAAATAACAATAACAGCTCACTTCATGAAGAAAATACTTGAATAAGTCAACATTAGAGGCTATCTGAAACCGTGGCTATTTACAAAGTTGGTATTGTTCATCTTTAGTTTATCATGATGTGTGGCATTTGTTTGATTGCAAGAAATATTAAGTTCAGAACTCTATTATATATACATACACACACACACACATTTGACATTCCATTCTCAGTGTTTCTGCTTGTTGTGTTGACAAATTTGATCAAATTAACAAAAGCTAAAGACATTTCTTGAATTTTATCTAATTTTAGGGTTATAAGGACAAAATTTCATTTACATTAGTTTAATCAAAAGTTACAATTGACTAAAATGTCACACCTAATTTTAATTTAGTCCAGTTAACAGTAATAAGCTTGTACTGAAACAAATGACGCATAAAATTGTCATTCCCCTGCCCCATGAAATTAAACTCAGTGGTTCCAGATTACAAGTCACTGATTAGAAACTCCCTGGAATGACAAGAACCTGTGGTATGAATTCTTTCCTTGTTGTATAAAGTCAAATGTTACCAAGTGCCAACACTGAGGACTGTATTGGCTATAGAGAGCCAAGAGGGCTCGAAAGCCCAACTACACCAGCTTGATGTAATTCTTTGATTTTGCCACAGAACGGCACTGTGGCCTTTGTATCAAATGTACTTAAAAGTGTATGAACAAAGATCATTTTCAAGCTTTATTTAATCCATAAAACAGACCAAAAAAGGTGAGCTATCTAGGAAAAAACAGAGTTAAGCAGTACAATATGAAAACGCACTAGACAGGAGAAAGGAAGAACAGGACACACACAGACTGTGAGAGGCAGGAGTCCGCTTCCACCTTCAGCTCTCAATTCTTAATCTTTATATTCATAATGACCATTTACTGAACACTGCCCTTGACACTGGCAGTAACAAAGTGGTGATATATAATAACACTGAATGTGTTATTAACATGCTGTCAGAATTTTGCATATCAGGTGCAGTAGTTCACATTAGGTTTCCTAAAGCAGGCAATCCGGATCCATTTCATCTTGAGCTAATAAAAGCTAACAAACTGTCCTGTGTTTTTTACTGGAACTTTATTGCTTCCAGTTCCTGTTTATATAACAGCTAACTCTACTTTTTCCTCATTGCACTGTTGATTTTTAAAGTTACAAGAAATCCCATTATGTGCTGCAAAGGATTAATCTAGGATCAAAGTGTAATACCATATTTCAGATGTTCAGTGGTTAAGACCTGTCACAGTTAAACATGTCTATAAAGAGTCTGGTGATGTTTCTTTGTATGAATAAGGTGGATTAAGTCTGACATCTGCAAAGACACGAAAGGTTTCCTGTATACAAAAATACAACAAACCTGAAGGCATTAATGTGAAACCTGTAATAAAAAGTAAGCAATTTAATACTAAAACACACATTTTAGCTCCAGTAAATACAAATAAACACAAACAATCAACAAACCAGACCTGGTTGAAAGTGTAACACAAATCCATTCAAATAATCACAAGTTGTATGGGTTAATATAGTCTGCCTTGCACAGTTGACAGTAAGCCAAATCCTTCTAGAAGCGAGTCTTGCCGCCATCGTGGTAACACCGCCGGCCATTTATTTTGAAAATTTATTGTAAACAAGACCTAAAGTAACATTTATTTCAAAAACTGCATGGAAAGAATCGCTAGTCAAATCTCATAAAATTATCTGTTCAAATTTTTTGCAGTTTGTCCCGAAACAGTTTTCCTAAAGCTTTTAATCCCCTGAAAGTTTTTCCTTCTACCGCCGTCTTTGCTGTTGTGAATTTCTCTCATAGATTTTAATTGAGTTTCTCGCCTCTCTCTCTTAAAATGTCTCTGCTGTAAACAATTCTATACAACAGTGCCATATTTGTCGTGATATTAAAGAAAAAAAAAAACACATTACATTTTAACATTCCAAGTTAACAGACAGGGACGGCTAATATAAATGCTGAATAATGTCACAGTGTGATTTGACAGTACATTTTCTTTTACAGCAACATTTTTTTAATCACTGGTTATTTGATCATCCAGCACAATCAAACCAAGTCATATGAATGGTTTCTGACTCTTTCCCAGGTCTGTCTCAAATAAATATGTATATTGTGACAAATCTCACAGTTGCCAGGTTTATACATCCAAGTGTAATTTAATCAAGAATCATTTAGCTTAGTATCTAAATGAGTTCAATTCAATTCAGTTAAGATTACATGTTGATGTGGCAGAAATTCATAATCTTGGAGGATGACCTGGGAACAGCAACAGAACAGCTGGCAACAACAGTAGTGACAACACAACTCATTTACAGCACAGTAGTAATAATAATAATAACTATTAAAATTCAACTCAGCGGATTGATAAAATTTACCCATCACTTTTCAGACAGGCCCACATTCAAAACCAGACCTTGGGCTCCCTCGTTGAGGTCTAGGTACTTGATGAGACATTAAAGGATTCAAAATTACAGAGTAGAGGTTGGTTTGTACAAAAAGCTGCAGTTATAGCTGTCCAAGCCTAGAAAAGATGTCAAAATGCAAACTTCAGAGCACAAATAATAATACTAATTTCACTTTGTTTTGCATGCACTGGAAACTCAGAAGGATCTGTTAATTAATCCAATCATTTAACATTTACTATGTAAAAGTCTGTAAGTTAAAAAGTTCGAGACGTTGTCTCTGACACCAAAACAATTGAACCTGACATGGAGGAAGGGGGTGACAGATGGCAGGAGTTGAAGGTAGCCCTGGTTTCTACACATTGTCCGACACTTTGGGAAAATGGGTCCTCCTTCAAGCCTTCTCTTTCTTACTGTAAACAGAGGGGAAAATGGAAGGTTACAAGAGAAAGGAAGATGAAGGAAACTACATCAAGATCATCATCTTAGGCTGCAGCACAGCAAAGCTAGTCTGATCTTTTTTTCATTGATAGGAAGCAAGATTACTGAAAGAAAATGCTAGCTTTCAAAAAGCAAGGCAAGAAGAACACGGCATTACGAAAAGTGGGTGGCTGCAACGTATAAGAAGAGTTCGTTGTGGACAAATACAAAGAACAGATGTAAGAAACTGAAGACAGCATCCGCTCAAAAGTGGCCACAGGAAATTATCAGTGATTAGTTTGTGGAAATTTATTATACACAACAAAACATGTTCAGAATATATGTTCAGCTCTGAACTAATTCTGTCTCAAGCTCACGTAATAATCCGTGATCAACAACCACAAACTGACTTGCTAAAAAGTGATCACAGACTCACTGAAGGTCCTCTGGGTCTGAGACCTGCTGTGCCCAGACAGAAAATGATCCATGCTTGGGGAATTGAAGAGCAGTGTTTAGAAGGAGGAACCAAATTCCTCCAGAAAATGCTTGGATGGTAAAACCACCAGTTGAAGAGAGCAGAAAGACCAAGGAGCAAACTGTCAAATACAAAAGCCAAAATATAGAAAAATACAACACAGCTGCATATGGCAAACTGATGCAGAACACATCAGGATTCTGCAGCTTTAAACCAAACAAAGGTGGACCAACTAGAACTGAATTTTTTTTTTTCCTGTACAATCATATTTTCAGATAAACGAAGCACAATGGATGCTGAGGTCAGACCTGACACTGTAACCTTGTTCAGTATCAGTTTTTAGAGCTGCTTCTGATGGAAGAAAATAACAGAAGCAGAGTCCTATTTAAGCTTACATTTAATAAGCACATATGTTTTTGTCCTTGCAGTGATATTTCAAAGTCAAGTTTCTAGTAGGGTGCCCTGAGATTTTTTTTTTTTTCCATAGAAGTGGATATTACCCATTTCCAGAGTTTAATAGTTTTTGCACTATTTTGGGAATGCTGTGGGACTGAAGAGCAGTCTCTGAAAGCTAGAGATGGCAAGTAGATTAGAGGAAGACAAGTGATAGTAAGTGCTGTGGAGAAGCAACAGAAACTCTCAGGAGAGTATGACAGGTGGTGGCATTGCTTCTGGTGGTCCAAAAAAGAAGCAGGAGATGCTGGCAGCAGAAAGGCAAGGCTGAGCAGTCGTATGGTGTGTGTGTTTTTCAGCTGCATCTTTTTTTGTTTTTTACTTAGTCTTAGACTTGAACTTTTTGCCGAAGGCCCTCTCCAGCTCAGGGACAGATAGAGTGAGGGTGAAAGAGCCGTCTGACTCGACCTGATGACCCGGGCTTAAAGATGACGGTAGGGAAGAGAAGGCATTACAAATTATGTGAAGTGGTTTTGAACAGCACATACTGACACAATATAACAAGATAATCAGACCATTTTTTTAAAGAAATAAGCTAAATCATATCCACGTATAATTACGTTTGAAGCCACATTCTGTACAAACCTTGCAAATGCTAATGATTCAAACTATTCTCAACTTTAACAAGATCTAGCAGTCGAGTGTTTAAATGTTAGAGAGTCAGAGAGGAGTTGATTCTGCCTCAGATTGTTGTACAAAGTGAAAAATATCAACATTTTGGGAGGGAAAAAAGTTGAAAATGAAGTAATTACACACAATTACCAAAATAATTTGTGCATGTGCATAACAGGAAATATTTCCCTCGCTCACTTCATTATGTTCTCTCTCACGCTCACAGGCTTTTCTTAGTGCTGAGGTCATAACTCAGGAAGGTACTATTATGATTGGCTGAGGCTTTCTGGCAGCACTACTGAGTAACCAACTGATGATATCACTCTCATTCTTCTATTAGCCTCTGATTGAAGTAGAACTCCTGAGATATAGTGATGATAAAGTGGACTGATGCCCACACTAACATCTAACACTGCCAAATGAAACACTACTAATGACTTGCATGACTAATTCAAGAATAATGAGAATTTGTCATTAAATACAATATTTCTTGACATTTTAACAGTTTGAGACGTAATGCTGCATCCATACTACATCATGCAGGTGAGTGAACCCACCCAGGTCATTGTTGTTCATCATGGCATTAGAGCCTCGGAGGCGCGGACCCTGCTGGGTGAAATGATACCCAAAACTTCAGCAATGTTGTGTTTTTTCTCCAGCATGCTGGCTATGTCCATCTCAACTTTGTTGCCTAGGGGCTGGCTCTGGAGTTCAGAGAGAGTACAGAAATGGATGGTGGAAGAGAGAGAAAAAGAGATGATTAAAGGAAAAAAAACAAGGGTATTTGTGGTGGGATTGGAGGTTAAATAAATAGATTTAAATCAATAAATGGACTTAAAAGCCAAGAGAAAAAAAGGTCCAAGAACAAGGAGAGAAATAAAAATGGGAATTAGTGAGTAATGAGCCACAGATGTCCAACTATGGCGTATAACACATTGCAATGCAATCAGCCAGCATTAGACCAAAGTGGCAATGATGGCCTGTGTATACTACATGACACACACACCTTCCAAATGTGTTTAAATCTGCATATACTTGATGGAGTGGGTTGCGTGTGTGTGCGCTGGTACCTGATTGTCTATCTTGAGCTCCAGTAGTGTGGTGTTATTCTGCAGCGACTCTACGAGGGCCAGGATTCCAGTCCCTGTTATGAAGTTGGATTCAACGTTCAGACACTTAAGCGTTGTGTTTGATCTTCAACATCTCTGCCAGGGCCTTAGAAAACACACAGCACACACTGTACATTAACTCAGTCACTGCTTTGGAGCCACTCTGTTCTTCTATTGCATTTGTCATGTTCTGGTCCCTGTTTTGATGTGGTTTTTCTTGTGTTCATGTTGTACTAGTGTCCCCAGTGTTTCCTTGTCTTTCTCTGTTTTGTCTGTATTAGTTCACTTGTATTCCTTGTTTCCATCTCCTGTTTTATTTTGGTAATCACTCTTGTGTGTCATCTGTGCCCTGACTTCCTGTCTTTGTCTTTCCTCTGATTACCTGACTGTTTCCACCTGTGTCATGTCGTCACCTGTCCAAGTTCCCTCCACTGTGTTGTCTACCCCAACCCCACCTTAGTTATTTCCACTTGTGCCTCCTACTAAAATTAGACCACCGTGTATATATAGTCTTGTCTTTTTCCCTTTTCTGATCATGTGTTCCTGTTCTATTCACCTCACATTTCTTTTCTGTACTTTTGGAGAAATTTTCCTTGTTGCCTTCAGTTTGGATATCTCACTATTGTTCTGCAGAGCCTTTGTTCTTTTTGTTTACTCCCTGCTTTTCCATCCTCTTGGTGTCCTGCATTCAGATCTGTTCAGGAACTTTGTCAAACCACAGCATATTTGCTCTACTCTTCCTACTGGCTGTCAAAATAGGACTCATCCCCATAAAAAGTGAAAAGGGGGAAGAGGCAGATGTGCAGCAAGATATGATGATTAAAAAAGCAAAACTGAAACAAAAGCAGAGAGCTGAAAGAAAAAAAAAACTACCTAGGTTAAATCTTGAAAAAGTATTAGACTTACAAAAGCTACAGGGTCGTTGCTCCTTGTTCCCACAATACTGAACCTCTCCACCACTGTGTTCTTCATCAGAGCCTCAGCATATGCCTTCAGAGTTGGGATAGGGATATTCTGGGTAAAGAAAAAATGTGGAAAACAAATCAAAAATGCATCGAAAATTATTCCAAATTTAAATAAATTTTTTATGTCAAATATAGAGTATTAAACTTATACTGTCTCTTTTTTATACTCAGCACAAGCCAGCTTTCTTACCTTGATGTTATTGAGGTTGACTTCTACCAGGTCGGGATCATTCCTCTTTATTTCGCAGCAGAGTTTCCTCTACATCAGTGGAGTTTGGCTCCTCATCAGGGACTGGCTTGTACTGGGTACACTGGATCACACCTGGGATGCAACACAAGTATAATATGTGTACAAAATAAGACTGCTGGGGGATAAATCTGCTCTGCTTAGGGTTTGAGCTGACTAAATCTCACTTCAGGAACAAAGCATTAAAATAAACCTGTTTTTTTCACTACTTCACACATGGCCTGATAAAGAATTTGAGAGCACCGATTTCTAAATCTACTTCACTGAACACTGTAAACAGTATTATCTGGATGTGATTGCTTGTGAGTCTGTTAACACATCTCCCTTTGTGTAAGTTTCTTGCAAAATAAAGCACAGTATTCTGTTTTGTTCATGAAAGTATATTTTTCCCACAGTTAGAGGGCATGTTAAATGTTGCTTTTGGCCGTGGGGTACTCTGCATCTTCAGAAATGCTGTTTCTCTATGCTTGCCCCTTTTTTATGGTAATCCAGGCTAAACATCTGTGTAGCTTCAGATTTATCTTACTGACAGGGGAATGGTATCCATCTCAAGAAAGTGAGTAAGTATAGTTTCCAATTATAGGATTTTTTGCAGAACACAGTACAGACTGAGATTTTGAAAAATCTAAAGTGGAACAGGGTGCTTTTTAAAATCCCTCTGCAGTGGAAGATCTAAATATGCAAAAACAGAATCCTTTTGGCTCACTGTTGCAATGGAAATGTGCTTAATTTAGTACCAGATTGTAAAATCTCTGGGATTCAATTAAGGTCAAAATGAATCAATGCTTTTGCAAAAGGGTTATCACTGTTAGATTTCAAAAGCTCTTTGTACCCTTCTCTGTATAACTGCTCAAAACACAGTGACAACTTCAGCAGGAGACCTTGAGTCTCTTTATAAGGTAGTCATATTTGGAAGTGAGATGCTCAGTCTCTGTCTAGAGCTGGAGTGGTACCTATAGGATGAGCCACCACACAATATAAACAATGGCTCATTAATGTGTTATGGAGAGCTAAAAGGAATTGCAGAATTCAATAGTTTACACAGTGTAGCGTAACACCAAGTGTAAACAGATGAATCAGCGATGGTGTATTCCTGGCAGGGCTAGAGCAAAATGTATGTGTGCCTATATGCTTTTAGCTATCTATCTACTTTGCTTTAACCTGTTTAACTTTATTTGTGCATGTATCAAGTACAAAAAAATAAATAAAAATTGAGGACACCGTTTTTGGTAAAATAAACATTCTGCCCACATGAGATCACATTTTATTCCAACCCTACTCACTTCAGCATTTTTCTTAAATGAGTCAAGTGAGCTGCTTACTTTAGAGCACTTTTATTGGTCCCAGTAAAGGAATTTATCTGTATATACATTTTAGTTCACAAGTGCAAGCGTGTATGTGTTTCACATACTGTTGAGGCCTTGCTTGTTGACTATAGTGCTGCTGGCCAGGGCTTCATAGTACTGCTGGTTACTCATCAGAGTGTGCATGCCCAGGATGGCTGGAAGATAAGAAGGAGACTGAAGAATGAACATCTCTTGAGAAAAAGGGAAAGAGAAAGAGCGAGAGCAGTGCCGACAGTGAGTGGACTTATTGATCGCCTTGCAGCCATACACCAGACCACCATGCAGCAATCATTTTCAGCATCACAATCAAGTCAAGCTGGACCAAAAAAAAAAAAAGCAGGCTCAATACAAATCAAAGTATTGTCCCACAATATAGTTTATTTACTATAAAAGATAATGAAATATAAGCCAGCTCTGGCAGCAGAAAATCTGAAATATGTTTTCAACCAAGCAATTACTCCAAGCACACATTTAGAGAGAATTAGAGAGAATCATTGCCTTGTTTATTTGTCAGAGAGATTGAGAGTATCAGACGGTTTGGTTACTGAATACAGTGAAGTGGGTGTATTGCACAACAAGTCAAGGGGCTTGTTCACCATGAACATTTCTCATTCTAAATTTCTGTCCTCTAGATAGCAGCAGGGTTAGATAATATTTTTGCCATGAAAACAAAGTATGTATGTAATTACTCTGACAGTGGTTAAAGCTAAATGTGTTTGCATGGTGTAACTAAGTATACTTTCCACAAAGTATATCTATTTAATATAATAACCTCAGCACATTAACTACAATAACTTAGGTAGGCTAAAAACAAACAAAACAGGCAGAAAAAAATAAAACAACAACCATGACACATTTTTCAGGCTATATCACCATCACCTAGCACAAAGCATGGAATGATCCATCTTCAGCACTCCTTATACCACAGCAATGCAAATAAAAAAAAAAAATGGGAACAGCAGTTTGCCAAAAGGTAGGATAAGGTCCAATCATCCTCCATGAAGAAAATCTTTTTGTTAAACAAATGCACAGTTTGTACATGCAACAATAAACCGGCAACAGTAGATGCTTTTACTATGCAGAATGCCAAACTGCATGATGCATGAATGGTAAAACGGAGTTGACTTGAATGTCTGCTTAAAAACAAAATGAAAACATGAACATGACAGAGGAGCAGAGCTGTTCCATGCAGTATAGTGTGCAGTCTACAGATACCCTGGATGGTGATGAACTAATGGAGAGACAGATCCAGCAGGGATTGGGGGAAAAAAATGAAGGCAGTGATGATGAAAAGCTGAAGGATAAAAGTGGAATGAAGATGGAAGGCGTGCTAGAGGAAACGGATGAGAGTTAGATAGAAGAAAAGTAGATTAACAAGGACTAGTTCAGCCATGATGGTGTATTTACGCTCTTTAGTGAAAGCATGTCTAAAATATTTAACACTACAAATCAGGACAATGAATATCACACTGTGGCTTATGGATCTACTTGAGCATTTATGGATGTTATAATGAGCATCGTTTAGTTTCTAATATTAAAAAAATAAAAATAAAAAAATCAACAACACTGAAATAGTCTGGAGAAAAGTAACAGTTCAGCTAAGTGTGCAGACATAAAATCAATTTAAACATGAGGACTCATTTTATTTTATTTTTTTATTAAAATGCGCCTGTTGGGATGATAGTGTGTATTACCTGCAATATCACAGAGTTCAGCATCTGTAGCGCTGGCCAGGGCTTCTTCTAACTCCGGCTCAAGAGTCACACTCTCTATGATTGGGTCCACCCTCTTTTTAGGGACCCAGGCTTTCCCTGTAATAAGAGGGGATAGATTTTATACAAAGTAACTGCAAGCACCACTATTATAATGGTCAGTAACTTAATTTAGCTTTAATTTTTTGAAAGTTACATTTGTCAGACTGCAGTTTTTCCCCTGTATTTTTGTCAATATAGGGTTGTCTCTATGGCTACAATTTTTTTGTTTCTTAAGTAGCATATTTTGTACCAGAGCAACGATTAGGCTGCAGCCCATCCACAATCCTGAACTGGATAAGCAGTTAAGAAATGGGATGGATTTTTTTCAAGGAGCTAAAAGGTTCTTTAAGTTGTTTGGTTGTCTGCATTTCCACCTCAGTTGAAAAACCCACAAAGATTAGGCAAATTGGCCTGCTGATTTTATATATATATATATATATATATATATATATATATATATATATATATATATATATATATATATATATATATATATATATAAGCTGCTTTAACACATCACTTTTTATGCACAACAAGCTGCTTGGCTTTGGCTAATTAGGTGGGGCAATGCATGCAACTAGTCAGCAAATCAGAAAGCGAAGCACTTCAAGTTCCATAATCAAAGATCTCATGCTTTTAAAAAGTGTGGCCTGTGAGCAGGAACTTTTTGGGAGTATAATAAATCTTGAGATTAAAATTTAAATCCTGCACTGGAAAATAAATTGCTAACTCCAAAAGTTGCCTGTAGGGAAAAGATCCCACTGTGGAAATGCAGCTTTATACTATACATACTGAACTTTGGGTTGAACTTGTTGAACCACTGTTAACTACTCTGATCCAAGAGGTGTGGAAAATGTTAATCAGCCTTTCCAGTTTGGAGGATTTTTAATTAGACAGTTGTTTGGATGGTGTGTATTATTTTTATTTATTAAAATAATTGCATAAAAACAATTTTATTCTGAAGTTTGTGAGATATTTAGGGTGTGATAGATTATGATTATTTGATAATTTGAGTACATTCTTCTGCAAATGTTTTTATGTTACAATATTTTTTATGTTACAACGACACCACGGTCAATGTCCACTCACAGAAAGAAGGCCCTGGGTTCAAATCCACCAGCCAGCTGGGGCCTTTCTGTGTGGAGTTTACTTGTTCTCCCGTGTGCCTGTCTGGGGTCTCTTTGGATGCTCCGGCTTCCTCCCACGTTCCTCTCATATTACATTAATTAGTAATTCTAAATTGCCTGTAGGTGTGCATGTGAGCGTGAACGGTTGTTTTTCCCCTGTGTTCTCCCTCAATCACACTGATGGATGGATGAATGGGTGGATGGATGGAAGACAGCACATCTTCCAAGCTGATTTTTTTCACAGCAGGCATTTTCATTGCTACTAATATTAACAAGGCCTCCCTCTTTTGCCCTAGAAAGTCATGCCATATGAGCCAGTGTGCACAATATAGACAGAACAAAAGTTAACCAAGAGTGAAATGAAGACGAATAACTTGTTAAAAAAAACTATAACTCCCACTGCATACACTACATAGTATTAGTAGTATGAAATTCAAATGTAAATGTCAGTCTAAGGTGAGGACACGTGAGACAAGGTCAGTCCAGTTGCCCAAATCAGTTCTGTTACATAAGCTGTCTGAAGAGAGTATCCTTTCATGTCCCACCTGACCACCGGCTGTCACTGACTGTAAAAGTCCAGAGATCTATGTCTTTACCAACAGGTTTGCTATGTCTGTAATTGTGTGGTCTGCTCCTCAAGTTTCAGCCAGACATATTCTGACGCTCATATGAACACATGGCTCTTGGAGAGGAGTTTGAAAGCAGCTTTTGGGAAGTCATGCGTGGCTTCTCTTGGTTGAATGCTGCTGAGGGCAAAGCAAAAGCTGTGACAAGTGGAGTGAGTGCCAAAGTAACAACACCAGCACTTCAGAAAGGCAGGAGGAAACTTGAAGAGTTTCACATACGTAGCAATGTCTGATGTCTTTCTCCATCAATCATTTACCTCTGTGTCCACACTAGATGAGTGCTGACTAGCTGACAGGTTTCTGTGGACTTGGAGAGTCGCTGACTCAGGGAGACACATTTCTATAGATTCCCCATAAACCGAGTTTTAGGGTTAACACCTGAGCTATAGGCTGACTGTTTCACCTTTTACAGACTTTGTCCCAATACAGCTCCAAAATTGGATATTCTTTTTAATTTTCAGTGTAAGTACCTGGATAACTGTGGCATTTGTAACATTTAAAGAGACAGAACAGTGCACAAATCTAGTGCTAGAAACTGGTGCCCACAACCTGAGAAAGAAAACTTTGTTTTATCCATCTACTAACATTTTAATTTAATTTCACCCAATCTTATGTTTTTAATGTAGTAAAACAACTTATTAATGAGTGTTAGAATTTTTCAGACCAATCTGCCATTTATAAATCTGTTGTTTTGTCTAAGCACTGATCCAAAGATATTTGTTTAATTGTCATGTTTGACAGAAATGCCATTAATCAATCTGTCATATCTGCGGTAGCTTTAAACACTTGTTTTTGCATATGAACAACTAGCTGAGTAGCTCTAGTTTATTAATAATGTCAACAGTATTATAACAATATAATTATAACAATATTATTTTATTATTAATCTCAGTAATAATAATAAAATAATCTATGCACAATTAACTTGATTTAAAAAACCATCATAATAAAACACAAGTTTCTACCTCTCTTCTCCCCAGTGTAGGGAACGAGATCTTCCTTGTCAGGATGCTCTTTGGCCTGTTTCTCCAGATGGGCCAGAAGGTTGTCTCTCTGAAACGTTCCTGTTGGTGCTTTCTTTGTCTGGTCCTTCTGCCGCATCCCAGCAGGCAACAATGCATTCTAGACAAGGATGTTCATTTACATGTGTTAAAAAAAATTGGCATTGCATGTTGGAAAAATAACCCATAGTCTTGCAACTTTGGCCAGTCCATGCTGTACAATGTTGTCATAGGAACTGTGTCAAGAAATTTTTTAGCCAGCCTTGCTCCCTGCTTGACCATTTTGATCCAAGCTGATATAACTCAACATTTATTCCCCAGAGAATCTTTGAGTTCCCCAAGTGCCTCTGTAGTGACCCTATGACTTAAGTTGTTTTGCTGCCAGATACTAGTTGCCAGATGTGCTCACCTGCCATAGACCCATTCAACTGCTCATTAATGTAAATATCTAATAAACCAATCACATGGTAGAAATTCAATACATCCAGGAACTTATGCATGGTCACTAAGATGTGCTAAAGTCCAAACTGAGCAGCAGAATTGGGAAGAAAGGTAACTTTAAATGCCACATTTCTGAAAGTGCTGATCTACTGTGATTTTCCAACACAACCATCTCAATGGTTTACAGAGCTTGGTCTGAAAAAAAAGAGAAAATATCCAATGAGGGACAGTTCTCTGGGCAAAAATGGTTTGTTGATGCCAGAGGTCAGAGGAGAATAGCCAGATTGCTTCTAGCCAACAGGAAAGCAACAATAACTAAAATAGACACTTGTTACAAGGAATCCAGAAGAGCATCTCTCTCTGAACTAACAACACATCTAACCTTGAAGCGGATGAGCAACAGCAGCAGGCTGTGCAATTAATCGAAATTTGATTTCAATTTCAATTTTGGCTCCAAACGATCACAAAAAAAGTGTAATTGACAAAAACCGATTATTAAAATGATTTTGTCACATTATGCTCTATATACTTTTAACCCTGATTTATGCTGCAGCCTTGAGTCATTGCGGGCCCTACAGCATAACCTACGTGAGTGGCCAGCGACGTTGCCGGTATTTAGGCTTGTGCAGGTGCTTTATGTGTTAATAATTGTTAATTATCGAGCGGGAAATCTAAGCCATAACGTGACTTGCACCTCCAGAGAATAACGTCCATTATGTCTCTACCAATCACGGGGTATGATTAGCAAGGGATGGCAGGGAGCTGTCCCTGCCAATATTCGCTCGGCGGGTGTAATTAATACCAAAACTTTTGAATACATGTACAGGACCTGTCCGTATGTTGTGGAAATTATTGGGTCCAAATAACTTGGTCCAATTTCTTTATAGTATTATTAGTCAATAACTGGCACTACCTTTCTATTTATTTATTATTTGCTTTATTTATAATGTATTTATTTTTATATTTTATTTATATATTCTGTATTTTATTTTAATTTTATTATTCATTTTCAAGAGATTGTAGAAATGCACAAAATTTCAAAGTTTTCACTGTTCTTTAAGTACAATAAATGGAGTGTTTACAAGGTTAATGAGTAATTGTGTCAAATAATCGTGATTTCAATACTGATCAAAAATAATCGTGATTATGATTTTTTTTCCATAATCGTGCAGCCCTAACTGGTGTCACTCCTGTCAGCTAAGAACAACATACTGAGGCTACAAGGCACACAGGCTCAGCAAAATTGGACAAAAGAAGACATTTAGATGGCAGAATTTAGTGTAAACCACATGAAAGCCTGAATCCATCCATAGATATTTACTGCACTTCTGATGGCTGCTTTCAGCAGGATAAAGCACCATGTCACAAAGCTCAAATCATCTCAAACTGGTTTCTTGAGTATGGCAGTGAGTTCACTGTATCCAGATGGCATCCAAAGTTACAAAATCTCAATAGAGCATCTTTGGGATGTGGTGAAATGAGAGAGTTACATCATGGATTTGCAGCCAACAAATCTACAGTAACTGCGTGATGCTATCATGTTAATATGCATGAAAGGTATGTTTCCACCACCTTCTTGACTCTATGCCACAAGGAATTAAGGCAGATCTGCAGGCAAAAAGGAATCCAACCCAGTACCAGCAAGGCGCACCTAGTAAAGTGTCTGGTGAGTGCATATAAGATGTATGTAGCTTCTAAAAACTGAAGCCACTGTGGAAGTGCCTTACATCTGCATTTTTTTTTAATGGCCAACAGAGGGCAGCTTCTCTGGCTGCAAAAACGGGTCAGTGCAAAGTCTCTGATAAAATTACACTACTCACACTTTTCAAAAAGCAGCCTTTTCACAAAGCAGTCACACTCTAAGGAAGGTGGGCAAACTACGGCCCGTGGGCCACACCCGGTCCATTGGTCTTTTTAATCCGGCCCGCTGAAGATTGGTACAGAATTGTCCAAATCAAATCATATCATAATTATGACTGATGTAAAGGATTCTGAGAATTGCTACAACAAAACTAACACCAGGCTTGACCAGATGCACTGGCAAAAACAACACTATTCCCACTAAAAGTAAATGTAAGTATTAACACTTTAATGCCTTTTTTATGTTTATGTTTGATATGTTTGCATCTGGTGCTGGCACGGCCCATCTGTCCAGTTTCAAAAAGTCAATGTTGCCCCAGATCCAAAAAGTTTGCCCACTCCTGCTCTAAAGCATATCTACTGTATCATTTGATTTACTCTATATAGCACCATAATTTTCTAAATAAACATCAAGGTGCATTAAGTAAGACTTCAAACTAGAATGAAACCATAAAATCTTTAGGAAAATGTTTTGTGAGGTCTTAAATAAAGTGAAATTAATTAAAAATAAATAAAAGACAAGTGTAATTTTATTGAAATAGACAAAGAATTAAAGTTAGCAAGATCACTGGAACTGGATCACTTTGTTTATGTCACCCTGTGTCTCTGTCTATGAGTCTGCATGTTAGCATTTATATCTCAGGCTAAAGAGGCTTTGGAGAGGTGCTTGCATGGCTATACATTCTTTGTCTTGTTCCAATTTCTCTTTTAGTCAATTCTTGTAATATTTTGCAGCAAAAAAACAAACTTAAGAACAAATTACTCTTCTGTAACAAGCTTTATGAGCTGCAGAGTGAAGAGTATGATGTCAGGCCTGGACTATGATACTCAGCATGACAGATTAGAGCTTAGATTTCTCCTCTTACAAATGTCATCCAAAGTTAAACTGGAATATGCCCAGCAATTGTACATTTTTGTAGAAATGCAATAACGTTATTAGCACTGTATTAAAGAACAGTGAGGTATCTATGAAGATGGAGGGTTAGGGTTATCTTTGCTCTGCTTAATGTAATTCCCACATTAGTCCCTCTCTCTTCTCTAGCTCAACACAGGACCAAGAAATTTCCCAGATCATTACTGCACACCGAGTTATTTTCAACCTAAAGCAACATTCAAAACCGTGCTCTTAGAAGTGCTACTTATAGCTTCATATCTTATCTGCTTCTCAGCACTCAGAGGCCCCCTTTCTTAATAAATCTGTTTCTCTTTTAGCCTCTCACTGCTCTTCATCTTCCTTCAATCTCTCTCCTTAAATTAGGAGCTTCCAAAGAATAATTTGGCAGTGCAGCAAATTATTTTTTTTCAAAAAAACATGCCCGATACTTTGCACAGTTAGTGCACTCTAACATAAAACCATGGCCAGTGGTGGATCACACCAGCAGCTGTATATCAGCTGTAGATTACAGGGCTCAGCCCCAGTATTTTATTTTTAACAGCATGAGAGTCTGCTTCTATTTCTCTCAGTACATTAACCTCTCTCTATGAGTGCGAGGCTGAGAGGATCTCATTTTCAAGATATATGACAAAACAACATATTTATTTCAGCTACCAGAATATTTATAAGGCAAATAAAAAGAAGTACCCACAAGGAAACATCAGCACAAATTTGAACTTTCTCGCACTCTATATCCAGTAATACCTGCCTTTTCCTTTTAGCTTTGGTTTTTGGTCTCCACCACCTGCTCCTGAAACTACTGGTCTCCTCTGTAGATATATTCTTGCTTTGCTGACCAAGCCATGATGCTGGGTAAGTAGTGTTGTGTGGGTTTATCAGATTTGTACAACTTTTTTTGTAATTGAGATGTTACAGTCTGACAGGCATTTCAATGGTTTGATATATGATATATTTTTCACTTTAATGGTATCTTTCTGTACTTGTGTTAACCTACAGAATCAAACAATTGTAGATTTTTGGTCCTTAATCCAAAAAATTGAACCCACAGTGTTTCAGATGAAGTAAACCATATGAGGCAAGATAAGCTCTGTATAATTGTGTGGCAGCACTGTACGTCCTAAAGGACAAAATGTTCTTGTGATTATTGTTGCTAAATCAATAATGGCAGACATGTTTTCTTTCTTTCTTTGTCACACATGGTGAGAAGTTTCAGTCTGTTTACTGGAACTGATGTGGGAAGCCTTGCTGGGAATGAACAGTCAGGTTCAGAGCAAATGGGCACTTTACTGTTGTGCAATAAGTGACCCTCATAAATGGGCACAAACAAGGTAAGGACGCACGCACTGCCTCTCACTGTTTCTTTTGTTTACGTCAGCAAGTCCCTGCAGTCACTCACTGCTGGCATGAGCCTTGCTAACACACACACACACACACACACACACACACACACACACACACACACACACACACACACACACACACACACACACACACACACCACATTAAACCCTTCGAGTCATCCCCTTGGCACTGAGGGGGACTCCAGTCTCTTTATGAGGAGTTAGACATTCATCTGGAAGCTATTGCTGCAGTTGTCAACACCTTGACCCCTGATTTATTACTGAGTGCTCTGTCAGTGGATGAGAATCAAATGCAAAAATAAACATATCATAAAAAAGCAGCAGAGAATAAACACAAGTACTGATGCATTATTATAAGTGCTGTGGCTGTACTCAACACAAAAAAAGGAATACTGTGAAAAACGGGGAAGATTAAACAGTAGCAAAGGATTAAAGGTTAGAAGAGTATTTTACCTTTTTGCACTTTCACTCTTCTACATTTTCCTATTATTTCACCATTTTTAAATGTATTATTTAAATATAACACATACAGTCTAAATCAAACACTGCCATAGACACAAAAGACCTTCATGTTCAGTTGTAATACTCACACACAGAGAATCTAATCTCTACCCAACAACCTC
Source organism: Archocentrus centrarchus (assembly GCF_007364275.1). Classification (NCBI taxonomy): domain Eukaryota; kingdom Metazoa; phylum Chordata; class Actinopteri; order Cichliformes; family Cichlidae; genus Archocentrus; species Archocentrus centrarchus. Next base: position 28,406,172 of record NC_044346.1, on the reverse strand, counting down.
TAACACAGCTGTGGTCAGAGGTTTACATACACTCACCATGGGCATTAATGTCATGCTAATTTTTGGGCTTTTATTTGGCCAAAAGTATACATACAGGCTCAATTGTATACATACACCCTCACTAATATTTGGTTAAATGTCCCCTAGCAAGTTGAACCTCGCCCAGGTGTTAACCAAATTTGAGCACTCTTCTTTGTAGAGTTCATATAAATTGGTTGGATTCCGAGCACAGACCCAACATTTAAGCGTAGTCCACAAATTTCCAGTAGCGTTGAGATCGGGGTTTGGGAAGGCCATTCCAGAAGCTTAATGTTAGCCTGCTTTATCCATTCCAAAAGTAGTTTATTAGAAAACTAAGTTTGTCCAAGTTTCATCCATCTAGCTGTTGATTTGAGGTGAAGTTGAAGAATCTGGAGTTGGTCCTTCTTCATTATTTCATCCACTTTATGACATACCAGTATGACTGGCAGCAAAGCTGACAGCTGGTACGGTGTTCTTAGGTTTGAAAGCCTCACTTTTACTCCTCCAAATGCCTGTTATTGTGGCTCAATAGCTCAATTTTTATTTCATCTGACCATAAAACTTTTCTCCAGAAAGCATTTCGCTTGTTCATGTGGGCAGCTGCAAAATTCAGTTGAGCTTGAAGGTGTCAATTTTGGATCAGGGGCTTCTTTCTTGGTCGGCACCCTCTCAGTCCATGGTGTTGTAAAACTCACTTCACTGTGGACAGTGAACACTGTGGTGTTCCAGCAGTTTCTAGTTCATGGTAAGCTTGAGCCTTGGTGATTCCTGGGTTGTTCCTGAACGTCCTAATCAATTTCCTCTCATCTGACGATGACAGTTTGGGTCTTCTTTCAGACCTTGGCAAAGTGATGCTATATCTGAATAACTTGTACTTACGTGCAATTGTTTGAACTGATGATCTTGAAATCTTCAGTTGTTTAGAAATAGCTCCAAGAGACCTTCCCAACTTCTGTAAATCTGCAATTTGCCCCTCTTAGAGCTTCACTGAGTCCCTTGGACTTTCCCATTGCTCTCAGTATTGGTCAGTCTGAGTGCTGTCAAGCAAATCATTTTTATGGTGGACCCCGTGTGGATTAGAGAAAATCTGTGCACACAATTCTTGTTTTTTAAAGTCATTAAAGATGTATGCTGTACAATCACTACTGTTATTTTATCATCAAAAGCCCCAAATTACCATGACATTCATGCCCATGATGATGTAAACTTCTGAGCACAAACGTTATGGCTTGGTTTTGGCTGCTTTCACACAAACATATTTAAAGCACAGTATAAAAACTGCTACTGTACTAACACTAGAAACCCACCAGTTATTATATATCCATTTAGTCGTGAAAACATTCAGTAGCATTAAAATATTTTACACTAAGCACAGTTTACCGTCTAAAAACAGACATTACCAGCTAACAGCAACTCAAACAAAAGCACACTGTAGCTGCAGTGATTTACAATGTGATACATTATGTCAGCAGGTCTGTTAAGTGTGCATGCCCCCATAAATCCCCAGAGAAACCAACATACTGACAACAGCATCTCCATATGGACTTAAATATTATAAACTTACATCAGGATCCAGCTCCTCTAATTCATCCTCTAACCGCTGCAACTCTTCTTCTGAGAGTTTCTTCAGCAGCTCGTCCTCGTCTATGTCCCTGTACTTCTCCATCTCCTTCCTTAAAAGTGACATTGTGGACAGCACACCTGGGATAAAATAAAAAAATATTAAAACATATTATAATAGATCAATTATAGACAACAACCACAATTGATTTTACAGTTACATTTCCTGAGGTCATATACTTAACAATTAAGCAAAACATTATTTATTGTTATCTTGTATTCTCTTTGCAGTTATTTAGATGTGTTCAAGATGTGAGACTCGGAGAGATATTCAAACCGTTCTCTCACCTCAGCAGCTCCTCCAAATGAGAAAGACAAACTGCAGGAGATCAGGAGCCTAGATTATATCTATGGATGGAAACAACCAAGAAAGTAGTAATTAAAATGAATGTTGAAATAACATGGGTTTGAAGGATCAGAGAAAATCAAAGCAACGCTTTAACAGTGGGATTGAAAAAAATAAACAGACGGACCTCAATGACCCCCACCTCGGGTAAAATAACAGCAAAGGCAGCCAAGTGGCCGTAGACCTCTTGGGGAAACGATTACACCTGAAAGAGGCAAAAGCACAGTTTGGAGAGAGATTAATAGCTCCCAGAATTAGAAAACAATACTATGTCACATATGGGGAAAGAAGTGAAACATCATATTTCTCTGCTTGTGTTCCCTTCTCTACAACTACAAATCTTTGGAAAGCAACTGACTGGAAATACAGAAGGCTGGGAAACACGATAGAATTTAAAGTCTTATATGAAAAGGCTTTTGCAGCTTTAAGAAAGCTCCTCGCTGACATGAAATGTGCAAGAATGTTTGATTAATTGCTCTATATAATCACATAGTTTTTGAAATCTTTTGGAGCTGGTGCTCCCAGCCAAGGCAAGTCCAGTATATAACTGTGTTTTTATGTTTTTATAAAGGATTTTGAATGACTTTATAGAACAAAATATGAATCAGTTTACAAGTGCAGACAGGGGGACATGTTTATTATTATCTTTCTTTAAGTCCTGTCAATCAAGTAAATGAGCAAAACTCTCAAAATTACAAACTGCACCTTTAATTCTTCTGACGATATAACAGTTTGAGGTGTGCCTACGTGGTTTCATTTATGCAAACATCTGACATGATCAGCATCTGCAAGAACTGTATCCATGTCGGTATTTAAATTGAATTAGACAATGGACAGTTCCCTGAGTGAATGGGATTTGCTTACAAGTTCTTACCTATTTGCTTGACATTTGTCAGTGCTTTACTTCCTTCGTAACTTGTTTCTGACTTTCTGTTATAAAGTAGCTTAAAAAAGCATCCTCGCTTGTCTTCTCCAAATGTTCTGCTGAAAAGTTTGCGAATCCTAAATAAGTCAAATATGCTGTCTGTAAATGTGTTCTTCTCTTGTTTCTTTCTCAGATGGCTATGAAGACTAACTGAAAGTCTATTTTCAACTTCTCTCAAGCTCTGTCTTGGCTGTGGGACCAGATGACTGATGATGTATGAGCTGCAGTGGAACATTTGTGGACCACAACACCAAACACTTAGCATGCGCATGGTCTCTAAGCCCCGGTTCCTTAAAGCTCTGAGAAGTGTTGAGCTGCTGCTGATGGATGTCCACATGATAACATTAACTATAACTTGACTGAGCTTGCATCAGCGGATGGGAATGATCTAAATTAGGCAGAAAATGCTGAGCTCAAGCTCAAAGTGCAGAAAATTATGCATTCAAGGGGCACAAATGTGAGTGAAAACTTTTCTTTTTGATCTTAAGGATGTCACCAAGTGTGTTTTGGCTATAATCCTAAAAAGTGGGGTCAAGCGTGCTGTTCTTTTGTTCTGCTTTCTCTTTTCGCTCCATGACAAGACAAGTTTCCAAAACCAGACATGAAGAACTGGGCTGCTCTCCAAATAACACTGCAGGTCTACTGGAAGACTGCAACCTGTTCTGATGATGTCAAACAGACTCTTGACTGTATTTATAACATTTCTATAAGCCTCTGCTTCAATAGAGGACATTCACTGGGCAGAAAGAGCAAAACAACTAGAAATGACCTGAACCAGAATGTACTCTGTAAAGTTATAAACATCTAACTATCCCCTTGCCCTTGAAAGCAGGCCTGCCCAATCCTTAAGCCTCTAAGAATAGCAACACTGATGCAGGCTAATTAATCAAGTGAGATATGTGTAAAACCTTGGTAGGGCAACTGGACTTGCATCAGCACAGCCTTTCACATATTAGGAATAAAAGTTAAAAAAAAAAAAAAAAAAAAAGGTTTCAGAACTAAAATACTTCACTTCAATGCTTCAAATACTTCATACGCCATTTTAACAGAAGTATCTTTTGTAAATTTCTTTCTGTTATATTCACACATGCTCTCAGAGCAAACAGAACCTAATAAATCACCACAAAAATAATACAATGCAGCAATATTAATGTTTCTGTTGGTAGCTTCTTGAAATTTAAAGCTACAAGCTGCTGAGATGACCTCCACACCATCTTTGCGCAAAACTACTTCATAGATTCAGATTCAAATAAAAACATACCTCTAGATATCTCCAGGTTAAAAATGAATGTGATTTTAATTGACAGATTTACCTCTAAAATATCTGAGATGTCCTGTTGCAGTACCCCTGAGAATTCTTAACTGATGGAAACTATGATTTTGACATTGAAATAATAGGCCAATTAAATATATATATATATATATATATATATATATATATATATATATATATATATATATATATATATATATATATATATATATATCACCATTATAATCACACTTAATTCTGTTAATTTTTGTGGCAGTTGAAGAATTAAAGGCTTGTTTTGTGCAACACAATGCAAATGAAAGAAAGCAGTTGTCAGAATTGCACAGGTCTCTGAAATGTCCCAGCAGAGAACAGCTGAGAGACAACTGTTCTGCTTTTCTCAGCCACATGTCAAAATGCATGTGTCAGAAAATGAGCTCTGGGGTAAGGATTGCGTGTTTAATGTGGTGACTCCAAAGAAAATGTCCATTTAGTTGGTAGATTTAGGTTTCACATTGAAATGGTAAGCCATTAAACACCACACATTAAACAATCCTTCATTTTGCTGAGGACATTGCACCCATCTCTGGTTACTCTGTTACTTTGGGGGCCAGCACAGAGTCATATATCATGATCTGTATATGAGACCAAGCAGCTCACTTGCTGCCTTGGACCTGAGGTCAGGCCATTTGTTCATTCTGCAGAGGTCAAAATGTCACAATTTTTTTGTCAAGTATAATTTCACTAATGAGTGTTGCTATAAGCCAGCTGATAATATGATACATGGCTAAACCAAGAGGTGAACAGCAGACTTTTAACGCTTCTACATGTTTTGTTTTAATGATGAAGCATCAGTAAGAGCTGCGCTAATCAAATAAAATAGTAAATAAAAGTGAATACAAGTTCCAAAGCTCAGTTATTTCTAGACTGACGTACTGTATGTAACTGTATGTAAGAAAACCGGCAACATCTGTCTCCCTCTAACAGCCGAGATCTTGTTTTTGCAAGATTGTTTAGACTGAAATTGAACAATTCAATTATGACTGGTACAAATTTAGTCACAACAGAAACTTTCACGAAGCGCTATTACCTTCATCTCTGCAGGACTTTGGTGTGAGGAGTTAAGTGTTGGATTTTATATTAAATCTGCAACAACCAACACAAATTATGAAAAACAGAAACGTTTTTTTATGTAAGTTTTCCCAGAGAAGCGCTTCTTTTTATGGGTTGATGAAATTTTAAGTACATTTTAAACTGTAATGCGGTTCACGGTTTTAACTTAGATAAGTGAACTTAACGCATTTGACTGCTTTAATGCACGCAGTATAACATATGCATTAATTTCCCTACCTCCTCCAGCGCTATTTATAGCCGGCTGGTCCCGCTGGGTGACAGCAACGAATACTTTGACCAGATATGGTTTCCTTCACAGCCGCCTGGAGTCGCAGCAGTGCGAAGTACGGTCCGCTGCAAGCGCGCAACTCCGAGAATCCGCCAAATTTCCCCTAGAAAAAATCGCTCATGACCGGCAGTTAATCTTGAATCCAGCAGATTTCAGCGCTCACAAAGTTTCCTCCCCCGTCCCTGGTCGGTTCTCTGTGGAGGTTGTGGGACTGACTCTCATCTCCAGCAAAGGGCAAACTAAACTTATGGGGAGAGAGCCTCCTCCTCCTCCTCGCTCACGGCTGCTGTGTCACTCCAGTGATGTCACGAAGATGCGCTGCCTCCATTATCGGACAGTGGCTCCCTGTTTAATGTAATATACGATAACGATTGTGCGCTACATTTGATCTGCTGAAGTTTGCTTGTGATAGAGGTTAGTTTGGTGACTGTTAAAGGGTTAAGTGCAGCACTTTGGCGCCTTATTTACTATGCAGTTACTATTTACTGGTAAAAATGATTGCATTCTTACAAGTATAGTGTGCAAAATACACTGAGCAAGTCAGTTCGTATTGGCTCTGAAGCAAGCACTGGCCCACTACTAATTTAAATTTAGGGTGTCTACACCGCAGGCAGACGACACAGGATCTCTATAAAATAGTTACATTAACACTGTAGACATTCAGTCTACAGTAGATGTTTCTGCAGAGATGTTACAGTTGAATTTTCTTAACTTGAAAAACTAAAGTTCACTCAAATCCATTATAATGGTGACATGTCTAAGCCACTGCTCACTATCTACAAATGTAATTTTTTTTAATGTAATTTTAATTTGGATTAAACTATATTTCAAAAATAATTTGAAGAAAACAAGTTTACCTCTTTAAAATCCTTAAAGACAATAACCAACCCAATTGCAAAGAACTACAGTGTCCAAACTTTTGAGTGGTACTGTCTATCTAAATGTGTTGCAGTTTCAGATTATTTTCACTACAGAGCAACACACAGGATCAGTATAATCAAGTTTTAATTTTTTTTTAAGCCTTTGTGGTTAAATAAGGTCATGACTGCAGTAATGTTCAATATTAAGCAGCAAAACTCTTAAAGCTGTTTAATAAACCACAATATTTGGACTGAAACTGTGAAACTCAGCTTGTTAGTTTGTGGAAGAACAATGGGATGTCAGAAGATATAAATAATAAGGTTGCCCTGCTGCACACGGCCCCTCCCCTTCAGGCAGTTTAAACCGCTGCATCAGGGTGAGTTATCAGTGAAATCTCCCCTAAAAAAATTGGAAATGTCTCTCAAATTTGAATGACTATGCTTAAAATACACACTGTCAGGTCCAGCAATTTGTTCTGCCATGTATTTCAGAACTGATGAGAATATTGAGAACCACTGGTTTAAAAAGCTATTTTACTGTGTGCAGAATTATGCTTGACAGTAATCAAGTCAAAGTACACCCCTGTTAAGCTACATGTTTTAATAGAACACCTTTTTTAATGCTGCAACAACACTGGACAAGTATACAAGAAGCTTTTAGCAAAGCAAAACAACCCGAGAAATAATATACAAGATGTTCCTAACACAGCAAAGTTGTTGAATGTGTACACCAAGTGTAGAGACTGACTCTACTACATGCATTAAGTACAGCAAACAGTAAACAATGGAGGAAGTTATAAAATATTCAAACACAAAAACACACAATGAACACAGATGTGGCTTATAACTAGAAAGAAGAAATAGTCAAAAGTCAAATAGGTTTGTTTCATTAAAAAAAAAAAAAAAAGTAATCACTTATAGAGGTTACGGTTTTAAATTTCTGGCCTCCAAAAAGTTTTGTTTCAACTGCTTATTATTGGCCTCAAATTCTATTAAGTAACAAAAGAACATCTTCAGTACTGTGACCCCACCAAACATTAAAATGATTATTTATAGTGTGATCACATTCTAGGCAGCTGAAGACCGCTCAGTATCAATCACAGTCATAATGGTGTGAATCCAAAGGTCCTTGTCGTCCACTGCGGTGTCCACCAGGTAAACTGTCAACCTGCACTCCCACGGCTCACCTTTGACCACGCACACATCCTGCACGTTGTCCACCACTGCGACCAGTGCTCGATTCTCCACGTGGTTTCTGAACAACACGGAGGCATCCCCAGACCATTGGTGCTGTTTGACACCTGTAGGATGATCAGGAAAGGAAACAACTAGTATCCGCACACACTGACTTTATATAAGACTTGTTTTTATATAAAACTTGGATGTGGCGACTACATCAGTCACCCATTGGTTTTTGGACTCTGTATTTTTATGTCGCATTTAAAGAGATTAGCTTGTTGAACACCTATTTGCATCAGGCAAAGAGTATTTAAAGAGAATAACTCACCTGCCAGTTGTGCAGTGACAGCTTGGAAGGGCAGCTGTCTGAATTCCTCTATTAAGGGCCTGATGAGTGCACCGTGGACCAGCTCATGTTTACCGTAGTCCAACTCGTAGACAGAAACCAAGCTGTTGGCCAGAATCCCCTTCACCTTCACACGGTGCCAACTAGGCAGAAGTAGGCATTAGTTAAGCCATTCAACATGACAATAGTAATTTCTTGATTTTAAACTGTGCCCAACATCACAAAACTGACAGCTGACCCTCCACGGTGAACACAACCTTACTGTGGTTTTGAACCTGTAATCAAGATAATGCATTTATTTCATAAAGGTACAACAGCTGTATAATTAACAGGAACCCGGCATCACAAAATAAAACAGTTATTTTCCTTCTAATGTAAATTTATAAAGCAAAATTTTTTTAAGAGCAGATTATACATTGTTGGCAAGATCTTTTGATTCAGCCATGAAGTTTTTATATTGTATTTATGACATATTCTGGTCCCATAATGAGTCTAAAAACATGTTACCAAGACAACGTAATCTGGAAGGAGAGAATAAGTAAAGTCCGGAGGGTCTGGCACACCTCCTTTAGTAGCTTTGTGTCAACTTTTTGTGCCAAGATTTTGTCCTTTTTTGGGGGGGGTAATCACAATTGACAGGTGTCCTGCTCCTGTAGATGAAACAGGTAGCAAGCCAAGAAGTCATATATTATGAAGTCAAAAGTATTCCCTCTTCTGCTGTCACACACACACACACACACACACACACACACACACACACACACACACACACACCAACACCAACTTGGCATCCCATTCTTAATCCATAGTGTTTAATATGATGTCAGTACACCCACTGCAGCTGTAACAGGTTCAGCTCTTCTGGGAAGGCTTTCCACAAGGTTTAGGAGTGTGTTTATGGGAATTTTTAATCATACTTCCAGAAGTGCATTTGTGAGGTCAGACACTAATGCTGGACGAGAACGCCTGGCTCAGTCTCTGCTCTAATTCATGTTCTGTCGGGTGAAGGTCAGGTCTCTATGCAGGCCAGTCAAGTTCTTCCACACCAAACTTGCCCATTCCTGTCTTTATGGACCTGCTTTGTGCACTGGCATGAAGTCACGTTGGAACAGGAAGTGGCCAAACTGTTCCCAAATGTCTTGTTACAATAACGCATTAAGAGTTCCTTTCACTGGAACTAAGAGTCTGAGTCCAATTCCCAAAATACAACCCCACACCATAATCCCCAACTGGACTGGACTTGTTGCACAGGTGGCATCCTATCACAGTACCACGCTGGAATTCAGTCTGCATGCTGTGTGCTTGGTTTTACACACCTCTGGCCATGGAACTCCTGAGAATTCAATGATCTGGATGAGCTTCTCCTCGTTGGCTCCCTGTTAAATCTAGAATAGAATTTAATATCCTTCTCCTCACACACAAGGTCTTGAATAATCAGGCCCCATCTTATCTCAAAGACCTTATAGTACCATATCACCCCAATAGAGCACTTCACTCAGACTGCTGGCTTACTTGCAGTTCCTAGGGTATTTCAAAGTAGAATGGGAGGTATGGCCTTCAACTTTCAGGCCGTTCTTCTGTGAACCAGCTCCCAGCTTGGATTCAGGAGACAAAAACCCTCTCTATTTTTAAGATTAGGCTTAAAACTTACCTTATTAGTTAGGCTTATAGTTAGGGCTGGATCAGGTGACCCTGAACCACCCCTTAGTTATGCTGCTATAGGCCTAAGCTGCTGGGGGGGATTGCCATGATGCACCGTTGCTTTTCATTCACCTCTTTTTACTCTGTTTATACTTCACTCTGCATTTAATCAGTTATTAATCTCTGGCTCTCCTCCACATCATGTCTTTTGTCCTGTCTCTCCCCCCTCAGCCCCAACTGGTCACGCCAGATGGCTGCCCCTCCCTGAGCCTGGTTCTGCTGGAGGTTTCTTCCTGTTAAAAGGGAGCTTTTCCTTCCCACTGTTGCCAAATGCCTGCTCATAGGGGGTCGCTTTGACTGTAGGGTCTTTACCCACAATACAAAGCACCTTGAGGTGACTGTTGTGATTTGGCGCCATATAAATAAAATTGAATTGAACTGAGTGAGTGAATACTCTTGGCAGTATAGTGCATGTACTACTAGCTACAGGTTGAGACATACGTCAGCTGGTATTCTGATACATCATGAGCCCTCCCCCTTTATTTGTGCACTTGTATAGACATGCATATGATGTTTCCCCCAATATCCATATCACTTCAAAGACAGCAAAATGCATCACAATGAAACCCACTTTTTGTCTATTTTGGCAGCATAGACCTGTCCTTTCTGGATGTCAGTGGTTGGGCTCGTCTTCCCTGCCTGGTTGTAATAAAGCATCATCTCCCCCATCAACACCACCAGCTTATGCAGGTCATGCCAAGGCTGCAGGACAAAGTAACCAGGGTTGCACGCCACTGGTACAAACACATCCATGTTCTGACCAGGCTGAAAGAAAAGAAGGATGACAATGACTTGGTGCTACTCCAGTTTTTTGGTCAGGAATACACCCCCCCCCCCCCTTTCAAAATTGATTTAAAAATTAATTTCAGCATAATCTGTAAACCAATGTGAGATACATACACCACATACTGCTTTAAAGAGGACCTATTATGCTCATTTTTATTCTTGAACTGTAGTAGAGTATGTCTGCATGTTTCATCATTCAAAATAATCCTCATTTATCTTAAACTAGGCCTTGGTAACCCTCAGTGTATCCTCTGAAACAAGCCTCGACTTCCCCCGTGCTTTCATGCTGGTCACTATTTTGCCCTGCAAATCAAGCGCGAACAGGATCGTAACAAGATTGCGTGTGCCCAGTGGTAGATTGCAAATTGCGGTGAAATAATACTATAGTGCAGTGATCTGGCCAGAGGAAAAAAAAAAATAAAAATATCAGTCTGGTATCAGATGTGGTGGCGCGCATGGAGTGTGCACCCGCTTGCTAAATGTAATGATAGAACAGCAAATCGATGAAATTCTCAGCCCTGCGTGAGATGACCTCAACATAGCGATCAACGGCTGGCTAGAACCCTGGCTGAGCTGTGTGTCAGATGGCCACTCACACCAACATCGAACAGAGCCAAAAAAAAAAAAGAGAAAAAAAAAAAAAGTGAGTATTCAGAGCAGTCTAAAGCCTGAGCTCATTGCAAATGCTGACCTCACTGTTTGAAATTTTGGCTATGTTCAGTGTGAGTATCCACCACTGTATCAGAGTATATGTACTACAGAAAAAACAAAGAAAAGCATAATGGGTCCATTTCAACACCTGATAGTCTAATTGCCAGGGAAAACAACACCCATAGTTTTCTGAATTTTCTAGTCAATTCAACTAAAAGATGAAAAACAACAAAAAAAAACAACAGCAGACCATTAAGATTTCATACCTGTACATCTACTTTTCTCACATTCGTAGTAACCCCCCCCCCAGAGAAAGTTAGCCCATCTTCACGCACCTGAGGGAGATTCAGTGGAGGTGGCAGCTGAAGTAGCCTCATCTGAGTTTTGGTGGTGGCATCTCCTTGTGCTCTGAGGCATGACTGCGACAAATCCATCATAGTGGGTTCTGTGGGGTTTCTGATCGGGCTTTTGAGAGACCACCTCTCCACTACAACAGTGAGACCAAGAAATTTGGACAATACATCTATGTGCAAAACAGTCTAAAAGTTGATCTTTTAACAATTAAATGGCATCACTGTTAAATTAAAAATGAAAGATGACGCGCTTAAATAATAAAATACCGCACTGACCTAAAACTCTAAAGAACAAACACAAAAGCTGACTCTGTTGGAAGGAACCGTTTCAGACCCAGAATTATTCTGATGTGCACCATTACCTGTGTTCACACTGCAACTGGTGATTATATTGTTGTTCTGCATTGTGACTTTCTTCCACAACTCTGACTGGGCCAACTGATGGTTGATGCTCTCGTCCAACTCCTCGCTGTCAGTGCCAATGAAAAGATACATATGGACCAGCTTGCCCCCTTTCTCCTGGTCTAATTTCAAGATCTTTTATATAAAAAAAAAAAAAAAAAAAGAAAAGGGAAGAAGAAAGAATGGTTTAAGAAAACAAAACAGCCAGAGCTGGAGCTTATTCCACCTGCCATAGGGCGAGAAGTGGGTTACACCCTGGACAGGTCTCCAGTCTGTCACAGGGCTAACAGAGAGACCAGTCACACTCACATTCACATTCACACCTATGGGCAATTTAGAATCACCAATTAACCCAACCCCACTAACTACATGTCTGTGGACTATGGGAGGAAGCCAGAGTACCTGGAGAGAACCCACGCAGACATGAGGAGAGCATGCAAGCTTCACACAGAAAGGCCCTAGCCAGATGGTGGTTCAAACCCAGGCCCTTCTTGCTGAGGTAACACTGTCAACCAGGGCACCACTGTGCAACATGTATATTAATGAACCAAAATATTATGGCCACAAGCCTAACACACTGTTAAACCCTACAAGACCTCTGAAAGAGCTGCCACATACATTTGGTCCAGCACATTCCTATCGGCAGCAGCAGTTTGTGCCTCCTTATGCCAGCAGTACTCCCCATAGCTCTTCCACCAGCCTTGCTGCTCATGGTATACCTCAACAAACATAAGCCTAGAGAGCCTTCATTCCAGTCACCTGGGAATATGGATTTGTCAAAATCACTCAGGTCTTTCTAACTGGCTGCTATTCCTGCATGCAACAAGGCTATTAACTGTTCTCCTATGGGCTTACCCCAGATATTGACGTGCTATATACTATCAAAGTTACACTATACCGTGCTTCAGAGTGAAGCTTTTATAATCAGCAGCATTTAACAGGTCTAACTTTTGATACATTACCTTCATTTTACAGGCTTCAGAGCCCATAACAGCCTCCTTCACCCACAGAATGGCCTCTGGGCTCCAGTCTCCCTCTGGAACAGGAAGGTCAGCTAGGCGACACTTAATAGCCTGGGAAAGACACAATTACACACCTTTACCTGCATTACAAATAACCACTGTTTTAGTCCACCAACTTTAGACAAGTTCCCAAATCAATGCATGCTAATTATAGACCCAAAATGCAGTGCGTCCACAATTCCTCATTTATTTTTTCACATGACTCTCCTGAAGCCTGTCTGATCACTGATTTCTTGACCACCTTGCCCCTTACACAAACAACTGACCTGTGGTGGGATGATGGCGAACTCTTTCAAAAGAAGAGGGGGGATCTCTCGAAGATCAGTGAGTTCTAGTGTTGCTGAGACACCAATGTCAATGAAGAGAACTTCCATCACTCTGCTACCGTACATGTTGGTGATCTAGCAACAAAATGTAATTGAGTGCTACTGTACATTCTCAAAATATTAAAAAATATTTTTAAGCCTTCAAGCAAATACATTGCTAGTATTCTTTTCCTACCTCCACTCTGGCCAATTTTCCTTGTGGCGAGCTAGGCAGAACTTGCCACTGAAGGGTCTGGAAACCAAGAAATCAGACGTCATCTGGTGGGGGGGGGGGGGGGGGGGGGGGGGGGGGGGGGGGGGGGGGGGGGGGGGGGGGGGGGGGAATCACATTGACAATTAGAACAATTAAAAATGGCTATTCACACTTAATGGCCATCCTAGAATAAAAGCTCCATAGGGAGAACATTTTTTTGCATTAATTGTTCATTGTATTTACATTGCCACCTTATTGCGGTGGAGGGGTTAGTGTGTACACAGTGATCTCAGGAGCTATGTTGTTCAGGGGCTTGTCCATGGTCCTCAGCCAGTAAAGGGTGGAGTGCCCACCTCAGCTCAAGGATGAGTTGCTGCCCCAGGTGGAGGAGTTTAAGTATCTCAGGGTCTTTTTCCATGAGTGGTAGATTAACAAACGGATTGGGGCTGCATCTGAAGGTGATGCAAATGCTGCTGAGCATGAACGCAAAGCTGCAGATTTACTGGTTAATCTATGTCCCTACCCTCGCCTATGGTCATGAGCTTTGGGTAGTGAGCAAAAAAAATGAGATTGCGAATACAAGTGGCAGAAATGAGCTTCCTCCAAAGGGTGGCTGGCCTCTCCCTTAGAGATAGTGTGAGGAGCACAGCCATTCTTTGGAGGAAGCTCAAAGTAGAGTCGCTACTTGTCCACATTGAAAGGAGCCAGTTGAGGTGGTTTGGGCATCTGACTAGGATGCCTCCTGAGCGCCTCTTGGATGAGGTGTTCCTGGGATGTCCTCCTGGGAGGAAGCCCTGGAGCAGGCCCAGGACGTGCTGGAGAGATATCTCTCGGCCGGCCTGGGAACGCTGTGAGGCCCCCCCCCAGGACGAGGTGGCTGGGGAGAGGGAGGTCTGGGCTTCTGTGCTTAGGCTGCTGCCCCCGCAACCCAGCCCCGGCTAAGCGGAAGAGAATGGATGGATTGATGTATTTAAAACATGCATACATGTGAAAAGTAATTTAAAACAGCCACTGTGGGGTAAAACAAGTGTACAAAAGCTACACACATATATCATGCTTGTTACCTCATTGTCCCTGAAGACAATGTGTGTTTATGTATGTTTTTTTTTTCCTGCTCATCTTAGTTGATATGCTCTCAGCCCCCTATATCCTCCCATTAAACACCTAAAAATGCAATCTTGCACACACAAATCCTTCAAAAAAAAGGAAGATTAAAAACATCAACCAAGTATATTTGAAATAATTGTCTTCTTCCACTCTTCTATGAATTCATATACTACAAAGCCATACCTGGGAAATGAAGTGGGCCTCTGTTTCCTTTCAATAACGTGCTCAGTCTTGTAGTTCCACGAGAAGGCAGCTGGCAGTACAAGATGCCATCTGGACACACACTTGTGACAGATACATCCTGATAGGTAGCATTTACCTACAGGCAACAGAGTGATTCATGTTAGATAAAGCCGGGAAAATTGACAAAACACCTGTGTGACAGTTATACTTTTAACTAGCATTTCCTATAAATAAATCCTGGCCATCTGATGAGCTAAAAATGTTTACTATGCTTCAATAAATCCCAAACTAACAATTCTCAAAGAAAAAAAAAAACAAAAAAAAACTATTACAGTACCACTACCATGTTCAAGTTTTACTGCACTCCCAAAGTTATTTGTGTACTCCTGTATTTTTCAACTTGAGGAGCACACATGCTCCTTAGGGGGGAAAAAAAAAAAAAAAGCAAGCAGCAAGCCCAGCTGAGGGCTGGTAAACCACTTTGCTCCCAGCTGAATAAAAACTGCACACACAACTCCTGTAGCACAAGACAGAATAAAATAAGTGTACAACAGCACCACTTATGGTTGTGTTGAATTTTGACATAATAAAAGTCTGAAAATGGACAAGAGTACCTGGCTGCAGGCAAGAGAGTGCCACCATACCTCAACTCTATTCTGGAACGCCACAGGAAGTTGTACTATACCGGAAGTCACGTGACCTTTTGTCACATGAACAACTAAATCCACCGGTTTTATTTTATTTTTACGATTCATTAATTTACATTTTCAGGTCTTTTAACCTCCTTTGTTCGTTCTCAGTAATGAACATCTGGTCCGGTTACCATCTTGAGCATCCCCCAGTGACACCGGAAATTCCCAGTGATAAACACATGAAGCAGACCAACTTCCTGTGGAGTTCTGGAATAGAGTTGAGGTATGGTGGTACCCACTTGCCTGCAGCCAGGTCCCTCTCAAAATGGAAGGCAAAATAATTCAAAATCTAACTCTTTCAAACTATTACCAACTGACCACCCAAAAAAAAAAAATTCTTGCTAAAAAAGTCTCTACTCAATCCCATGTAAACATACAGTCAGAGGGTTGTTCATGGTCTTGTCCTGTAGAGCTTTCAGGCAGGTGGAGTTGATGTTGACATCATCATCCAGTGAAGTATCATAAAGTACTGCTGTAGGCACTTCATTCTTTGACATGGTTCTAATGTTTCCATTAGCAGGATCTTTCCAACTGCCAGATTATCCATAAGCGACAGCATCAATGGATGGGAGCTGAATCCCTCTAGGCCTGACAGACAAAAAAAGGAGATAAGGACAGGACTTGGAGGTAACAGTGACTCCTGGCACATAAACATTTTCTCCTTTATCTACAGATTGAGTTTGTACTGTTTTTGCTGAAGTACAACCATTAAAAACATAATTTCCCAACATTCTACATACCTGCAAGCCGAACATTGGTGGCTTGAAAGGGCAGAGAAAGAAAGTTCTTGTCCAGCTCCAGCAGATTAGTCATGTTAGTCTCTACAGAGAAGCCATAGTCCATGTAGTAAACCTGACAAACACACACAGAACATCTTTGGTTGTAAAATTATAGCAGGGAGTACACAGGTATATGCATCTTTGTGCATATACCTGTGTACAAAGATTTGGGGACCTTTTAATACACTGCTCAAAAAAATAAAGGGAACACTCAAATAACACATCCTAGATCTGAATGAATGAAATATTCTCATTGAATACTTTGTTCTGTACAAAGTTGAATGTGCTGACAACAAAATCACACAAAAATCATCAATGGAAATCAAATTTATTAACCAATGGAGGCCTGGATTTGGAGTCACACACAAATTTAAAGTGGAAAAACACACTACAGGCTGACCCAACTTTGATGTAATGTCCTTAAAACAAGTCAAAATGAGGCTCAGTATTGTGTATGACCTCCCTACAACGCCTGGGCATGCTCCTGATGAGGTGACGGATGGTCTCCTGAGGGATCTTCTCACAGACCTGGACTAAAGCATCTGCCAACTCCTGGACAGTCTGTGGTGCAACGTGACGTTGGTGGATGGAGCGAGACATGATGTCCCAGATGTGCTCAATTGGATTCAGGTCTGGGAAACGGGCGGGCCAGTCCATAGCTTCAATGCCTTCATCTTGCAGGAACTGCTGACACACTCCAACCACATGAGGTCTACCACTGTCCTGCATTAGGAGGAACCCAGGGCCATCCGCACCAGCATATAGTCTCACAAGGGGTCTGAGGATCTCATCTCAGTACCTAATGGCAGTCATGCTACCTCTGGCGAGCACATGGAGGGCCATGTGGCCCCCTAAAGAAATGCCACCCAAACTGGTCATGCTGAAGGATGTTGCAGGCAGCAGATCGCTCTCCACGGCGTCTCCAGACTCTGTCACGTCTGTCACATGTGCTCAGTGTGAACCTGCTTTCATCTGTGAAGAGCACAGGGCGCCAGTGGTGAATCTGCCAATCCTGGTGTTCTCTGGCAAATGCCAAGAATCCCGCACGGTGTTAGGCTGTGAGCACAACCCCCACCTGTGGACGTCGGGCCCTCATACCATCCTCATGGAGTCGGTTTCTAACCGGTTGTGCAGACACATGCACATTTGTGGCCTGCTGGAGGTCTTTTTGCAGGGCTCTGGCAGTGCTCCTCCAGTTCCTCCTTGCACAAAGGCAGAGGTAGCGGTCCTGCTGCTGGGTTGTTGCCCTCCTACGGCCTCCTCCACGTCTCCTGGTGTACTGGCCTGTCTCCCGGTAGCGCCTCCAGCCTCTGGACACTATGCTGACAGACACAGCAAACCGTCTTTCCACAGCTCACATTGATGTGCCATCCTGAATGAGCTGCACTACCTGAGCCACTTGTGTGGGTTGTAGAGTCCGTCTCATGCTACCACGAGTGTGAAAGCACCACCAACATTCAAAAGTGACCAAAACATCAGCCAGAAAGCATAGGTACTGAGAAGTGGTCTGTGGTTCCCACCTGCAGAACCACTCCTTTACTGAGTGTGTCTTGCTAATTGCCAATAATTTCCACCTGTTTATTCCATTTGCAAAACAGCATGTAAAATTGATTGTCAATCAGTGTTGCTTCCTAAGTGGACAGTTTGATATCACAGAAATTTGATTTACTTGGAGTTATATTGTGTTATTTAAGTGTTCCCTTTATTTTTTTGAGCAGTGTACAAATTTATTTAGAAGACAAGACCAAACTTGCAATCAAACCACATAAAAAGTATACATTTTCTAAAGTGAAAATATATTCTTTGAGTAAGTGTAATGAGATTAGTTCAAAAGCAACAGTAAATGAAAGTTGGTTTAGTTTAGGTACATAATGGAAGAATGCATTGATCCATGAATGCTTAGGGTAATGGGTGAGCTGGATGATGAAGGCAAGCCTAACTGTCAGCACCTGGAGTACTAGAAGCTTAAAACAAGAGTCAACAGCAGAATACACTGTTTGGAATTGGCAGAGAAAATTTGGCAAATGTTTCATGGGCACAACCCACATCCTTGACTCTGGTGTTCAACCCACAAATGCACTTTCCTTATAAATGTGGCACCATTTAAGGGGAAGTAAACAGGTTTTCCCAATAGTACAAGATTTGTTCACAAGGAGCGTTATTACAGAGACGTAATCACACCCAAACTTCCTTATTTGTGCCAAGTTTATATTGCATTTCCATGTATGTCTCAATACATCGCTGCACCCATTTCCCACTTTTTCAGCAAATATAAAGAAATAAAGGGTGGCTCAAGATTTTTGGACTATACCCTTACAACTGTAAATTAGTCACATCATCCTACTATTACAATTCAATACTCGCACACACAGAAAAGCCCGATGGGTTAGCCAAATTAAAAACCTTGGGCTTATCAATATAGTCAATCTAAAAGAAAAAAATTCTCAGGATGATGTAAGTAAAAATGGAGTGGGTGCATAATTCATCTTTTTCATGATAAAAAGTTTAAGCCTTTAAGGACTCATTAAAACCCTGCTACAGACCTATGCTTTAAAAAATTAATTTAATAATCATCATCATGCAATTTACCTTCACCTTGTTGGGGCCTATAACCTCTAATACTGTCCTCTAGCCAGCTCATCTCCATCCTCCCCTCTGACTGCTACAAGCTGGCCAACTACAGGATTAGACACAGGGTGCTGCGTGGAGCTTTGGATGTAGAAGGAATGCATGGCATCCTCCATGGCTTCCTGGGCGTTCGAGTAATTCTCACCTACATACCTAAACAGTGAGAGATTTGCACAAAATTATCTTTAAAAGTTTTCACATTGGAAAGTGAACCACTTCTGTTATGCAGAATTTTAATTATTTTTAATAGTTTTTAGATTTAGTGATGGCTTAAAAAGTACAAAAAAGTCTGTCTCACCTTATAGTAACAGCATTAGTGGTCTTGACTTAGTAACCAGCACTGATGGATATTGCTCTAAAGGAAGAACCAAAGAGGGAGGAACCACAGAACTCAGACCTTCACACGAAGGAAGGATGGCTTATGCACTGCTGGTTTTCTTGGCTGTCTGTGGGTTTCATGTCTGCTCTGCTCGACTTATAGAGGATGGCCTGACCACAGGAAAAAAAAGATCAAAAACAAGGACATAAGTGCACATCTATGAATCATGTGTCTCTGTACTACCTAAAAATTGAAGCTAACACTAGGCAATCATTGTTATAATTTTAGCTGCAAACAATTCCCCATTTCCCCCTCCCCGCACCAATAATGATTCAAACTTAACTGTCAGACAGGAAGCTTACAGTTTGTGTTACCCCCGTTAGGAAAGGTAAGGAAAGAAAAAAATACAATCCTCCAAATAGACACCTACTGCTGTTTACTCAGCTTTTACATTATGTTGACTCCATTACAAACTGCACCATATACAGTCTCTTACCTCTCTTTCTTTGTCATGGGGCAAAGGGTACTCCACATTGCATATGTCCAGCAAAAGAGACAGGTTGTCCAGAACATGCTCAGGAATGGCACCTTGTATGTGTCCATAAAAAGTCTGGGCAAAGCATGGCCCACAGACCCCTGACTGTACTTGGAAGAAGCTCCTTTATTCTCTGACGCACCTCAGCTGAGACGACAGTGCACAATTTTGAGGGAGGACCTGGAATATAAATGAAGAGGTGGGCTTTCAAAAGAGGTAAAATGTCATGACCGGATGAAACTACTGCAGATGTGTCAGTTAATGCAACGCGAGTCTTGACAGAAGCTAAAGGCCGAGTGTTTTGGTTGCTGAAAAGATTAACTGTGGGCAAGCTGTGACTACTCTTACATCCATCGTTGGCAACAACTGCAAAATTTCCATGACCAGCAGCTCCATTTCCATGTGGCTGAAATCGAGGTGCGAGAACTGGGTTGTGGGCAGGGCTTCGTAATGGGACCAAGGGAAACCCAATGCCTGAAGTGGCAGCAGAAGCTTCTGGAGGAAAAATGAATGTGGGCTTAGCCAAAAAGCTTCTGGGTGAAACTGTAGGCTCAGGAATTGGAGAAGGGAGGGGAGGTGTAGAAGGGTTTTCAGATGTTGACCAACATGAAGAAAAGGGTGTTCTGATAGTGTTTGAATTGTTGGGTGATGGTCGTGGACTGCTGGTGGTGCTCTTTACAAGGACAGGAGATGTTTTGAGAGGCAGGGGAGGGTAGACCAGCTGTTCAGCTTGATTGGTAGAAGGTTGCTCCACCTTTGGAGGAAGATGAGAGAGACAAAAAAACAGAACATTGAAATAAAGCTGTATTGCATACAATTAAACACAGTCACACACTGCTCAAAAAAAAAATTAAAGTAACACTTTGAAAACACATGGATGGACCGAAACATAACATCCCAGAGGTGTCCTGTTGGACTTAAAGGGGGCAATCAATGGTATCAATTCCTTCATCCTTCAGGAAATGCTTGCATACTCTCGCCACATGAGGCCGGGCATTGTTGTGCACCAGGAGGAACCCAGGATCCACTGCACCAGCGTAGGGTCTGACGGGGCCAATGATTTCATTCCGGTACCTAATGGCCGTCAGGCAGCTGTTGCCTAGCCTGTTGAGGTCTGTGCTTCCCTCCATGGATTTGCCTCCCCAGACCATCACTGACCTGCCAGCAAACTGGTCATGTTGAATGATGTTACAGGCAGCATAATGTTCTCCATGGCTTTTCCAGACCCTTTCATGTCTGTCACATGTGATCAGGGCGAACCTGCTCTCACCTGTGAAAAGCACAGGGTGCCAATTCTGGTATTCTATGGCAAATGCCAACTGGGCTGCACGGTGCCGGGCAATGAGCACAAGACGCGAGCACATATCCTTCACTACATCCATAAATCTTTTCTGTGGTCTTCCTTTTTTCCTCCCCTCTCACAGCTCCATATCTAACATCCTCTGTCCAATATACCCACTATCCCTCCTTTGCACATGTCTAAGCCATTTCACCCTTGCCTCTCTGTCTCCAAACTGCTCAACCTGAGCTGTCCCTCTGATGTATTCCTTTTTAAATCTTGTCCATTATGATCACTCACAATGAAAATCTTAGCATCTTCAGCTCTGCCACCTCCTGCCTTTTTGTTACAGCCACCATCTCCAAACCATACATCAGAGCAGGTCTCACTACCATCTTGTACATCTTCCCTTTCACTCTCGCTGCCATCCTTCTGTCACAAATCATCCCTGACACTCATCTTCGCCCACTCCACCCTGCCTGCACTCTCTTCTTCACCTCTCTTGTGCACTGTTTGTTGCTTTGGATGACTGCCCCCAGAAATGTAAATTATCTACCTTCACCGACTGTTACTTGCATCTTTGCTATTCCACCTGTCTCCCTCTCACACACACACACACACACACACACACACACACATATTCTGTCTTGCTTCTACTGACTTTCATTGTTCTTCTTCTCAGTGCATACCTCCAGACTCTCTCCACCTATTCCCTACTCACTACAGATCACAATATAGTCTGCAACCATCATAATCCATAAAGACTCCTGCCTGGACCTTATCCGTTTAGCTTGCCCATCATCATTGCAAACAAGAAGGGGCTTCGAGCTGATGTAATCCCACCCCCAACCTTGAACCAATCTGTCACTCCTACTGCACACTTCACCACTCTCTCTCTGTAATCACGCATGCGCTGCACTACCTTCACATACTTCTCTGCCACTCCTGACTTCCTCATGCAGTACCACCAGTTTCCTCTCTTGACAACCTATCATATTGCTTTCCCTAGATCCACAAACAGTGCAACTCTGACCTTCTCTATACTTCACCCATGACCACTCTCAAAGCAAACATTGCATCCGTAGCGGTCTTTCTTGGCATGAAGCCATACTGCTGCTTCCTGATTGTCACTTCTCCTATCTAGCTTCGACAACTCTTCCAATAGCTTCAGAGTATGGCTCAACTTTATTCTTTGCTACAGGTCTGAAAATCAGTGGTTGGTACTGATCTGCTTTTGAAACTTCCTCTGTCACTTTTATACATGGTAGTCTGTTGGGAGAGCAGTACAACAGCTGCTGACGGAAGAGAGTCAACAGGCTCATCAAGAAGGCAGGGATGATGGCATGGGCTGCTCCCTGGACACTGTGGAGGTGGTAACGGAGGAGGATGATAGCAAGGCTGTACTCCATATTGTCAAATGACTCTCACCCTGCAGCAGTCAGACTTTTAACCAGCACCGCTCCCAGAAAACAGAAGTCTTTCACTATGTTCACCACTACTGTTACTAGCAATATACATTTTAAATAGGTTAGGTATTTATTTAGTGCAATAAGCAGGTATAATAATCCATTTTGTAACATAATCTAAATATATTCTGTCCTCCATTATGCATATACTATTTATTCTGATACATATTGTTTATACATATTTTTAATCATCACTTTCTACTTCTAATTTCTATTTTATTTTATTGTATTTTAGTTGTCGTTTGTGGTCTGTACAATAGCTTTGCTGGTGCTGCACTGAATTTCCCCACCATGGGACTAATAAAAGGGATCTCTTATCTTATCACTCTCCAGATTGTGCTGAACACTAGTTAGAAAGTCCAATTTGTAACTTGACCAACTACCTTTCCACTCCTCATAACTGCCCGTATTTTCTCCTTACTAACCTCTGTTTTTTTGCCATTTTAAACGATAAGTTTTTCCTAGTAACAAATAATGGGTTAGAGATGCAGAACTCTCTTTCTGAACTATTAAATCTATATAATCCCAGTATAGAGTCCCTTAATCTGAGTGTCCTCCTGTCTCACTGGGTTCTGAGTTTAGTTACAAACTCACATAAAACAATCCATTAAAATTTACCAACTCACCATACACACTTGTGGCCACTTTTCCATGTCTCTGAGCACCTGAGGATGGAGGTTCTGACCGAACATAGAACAGTAGACTTCTGGTAGCTTTGATATCCACAGTCCACTGCAATACTTCTGCAGGAGCTGAGTTATTCGGCTCTGGCACTAGCTCCACGTCATACACGCTAACCTGCATGAAGAGATTTGACTGATCACTTGTGCTGCATTGCTACCTATGGGTTAAAACTTTCTAGTATGCTCTAACTCATTACCATGCATCAGTTTTCAAATAAGTTATTTCTTTAACAAAAGCACTTGATGTGACTTCAGTGACTGAGCAGTGTAAATGAAGTAGTATAAATGCAGATTCTGAATGCATTTATTTACCCAGATGTGTTCAGATTGCCCTGACCATCTGAAGATCACTTTATAATGTAATATTGACAAAATTCATAGTAAGCCATAGAGCGTACCTGGGATTGGCTGGGCATGGATACTTGTTCTAGCATCACCTCTAAAGAAAATATGTTTGAAAAAGTAGAAAAATAAGTAAATAAGTTTTGATACAAGTCAACCTCAAATGTAGAGCACTCTTGCTGGTTGGCAAGTTAGTCTTCATATGCATAGATGGATTTTTTTTTTAATTCATTTGTTTAACCTTGATTAAACTTGGAGTCAACTCAGAAAGTTGAAATTAATCAGAGAATAAAAACAAAACAAAAAAACCTAAATACCTCTGGAGTTCTCGCAGTTTGCCAGGTTCATCTCCCTCCTGTTAGCAACACGGAGATATTAAAGTTCAACGTATCATTCAATAATAACTTAAACAGTTGGTCTAGTGGCCCATTCAATTTTTCAGATCCATTTTTGTCTTTTATTTTAGTGCATTTCACATTTGAGTCCTTTTTCCCCCCTCTGGCTTTAACAGAGGAAAAACACGACTCAAATGTGAAATGCTTCAACAACAGTGGGCAGGAGTCTGAAATTAAAAAGATAACTTCTAATATGCTAAAATAACTTAAGCCATGTTTTAGATTACTCCAGTTCTTGCAATCATGCAAAGCTTTAATTCATGTAAGAGTCTTAAAATATAAAACTGCAGGAAACTGCAGTTAAACTGCAGAAAAACAAGGGTTTTAAGACAAATCTAATCTTCATTTGCCCACAAGTGTATATTCACCTGTTTGGTCTACCATTCACTGGTTTTAGAGCCGATTGAGGAGCTGGTTGTCTGTGTTCAACTGGTGTGATAGAGCTTAAATTTTGGTCCAACATTCTAGCATTTGGGAAGAACAGAAAAGTTATTTGAGAATTTAAATGTGACAAAGAAATTCTGCAAAGCCTAAATTACAGTTACAAAATGCCATCATGACTGCCTGAGAATTTTTAAATACAGAGCAACCATGTTGTTAGTGCAACTATTGCTCATCATTTATTGACAAATAAATGAAGTGGATATTGTTTACCTGTAGTCCCCAGAGGCACTGAAACCACTATGGCCACCACGGGGCCAAGAACGGTTTTCCAGTGAATTAGATGCACTACGAGCTGAGGGTTGGCGGAGAGAGGTCCTTGGCTTCGCTATAAAAGCAATGAAAGAAAAACAAGCTAGATAAATAATGACCAGTGATTCCCACACACAGACTTCAGTTAGGTATATGGAAATCTGCCCAATTATTATGTGATTGTCTTATTTTTTCCTCTGAGATGAGAATGCATTTCATGTACAGATGGCTCCACTTGCTCTTATTTTGAATGTTCAGTCACTGCTAACCAGGTAGTTTT
Organism: Archocentrus centrarchus; assembly: GCF_007364275.1. Lineage (NCBI taxonomy): Eukaryota > Metazoa > Chordata > Actinopteri > Cichliformes > Cichlidae > Archocentrus > Archocentrus centrarchus. Next base: position 28,381,406 of record NC_044346.1, on the reverse strand, counting down.
CGTGGCAGTCCTGTGTCATTCAGATATATAGTCTCTTGTCCTGTGATTTAAAGGCCTTTGAATAATAGGGATGATTTCAGAGACAGTTGTTCTAACTATAAAACACCTCCTACCATTGAGCATGTATGGGCTGGAAAGCTTGAATCTCATCTTGGAGTTGACAACCTGGGAGCGACCACATTTCTTCAAGTTCTTTTGCTTGGCAACCAGTTTGGCAATGTGAATCGTCTCCTCACACACTGCAGCTACGCATTGCAACTATGGAAAAGATCCATTAGTACACTTTTAGACATGTAAACTGCCATGCAAACATTAGACGAATGCTTAGGATTTAAGTGAATTTTCTCAAGAGTTCAGAGCCGCTCAGTTCTATAATTCTTACCAAACTAAAGCAGTAGGGTAGGAGGAAAACAAACACACACACACACACACTATACTCACCTGACCCATGTGATATTCTAGATTCACAACAGAAGGAATACTTCTGAGGTAGTCCTCCAGCTTTGAGAAGCCCCGCTTTTTCAGTGGGATGAACTCTCCACACAGAGACCAGTACTCTGACTGAAGGTTGTTAATAGACACGCCACCTTTTCTGGACTGAAGGACAGATCGCAGCATCTTTTTGACTGACTCGGCATCTGCCATCTTGGTAAACAGACTGGCACAGTACTAAGAAAACCAAAACCCAAAGCATGTTCTTTAGAAAAACAGACGTCTAACCCATAAAAGAGCATTTTCAAAGCACATATTTTATTGTTATAGAGCTCTGATATTTTACAGTTTGAGGTGAATACAAGTGAGCCATAAATGCTGTGGAAAAAATATACAGAAATCACACAATTTGAGATTATAACCAGAGAATGCATGCAGTGTGAATGCTGAATGATTTGAGCTGAATTGTTGTAACTGCTGAAATTTTTGGGAAACCTGTTGAAACTGCTGAAATACACTGAATCATTCCCCTAAAAATGAAGGAGAAAAACTGTGCAGAGAGTTGGAATCTAGTTGAATGTCTCTAAAATGTACATTATAAATAAGTTGACTAAAGGCCTTTAAACACCTGATGCGTAAATTCCGTGAAAATATTTTGTGCATTAAAAATATTTTTCATACTCTCCTGTTCGTAATGCAGCCGTTCACACCAACCGCGTCATTTCACAGGACGAATTTGGGGGCATTTATTTTTTTCAGATCAAGTTCAATTTTTCTGACTTTCACAAGGGAATAAACACATCTGACTAATCAGAGCGCTGCATTTAGCAACACGTGAGCTCACAGGTCAAAATGCGCACCGGTGTACTGAATACACAGCTACACGCTGCTCCAGGTCTGTTGGCTCTCTGAAATTATTCTCTGCCTCCTCACATGTGGTCCCAACTCTGCCAACAATAGCTCAAACTGTCCACTGACATCCCTGTTAAATTTGCCTCTGTGCACCTGCCGAAAAACTGCTTCTAAATCCAAGACCGTAGCGTCTATCAAAATACTTTTTAAACAGTGAGGATCGTGAGGACTTGTTCTACGCAACAGTGTTTTTTTTTTAGTTTTTTTTTTAACTCTTTCTGATGTCAAAAATGTGGTCATGGATGTGATTATTAAAAGGGCCCCAGTCCTGGTGTTGAGAAAATCTCTTCCCTAAAAATACAATATGTATACATCAATTGGAAGGTACTCCCTCAACTTGGATCCACAGAGATCAAAAAGTTTACATCTGACAGGGTTGAAATACACATCTTTGAAAGAAGAGGAACGGCTCTAAGTTTTGAGGGTAAAATGATGGCTGTAGAATGAACACTGTGGACACAGCTGCAGTTGAAAGAGAAATGTTTCAGATGAATTATTTGAATTCTCCTACTGTCAGCTGGTGCATCCACGTTCCATTACACAGCCATTATAAACTATGAATCTCGGGAAAAAAAGTATGAAATTTAAACTGGAGCATAAGAAAAACCATAAAAGATATTGAAAAGACAAATACACAGTGGCAGTCCTAGCCTGTTTGGCGCCCTGGGCGAGCATCCCCGCCGGCACGCCCCCCCCCATAATGATCGCCGCAGCAGCACCTACCGCACTACTCCACTTGGGGGGGAATGAGCGACTGGTGTGTGGTACATGTAGCTTTCTGCCTTGGTCTGACAGACAGTTTTTAAACAGAAGGTCCCCCCACCATCACAGGCACACTCAGAATTTCTTTAAAATTTTTATTTGAAAAAACATGGAAGAAACTGAAATATTACACAGCTTCTGCTTACCTTTATCTTTTGCTTGTTTCACCTCCTTTTCTTTTCTCTTTTTCCTAAACTGCGCACCTGATGGCTTTGACCTTTTCCGTAATTCGTAATTTGACCATCTTCCGTAATTCGCATCGAAGCGGAATAGGTTATCACCACCGCCCATCCCCAGGGTTGTCAGATCTGACTGACAGTTGCCAGCCCAACACAACAAACCCTCCATTGAAACTCGTGTCAATAGCAACAAGGTGTGATATATATTTAAATATACACAGCTTTGGATGAGTTGTTAAAATTTTGGCTGCTTTTCACCAGATTTGGTAGGTTTTTATTATAAAATATATATATATATATATATATATATATATATATATATATATATATATATATATATATATATATATATATATATATAGGGACAGGGGGGGAGACGAGAGAGAGAGCGAAAGAAAGGAAGGAAACAAGAGATCTCGCAAAACTTTTCAATATTAGGACATACGCTTCCGCGTTAATTTTGATATGGCAGTATCAGTGAGGATGAAAGGTTTGGCGAGAGATTGCCAGCAAAAGTCGCCTTTATTTATAATTCAGTTTTGTTACTGTTGGTCTTAACCATACCAAAACTGTACAGACATGAATGAATGAACCCGGCTGACTGCCTCGCTCTCACGCCATCACTGCTTCACTCGACCCGGCCCCGGTTGAGAGGAGAAGGGGGCGATTGAGTGAAGCAGTGACAGCGAGACAGTCAGCCGGGTTCATTCATTCATGTCTGTACAGTTTTGGCGCGGTGGCCTTCGGGAGGTTTCCCGAAAAGGTCAGAGTTTGTTTGTTTTTTTGTCCGTTGTACAATCAGATAAAAGGCCTCTCCAAACCAAGCTCCCGGGCTGAATTTCAGCCCCAGCCCACCTCTGTTCAAGCCTGTACAGTTTTGGCGTGGTTACGGACAACAGTAACAAAACTGAATTATAAATAAAGGCGACTTTTGCTGGCAATCTCTCCCCAAACCTTTCATCCTCACGGACACTGCTGTATCAAGATTAACGCGAAAGCGTATGTACTATTATTGAAAAGTTTTGCGAGATCTCTTGTTTCCTTCCTTTCTTTCGCTCTCTCTCTCGTCCCCCCCCGTCCCTGTCCCTTGCCGGGTTCCGTAATTCTAGGCTCAGCAACCGAGACGAGAGAATCCCCCGCCTGCCCCTTTCCTTCTGTTACAACCTGTCTGTCAGACCATGGCAGAAAGCTACATGCACCACACAGCAGGCAGAGGGCGCCCATTACCCCACAAGTGGAGTAGTGCGGTAGGCGCTGCTGCGGCGATCGCAATGCGTTGGGGGGAGGGGGCGGTCATGCCGTCCTAGATGAAAAGCCGCCCTGTGCGGCTTCCCATGTCGCCCATATCAGAAACCGCCACTGCAAATACAAGCTGAATAGTTCATTGTATTGGTATCGGTTAAAAGTTTAAATGGTGTCTGTAGCTGAAATATGAGGGAGTTGAAAAAAGGAGGTCAAATCATGATTTGAACATTCTCCAACTCTCAGACTTTTAAAGAACAAGGTCATGAATTTAGCCTGTACAGGCATGATAGCAGAGACCAAAGATTAGCGGTTGCAGGAGATCGAAAACTTCAAGAAGCTTGGTGCGGTCGTTTTCTGTATAATACCAGGTTTGTATCATTGATTCAAAGTGCAAAACATCAGCGTATCATTACTGAATTCCTTTTTAACATTCACGGAGAAAACTGGTCACCGGTCTACCGCTAATCTTACCGCAGAATGCTCTAATCAACAATGTGGTTATTGGCTATCGGCTAACTGATAGCTTAACGCAGTTCACTTACGGTTTGAGGTAGGAATTAGTTTGTTAGTTCGGCCCACAGTTGACATCTCATAAACCAACAATTATTATTCACATCAACTCAAATTTAATGACAGTGACACAATCAAATGTTAATATTACCTGTGTAATTTTTTGGACGAAACCTCTGTAGGGTCTTCTCTCACACCAACTGTCTTGTCCACGCCCACAGTGCCCGGTAGTTAATTAACCTCAATTAAGCATATTTGTATTGTTTGAAACCAGCCATAGATCGTATATGTTTAAACTTTAAACCGGTCTCTTCTTTTATTTATCCCATAAACATTTAACTAGCTAACATATCTGTTCTTATGTGACTGACAGCCAACAAATGTTAAATTAGACCTCAAAAATATGCTGCTTTTATGTGCTGTGGGAAATTTTAACTTTAAAAGCTTATCTCGTCACAAAAAAAAAGGTGTAAATTAAAGTTAACTAACTACTCTACTACTAATTTTGTATCTTTTATTTCAGAGAATTTGTGCGTTTTTTTTCTTGCAAATGTAACATTATCAAAATAAATGTGTGAATGTATCTTGTAAATTTAGTACATTACCACTCCAACCCACCACCTTATCTTAAACTGTTTTGCATAATACTTGTAATATACTGTAAATTTTGTATTTGATATACAATCTCCTGAATTAATTATTCAAAATATTCAGTTGCTTGAGCTGGCCTTTCCATGTATGCAGTGCTTTAGAAATCGTATAACCAGTTACCATCAAGTACAGCCAGATATTTACTGAAAAACTGTTTATTACTAGTTCGATTATATGCCACCAACACAAATAACAAGCACAATGGACGTGTAGTGTGGCTAACGCGACTGTATGACTACCTGCAGCTCTAGATGTTATGGAGGAAATTATGTACAAAGGTTTGTTTATACACAAAAAAGTTAACATTTAAAAAAATAAAAATTTTGCTTTTACCCCAGGTGCTGTCGTTCTGAGTCAGTGACAGACATGGCATGAACTGATGTTTGAATTCTAGTGCCAAGTCTGAGTTAAAGCTAGAGTAAAAGCTATGTATATACACACATAAAACCAAAGTAGGCCCACACTACGCCTCACAACTCCATTAAAATGAGTAAATTCACTAATTATAAAATTAGTGACGTTTTTTTTTTTTTTTTCTTATTTATGAGATGCTGGTGACATAACAAGCAGTAAGATCATCTAGATCAGTGATTCTCAAATCCAGGCCTCATGGTCCGGTGTCCTGCAGGTTTTAGATGTGCCCCTGATCCAACACACCTGAATCAAATATAGAAGTCATTAGCAGGACTCTGGATAACTTGACTGCATACTGAGGAGGTAATTCAGCCATTTGATTCAGGTGTGTTGGATCAGGGGCACATCTAAAATCTGCAGGACAGGGGCTCTCGAGGCCTGGATTTGAGGATCACTGATCTAGATGATATCTTTTCAGTCAGATGTAAGTGCAGAGAAAACAAACTGAAAACAGCATAGTTATACATACAACATCTCCATTGAAGGCCTCTACATTCCTTTTGGATTACATTTTATATATATATTTTTTTTTATGAACCACTATATTTATAATAATTAAGAGACTTTGACTTTGATTTTCAAATGAAGTCAGTTATTAACAGTCTTCTCCTGGTGATAATTGAATCTCTGGTAGTGGCTCTGACAATGTCTGCTGCCTCTGAGTTTGAGATGCCATAATAAAAGCCTGTAGCACTGTGTCTAATGGGGGAGATGATGATGAAGAAGATGAGGAGAGGTGGTGCTTTCTTAGCAGGATCAGGGGAGGGTTCCTCAGTAAGGTATAAAGCAAAGCCCAGCGTCTCCTGGCCTGACTGTTCGCAGGGGATGCTGGACAAACAGAAGTGACGAGGAAACAAAAGTTTGAGAAAGATTAGGCAGCAAAAAGCTCAAAGCAGTATAGAGGTATGTGTTAATGGCAGAGGCACAAACACACACTACTGACCTGATGGAGTATTGTTGAATGTGGAGTAGGTAGATGCATTGTGTCTCTCCAGTGTGTTGGAGATCAGCACCTGACAGAAAGATACCAGGACTGGGTTGTTGTGATAATGGTCAGCAAAGATCATCCCAATCCACGTACTGTAGCCTGGATAAAGCAGGAAATGCTGTTAGGGACAGGGTGTGGCAGTAAAACAGTGAATAGATAAGCACAAAGCCCCCCTCTTGTGATTTTCCAATCCCACTTTGTAAGTTGTAAATTTAAACTGTTTCCTGTCACTGCAGTAGGTTAAAAATACAAAGAAATTTAGATTTGGCTGTGATCTTTTTTTTTTTTTTTAATTGAATTTAACTTTACCAGCATCCATGGTTTCATATCCCCTCTGCATTATAGTTCGGTCTATGCGAGACACCAGCCATGTTCCCACCACAATGCTGAAAAGAAGCCTCACTATGCAGGTGGTCATCCCCATCACCACATTGTAGAAAAAGAAGAAGTAGTTGAAGCAATGAAACGCCTTCCTAAAAAAGCAGAAATGGTGATTTAAAGTTAACGTGCGTTGAATGATATTGATTTTTCCTATTACCATTTGAAAAATAGTTAAGGGGTTTTAGTGCTGCAGACCCCTTCAGTAACAGCCTACCTGTTGTTGAGAGCCAAAGGTTTCTCTTTATCTTTGGGATCCATTTTGTCCTGAAGGAAGAAGATCTGAACCAAAACTATTTGGAGAATCACCAGGCCGATTATAATGCTGACGGTCAGACTAAGAGTCGTGAGAGAAAAGTAAAAGTCGATCAGTGTGTCTATTAATTTATGTGCAGTCATACCAACACAAGTACAGAGAAAACAGCCAGTACTTACAGTATGGTTCCTAGGGTGGACAGCATAGTAAGCACTTTCCCATGCATTATAGGAAGAATCAGCACATAGGCCAGCAGCAGAGCAAACAGGAAGTGAACAAAATGGACAATCAGGTAGCCTGAAAATGCAGAAATCCATTTTAACTGTGAAAATATTTCCATAACATAACTGCATAATACATCAGACTGAGTTTCTGTATTTTTCTGATTGATTTCACATCTTGCTCTTGATTACCTCTACCTAGATTTACTTTTGAGAGGCTTATACTTAGATTTGGTCCTGAAACCCAAATGTAGAATGTCCTGTGAAGATCAGGATAGTTGTATTTGTTTTGAGAGGCTACAGTTAGAAAAACTTACCCCACAGTGTAAAAGCTATTTGCCAGCCAGAGTATCTCGCAATGGAAGCCTGTAAAATTAATGGGGGAAAACGTGTTGCCATGCAATAATATTAGATCACTTCACCTCTACAGTGTATGTGTTTGTATCCAAGTGTTTTACTTACTACACTGACAGCAGATTTAGGTTTATGAAACTTCTCAGGAAGAAAAAATTTCTGTCCTTTCCAGAGCCTCCTTAAGTGTTTTCTAAGGCAACAGAATACTCATTAGATCGCAGGGAAATGTAGATCTGTTTCTGTGCTCGCCTGTGGTAAAACCAGTAGCCTTCCTGTAAACTGAATCTATTCATTTTTTAGGTTTCTTACCTGTAACATGCCAAAACATGGAATGTGTAGGCAACAGAGTTGAAACTGGCAAAGATGGTCGTGGTTAGCCAACACTCTTAAATAAACAAACAAATACATACATAACTAAAATGTACTTTTACTTTTTGTTCTTATAACTGTGCTGATGTCCTATTCAGTTTCCTAAGACAAATTTATTTGGTAATTCCTTATGGCAATGTTAACAATCAAGACCGCAGAGAAACTGTGCTAATGACATCTCCAAAACGTGTCTGATGTCCATCTTACAAATAATGTGTAACATTAATCACCGAGTACATAAATGCACCCGGTCTAAATGTCTGATGGAGCAACTTACTCCGGGCCACGTCAATAAATTCTTCCAGCTGAGGTATCATGTATCCCAGGGATTCTGTCTGGTTACAAGAGGTAACCACGTCTTTAAGTGTATTTTTCCACGTGGCAATTTTGTCAAAAGCAGAATTACTGAGACTGTAGTCTGCTATTGTCATCTAAAGGAAATGAAAGAACAAGTGAATACAGGAGTTCCTGCAGTAGATGCACAAATAATTTATATTCAATTCAATTCAATTCAATTTTACTTATACTTGTGTTTATATAACACAAAAAAAGAGAGAATGGCTTAAACATTTTAAGCAAATCATAAAATATGCTTTCCGTACCGTATATAGACCTATAAGAGATATTACGACAGTGCCAATTATTCTGCTGGGAAACTTGAAATAGGGATCCCACTCATAAACTCGCCTCTGGAACCAGGTGAGTGGCTTACTGTAAGACAAAAATGAGTCAAAAATTCTTCCTGTTCTGAGGTTCAATAGCAGCTGTAGAATTTTGGTTTTTTACATGATCTATACAACATTAGAAATTCTCTACAAAACTCTGATTTAAAATGCGTTCACTCAGAAATCTTTGATTCTAAAACCTGCCAGAATGGCCTGAACACACCAGACTGGACTTTAATTCAGCCTGAAGCTCAGTTTTTACAAAACTCAGTCATTAAAATTTAATATCCAATGTTAAGTCACACTTTATCTTATAATTAAACAAGAATACCTTGAAGATGGGTAAAAATACATACAAAATTAGGAAATCTGTTCAATAATATTTTTGGAAAGTACACACCACTGTAATAAAAAAAATTAAGAAATGACACCTAAACAAACAATAACCGCAACAGCTAAGGAATACTGATTTTGGTAGCAGCCGTTGGCGTACATGTACATGAGTGGGTGTATTTACCTTTGTCCAGGTGTCTTTCTCATCAGTCTCTTAACATGCTGAACTTGGTGTTGCTCAGTCAGCTCTTCAGAGTCCTAGCAGCAGATTCAACACATTCATATTCAGACATTTACTATATCAAAAAACTTTGTTAAGATAGCAGCTAACCTCACATAATTTGGTGTATAGGCATTAAAAAAAGATCATAAAAACAGTTAAAGCAAATAACAGTATGCTGTACAATTTTTTAGTAGTAATCAGTACAATCCATGCTTTAGTAATTCTGACCTCTTGTTCCGTGTGCAGACATATTCGAATAGCTTTCACCAGAATGTAAATGAATCGTCCAAGGAGGAAGACGAGGGAGAGCATACGAGGCCACTGGGAAATCACCTTCTGGTATTTGCCCAGTATCTTTAAAACCATAAACACAGACAATCATTGATTTATTTATCACAACTAAATACTAATAAGCAACTTCATAGCCAAATATTTTGCATGGTTTAATTTTTTTTAGTTGACGTGGGTGCAATATTCTGATGCCTGGTGGAAGGTTCATATCTGGGTTTAGTACCAACCTACCTCACCACTGGGACAAGTGGCTATATCCCAGGCTGTAATTCCGATCCTACAAACAAACAAACAAACAAATAAACAAACACAAACATAAGTAATATGTTTGTTAATAAAATGAGATAAGCCACACATAAACTAGTTAATCCATCTTTTCATGTCCTATTCATTATGCCAAGTTTAAAAACATTAAAAAAAAAAAAATTTTATGCAATGTTACTTTTTTTTTGGGAAGCTTTAAATAAAGTTGTAAAAGACACATACATACAACATGTTTAAATATTTACCAAAACAGGGAGTAGAGTATTCCCAGCAGTGCCCCGGTCATTCTGAATGGCGTGGACAGACAGGCAAAGAAAGGGAAATACACCATACCCACCTCTAAAGCACCAATCAGGTACACAAAAGCTGCAGATAACAAGAGAACATTATATCTTTCAACATAATTCTTGGATCTGTAAAAGTAAAAATGTTAGCAATATAACAATGTACCTCTGGCCCAGGATGGAACAGTAATGGGGAGGTAGCTTTCAGAGAAGAGGAGCAAGACATTGCTCGACACTGCACCAAAGGCAAAGCCATAAGACCAGCGATTACTGAGGCTGCCGATAGTATCCAAAGGCCTGGGGCACAATGATAAAAAATATATATAAGTACAGATAAAGCCATAGTGCTAATGCTGTAGTTTGATATATTGCACATTACAGAAACTAGTAAAGGATTCTTAAAGGATGTTAGTGAAACTGTAAAGGGGATAGTTGTATATTACAATTTCTACTAATTTTACATTATTATAGGTATAGCCATGATATTAGGACTGATATTATTTTTGAGTCTCTCTCTCTTTATTGCATTAACAAAAGATGGGCCGCTGACTTGAGATCCACCTTATACTGTTGCTGCTGCTGTTACACGACTTACACGACTATAGCAAAACGTTGATCCAGGAATGGCAGTCTGTGGTCAATGGCCAGCCTCTGGGCTCTTTTTTGAAGGAACGATAGCACCCCTGCAATCAACGCCTGGATGAAAAGTTATTAAATGTTTTATCTTTTTGTAATGTAAAGTGTGGTCATAATTTAGACAGTTTCATAGCTGATCTGTATTGGTGTTGCAGTGCAGAGTGTAACTAATTTTTCCTGGAAATCATTGTTTGAATGGCTTTTTATATGTCTAAATTGCAAGTTAAATGAATGAACAGCTTACTGCTGGTATGAGTGAAAGATGCAAGAACATGTCCACAGAGACTCTATTCTGACAATCCACGTCTGTGGAGACCCTGGACAGTGACAGCACGAACACAATTTAACATATAACAAATTAAGGAATGCACAGCAGAACCGAGAGGAACAAACTAAGTACAAATTAATGTGATCGACTAAACAGACATGAACAGAGCAGAGCCCAGTTTAACTAAGATAATGACTTCAGTGGAATCAGCTTAGCAAAACCTTACCAAAACTACACTTACTAGAACATGTACAAACAGGGGTTCATAGTGCATAGTGATAAACACAGGTTTAAGTTTACCATCTAAACCTCCTAGAACTGGTTTGCCAGCCCAAATGACATTGCAATGACATGCATTATATTAACAACATACAGCTGACTGCAGCAAAGTAAAGTTCTGTACAGTAACACTTTTTACATTTATTTTTTGTAGTCTGTACTTACTCATGTTCCAGTACGTTTCTTATCATCTTTGATAAGTTGGTTCATTAGAGTCTAGGAAGCTAAGCTTTGTTCCTGCTGTGCTGTAAAGATAAAGCAAACAACTGTGGACTGATCCCACTTCTCCTTTTCCTGGTTTTAGTCATGTGACTAACTTGCATTTGACCTTTGACCTCAGGAATCAACACTCTGCTCTGTTGTTTTAATGTCTTGCTATTTTTTTTTTAATTGTTATTTTTTTCTTTTGCATTTGCTGTTAATCTTTTTCTATTCAGCCCTTCCTTTCTCTCTCACTCGCCTACACACATGATATCAACCACTGTGTTACTCAGTAAAGGAGTGCAAACAGTTACCTCACCCAGTAAGATAACCAAGTGTTCATTTGCCTTCTGCCTTCACTTTACAAAGGAATGCTACTCCGAAATATTAACTCTCCTTTCTTTTCTCCCCCATGTTCTATTGAGCATCTGTTTTACCCCGCTTGTTATTGTCTGCTTTGGTGAAATGTGAATTTCGTGGATAAAAAAAGAAAATATTACACGGATACTGCTGAAGGATATTTATTGATTGTGGCAAATATTTAGAACAGCTGGAATCCAGTCATAGTTGCAAACAGACTTGATCCTGATTGGCCCCTTGGCAGTGACATCACCAGGTGTTGAGGTCAGCAGCTCTCCTCTTTGGCAATCATAATGTTCATCTTGGTTGACCTGAGAAGAACAAATTAAAATGATAGCTGAGTTTTAGTTAAGCATTTTATCAGTGTGTGATAAAAGAGTGGAAGTGAGGTCATGTTAACCACATCTCATATTTCATCTATGAATATGTAGAGATAGTTCAAATTGATCAGAAGTTACAGGCTCATGAACAAACAGAGAAAGAAACAAAGATCTCTTTAAAAAAAAAATATGACATCATCCTAAAAATAATATTACATTCCTGTACCTAAAAATCATTTGAAGAAGATTCAAGCCCTTATAAGCCTAGATAATGCAATAATAGTTTTGGCAGTATTTTTGCTTATGTCCTACTCACATGTAGTTCGTTATCATCACCAGGGTTAGGGTTAGAGGTTATCATTTTCTAGAAATCACCAACCTCATACTTATTACCTGTAAAGATGCATCAAGACTGAACTCGATAGCATCATAATTTTAATTTTCCCCAGTGTCTAATATTTTCACCAGCAGAGGGCTGTGCAAGCACTTTCTCCTCCTTAATGCCAGCGTGGGTGATGAACTGATGTGTGAAGGCCAGGAGTGTGAAGCAGCTGTGTGTACTCACTGTCTCTGGACACACAGGGCACACTCGTTGGCATAAGTGTTTCCATCGCTCCCACATACAGGAGACAGATTCAGGGGGCACGCCACAATCTCCTCCAAGTCAGGACAGAAAGGCTGGCAGAAATGTCAACATTATAATCTATATTGGTTTTGGTATAATAATGTTCTGTTATGATGTAGTACACATGTAAAATTTCAGCAACAGTGCTTTAGCTTCAATGAAAAAAATCCAATCAAACTCTAAAATAGATTACAAGTACAATTAAGTCAGAAGTTTCTCTTTGAAAATAAATATCACCTCTCTCATGAGTCCAGACCTCTCCACAGCATCTTTAAAACAAAGAAAACTTTAAAAATAAGGAATTTATTAAAAAAAAAAAATCACTTCCTATAATATTCAAGAAAGCAAATCAGCTCAAAGAGAAAAACTATCATTTGCCCTTCAGAAGTAACTACACCGATTCAAATGGGAAACCTACTACCTGTGATGAATTTAAATCCCTAATCTACTGTTGCATTGGTAATACACAAAAATATTCACTAGGCAGAGTATACGAGTGCTTCTAACCTAAAGTAAAACTGACACACAATGTGAGAGCCCTATGTGTCAGTACATACATATTGCAAAAGGTGTATTCTGTATTTGTGCATTCTATATTTTATATGTATAAAAGTCAGATTCATTATAATTTGTAGAGATCAATTGTTACTGTGATATTTGACCTTTTTTGTGGTCAGCATTGAAAAAAGTCCTTATTTCAGTGTTGTAAAGCAATAAAACTCAACATAAAGAAAACATGACGTTATGTCAGCGTGACTCATGCTTTTGCATCTACATAAAAATTGCTCTACTAACTTTATTCTTAACCCCAAACAAACTTCAAATTCCAATTTAAATATACCCCCAAATAAAGAAGAATGATTGTTTGTGTAGAATAAAAGGGTTTTCTTTATTACCTGCGGTCATACAGATGAGCAGAAGTCCCAGAAAAACAACTCTCCCAGTCATGATGTTGGTGGATGAATAACTCGGGAGCGACAGGAACCTGTGCGCATGCCTCTCGTTTTACTGGCAAATTAATTGTGTGTGTGTGTGGGTGTACGTGTGTGGGAACACAGCAGATGAAAATGGACACACAGATGCATGAAATCTCTAGAAACGGAGTCACCAGCACACATTAACACATACACACCCAAACATAAACCTATCTTTTGTTCATCCAGTAGCTACAAACTTCCATGTGACAAACCCACATTAGCTTTTTTTTTTTTTTCTTCTTCTTTTTATCTAGCACACAGCTACTGTGACAGCAAAGTGAAAATAATCACATCATGGCTTTATTATTTTTTTTTGGAAAAACGTATGAATTTATTAATGTAAAGAATAACTATACACAATGGGTAACAAACACAAACGGCCATAATACTTAAAAATGTAAACAAATAATAATATTGAGCATGAGAAGAGAAAAATCACTACCTTAGTACTGTCCTGCATTTCTCTCGTTAAATCGTTATCTCTGCTTTTCGCTATTTCACTCGTGTCTCTCGAGCACATATTTCAAGTTTCAAACAAATTCTTTCATGCTGTGGAGCAACTTTGTTTTTTTTGTCTGAACTGTGTCTGTGTTCCAGTGCAGAGATTTGTTTTTACATGTTTTATTTGCCATGATTTCTACTATACTATACTAAACCTATAAAGTGCTCAAATTTAAAACAGGGGTTTGGTGGGACGGGGCTCAGACCCTCAGTGATGGAAACAAGAGTCAGCCCTCGGGCAGTTATTAGATCCCCGAGATATTGGAAACTCCTTCCAAGATTTTGCATGACACAGAGCACCTGTTATCACTTTGAACCCTGGATTGGACCTTCTGGACTATAAAGCAGTACAAGCAAAATACTAATAGACATGGTCCTCATGTTTAGCCTGGCTTACTGACTAGTTCTTATAAACAAAATATCCCTCTAGCTTGTCCTATATTAGAGCTACCGACAGCACAGATACCTTCATTGTGGCAGTTTATGGACGTGGACAGAGTAGATTAGAATTTGGCAAGATGACTAGAGGATAGAAAAACTTGAGTCTTAATAAGACTGAATGAGAGCACAAATTTTACAGATGTTTTTTTTTGTTTGTTTGTTTGTTTGTTTCAAGCTGCTGACAATGAGGAGGATTCAGACTGAGCTGATAGATAAATACACAACATAAACTTTAAAAAACCTTTGCCTCCATAAAATTATGCTGGTTGATTAAGGATACGTACATTTTCAGCTTCATTTGGCACAGATACTGTTTGTTCACTCCACTGGTAACATCTTTTTTTTCGACTCCACATCACAAAATTGCTACTATACATAATATCCACATCGGTACTGGCTCAGGTCTGAAATGCTTCTGTGGTGCGCTCGCACTCACGCTTATAAAAGCATTTCCTTGTCACACTCAGATCTGGTGGCATGCTTTGGTACATAGAAAAAAGCGCTGACAGTCCAGGTGTGTGGCCCATTGGAAAGCATGCACTATATATATATCCATTTGACTTTCAAGACCAAATTCTTCAGTACTCCTTAGCCCTCCTTTGTTCTAACAGGACAGGGTGAGTAAAAACAAGCAGTATAGCAGACTGTACATCCTGTGCACATATCAAGGAACTACAAGATTTTTTTGTTTGTTTGTTTTTGACAATGAAGGACACACTTTAAAAACAAAACAGTCAAGTTTTTTCTGTACACACAAAAAGTTGGGTTTTTTTTGTGCTTTGATGCATGTTGGTATCTGTCTTATACATTCCTTGGCAGCCTACATACATTGTTGTTTTAATGGAGTGCTCAAATTTCTGTCTCCACCAGTATAGGCACTATGCTGGACAATGTCAAGACACCAAGTACAAGAAATAAAACAAAACAACTTGGTTAGCAGTCTTAATTATTACTCAAACAAAGAAAAGTAACTCTGTCAAGGTTATGTTTTGTCCAGAAGAATTTAATTAGCTCTAAATTTAAATTAGTAAAAATTACTGTGTTGATGATTGCACATTTGTGACTAAACTGGATTGTAAAAGCTTTCTCACCATTTCCAATAATAAAACAAAACAAAAAACTGTGCCTGGTAATGAAGAGAAATCTAGAAAGGTTTGACCCTGAATAAAAAAGTAGTCAGTCTGTCTTATACCCAGGTTAAAAAGGTTCGACAGATTTAACAGCTGGCAGTGACTGATCCAATTGTGTTTTTCTTTGACTTCATCCTGATTTCTCCATGCAGACAAGCAAATAAACACTCCCACTGACCACAGCTAACTACTTTAAGGAAAGGGGATTAAATCGAGAGATATTTTTTCTGTCATCCCCTGTGTCTTGCCCATTGGGTGGGTAGCTAGGCTACATGCACTTTCCAGTCTAAAACAGCAGTAAAATCACGCTGTCACTTCAAGTGTTCTGAGTCTTTTCTTTCTTCCTGTGCATCTAGTGAAGGAGAAGCACCAGTCTCCTACTTCACAGAAGCGTCTCGTCACCTTAAACATAATTATATAGATTTCTTGCATTGATTTGCATTGAGCTTTCATTGTTTCAGTGTCTGTCATGATACCTGCAGTCTCTGCCTTTTCAAGAGGCTGTGCATTGAAATGCAGGTCCACTGATAAATGATGACAATTGAAAAAGACTAAAAAGTAGAAATAATAATAATAAAAAACAAAAACAAAAACGAATGTAGTCTATCTCCCCAGATTTTAGTGGTCCATATTTTTCTAGGTTGTGGGGAGGGTGGGCAAATCATTGCAACTCCCACAGACGGTATGTTGTGGAATCAGACACAGCTCTCCCTGGTCTTGTTGTCTGTGAGAAAGGAGTTTAGCTGGGAAATGTCCACTACAACAGCGTCCCGCTTGCTCAGATGGACGTCTTTCAAGTGGTCCTCGTCACTTTGGTCCTTTGCAAAATTTACAAACACCTGGAAGAGGGAGACGAAGAAGAATTAGACTTTTCTCAAATTGAAGCTGGATGTTAATTATGATTGTTTGTAAGGTCACTTACTTGGTCTAAAGTGGTCTGAGAAACAGAGTAGTCCTCTATGCTGAGTGCCTCTTTGTTCTTAGAGAGCAGGGAGAAGATTCGGGCGAGAGAGGTGAGGGATGAAGGAAGCTGGTACTGCAGCATGTTGCGGTGTTTCTCCTTCAACGTGCTTCCTGGCAGTTCCCGTTCTATGAACTCCATTACCGGCCTAAGGTCTGGGTCTGGCCCTGCCACCCGCAGGATGATTGTGTAGCCATCACCAAACCTGACAAGCAGATTTAAAAAAATATATACTTTTAATTTTTGTCCCTGCTATGGTGATAAAGACCACTCTTTTATTTATATAAATCATTATTGCAGCTGACAGGAAAACAGAATCAGGATTGCTGTCAAATATATCGACTGATTAACTTGCTAAAAGTGTAAAAGTATTTAGTGTGAGCTACTGTGTTATGAAAGGTTCTTTTCTGTGGTCCCACCTGTTTTTGAGGTGTTGCACACTGCCCAGACAGCGGAACCTGCCGTTGACCATGATGGCCATCCTGGTGCAAAGGGCTTCACACTCCTCCATGCTGTTAGAAAACACAAACACATAAGGAGAATATTTATCATGGGTGGGAATATAGATGATAACACGGAGATGAAGATGTCCAAATCTGTCCGCAGCAAAAAGAGCAATGTTAATATATAACTATAGAGTCCAGGTAATTAAACAGATGGACTGAAAGGCCTATCTAACCTGTGAGAGGTCAGGACTACAGATCGTCCCTCTTTGATGATGCTCAGGATGGCGTTCCAGAGAGCACGACGCGCCTTGGGGTCCATGCCTGTTGTTGGTTCATCCTGTCAACATGTAAGAATGGGTACTCAGCTGCTGCTACACAATAATATTTAACACACAATCCACTGGCTTTAGGAGCTTAAACATTCAACAAATGCTTTATTTATTCATTTATTTTCCACTGACCAGAAACACAACAGGAGGTCCTCCTATGAGAGCAATGGCAGTAGACAGTTTCCTCATGTTTCCACCGCTGTAGCTTCCAGCTGCCTTGTCCACATACTTCATCAAACCCAGTTTCCGTATGCCCCACTCTGCCACCTAGTGGAGGGTTAGAGTTTTATGAGTGTCCCTTGCACACCATTGCAAACCATTATTGGGCAAATAAAATACAACATTAAAAAAAAAAAATACTGCACAAGCAGAATTCTAACTGTGGTTTACATATAAAAGACAAATACGTATCGCGGCTCATGTGTATGTTTGTTGCTGACCTCACAGACTTCCTTTTCAGGCACTCCTCTCAGGATAGCATAAAACTCAAGGTGCTCTCTGCCAGTCAGCAGGTCATTGATAGCATCAAACTGAGGACAGTAGCCCATGTTCTGATGCACCTCATCTATCTCTGTATTTACACTGGAATGAGAGAAAATAGATTAAAGACAGTTTTGTAAGTTTTATAAAGAGGAAGAGCTATTTTTAAACATAACTAAGATTGAACATTTTCTTATCATTTAAGCTGCAATTTACATAGTGAACTATGATATATGACGTCTTTGCTTATCTCTCACCTCTTGCTGGCCAAGTAGGCCTCACCACTGGTGACCACAGAGTCTCCTGTCAGCATTTTGAATGTGCTGGTTTTCCCAGCTCCATTCACCCCCAGCAAACCAAAACACTGCAGGAAAGAGAAAGAACATATTCTACTAAACCTTTCATACTCAATATACTAACTACCAATCTTTAGGTAAAAAAAGAACTTGCTCATCTTGAAATGATCTTGAAATCAAAACAGTGCTCATACTCCACTATTTATCTGTTATTTCTGTATTGCGTATCAAGTAAAAGGTTCAAAATACCTCTCCAGGAGGGATACCAACACACAGCCGGTCCACTGCTGGCTTCTGTTTCCGCTTGTAAATCTTGGTAAGCTGTCTGAGCTCCAGGATGTCTGACTGTCCTCCGCCGCTGAGGATGCGCTGTCGCTCTCTCGCCACATCCTCGTCTTCCTCTCCAATGGGCTTCAGGTGACTAGTGGATGACCTGGAAGTTAGGGATGAAAGGAGTTAGTCTGGAGTGCTGTGATATGGAGAACAAAGTTTAATGCAATTACAACTGAATCATTGCAACAAGTTTCCCCCCACCTGGTCTTGAAGCAGAAATGATACTGAATGAGGACGGTGATACAGAAGAAGATAACACCCTCGATGGCCATTGCAAACAAGTTCTTTCCAACCATGTCCCAGGCCAGAGGAGAGCGGAACCGGTTTTCACCTACAACAGAACACGCATTTTAAGAAAGATATCTTTTGTTTTCTACCTTGTCAAAAATTAATAATGACACATTTCTTTGAGGAGATAACAACAGTCTGTGGTGTTTACCGAATCTCTCCAAAGCATCAGCCATTGCTTGATTCTTCACCATGTCAATAAGTCCTCTTCCCAGGCAGAAGTGAGGGAAGATTAGGAACACATTCTTCAAGATATCGTTGACACCACCGATCTCCTGAAGGAGGAATAAAGTCAATATTCAGTCAAGAAAAGCTGAACATTCAATGACAACCATTCAAAAACTTGCCGCTCTGCATATTTTTGAATAATTCCTTATAAATTAACCAAACTCCTGCTACTAATAATGGCTTACATTGCTTCCAAACAACTCGAGAACAAATGTGGAGACGCTGCCGTTGATTCCTATCAGTATGTTGACACTGGTAAGAACCACATAGGCTGTGCTGGGTATTTTAAAGAAAAATGAGGCTGGGTACATCAGCGGGGTGATTGACCATCTGAAAAAAGAAAGAAACAGAATTTTATATGAAAACAGGTTAGAGATCAATAAAAAACATAAGGAGCCAAATAAACTGTGTGTCTGCCTAATTTACCCATAGAGTAGCAACAGCAGAGCCAACACAGGCAGATTGGTGGAGGAGACGTAGGCGTCTTGTTGGAAACACACAAAGATGATGATCACCAGTGTGGCAGGAACGATGTAGTTACACTGCAAAAGAGGGAGAGAAAAGAAAAGGCTCTTAAGTTTTAATAAACTACATTTTCTATCAGGATTGTGGTCTAGAATTTTTATGTCATTGACTTGAGCCAAGTGGACCTTGAGTTTAGAAAAAACTCAAATGTCTTACCATATCCCAGACAAAGTTGGCCAGCCAGTAGAGGAAGGGTTGTACTCCACTAATGAACTGCATGTGTTTGGCCTTGTTCACTCTCTCTTGGATGAGAAAGACCACAAAACTGGCAGGGACAAAGGACATGGCGAAGATCACGCAAATGGACACAAGCACATCCACTGATGTTGTCATCCTGGGAAAGAGATAACAAAGGAAACAACAAGAGTAAGAAGGGGCAAAAGAGATATTTCAAACTTTGAATTTAGCCCTGTAGTCACTGTAATACTCACAATGCGACTTGTGACAGTTGCTCCTTGGTGAGGTTGAGTGGATGATTGTAGGCAGTAATGCCAAACTTTGCGGGGTCTTTTCCAGCTGGCAGATTTGACCGCAGAATGGCATTGTTCATCACATTAAGGAAGGAACCAATACTGTGCCAGCCTTTGTTGTTAAACCAAATCTGCATTTAAGAGAGGCAGATGTGAGAGTTTCACTTTCTGTAACTTTAGAGAGCAAACAGAGCAGCTAGATGTAGAAGAGTAAAGCTTTAAATACTTCATAAGTCTACAGTACTCATATATTTTACCCCCTATTCTCTCACTCCCTCTTGAGCACTTATTAGCTTTCCAGAATCAAAGGAGTATTTAAAAAGCACTTCGGTTCTAATGTTGTTGTTGTTATTGTAGAAACCAGCTAGTGCCAGACACCATTTGCATCTAAGTTGCGAAAATAAAAGATTAAGGCTCGTGTGTCACAGCATGTTTGCAGATTACGAGAAATATGCAGCATGTGGTACACTTATGACAAATCAAAAATCAATATTAACATACTCAAATTAGTTGACATGAACTGAGTGCTTGAAGTATTTTGTGCGCAAGCTGTAGGTTTAACAGTGGCGTTGTTGAAGGAACTGTTCAAGGGCGCTTCACTGTAACGTACAGAGCCACGTGCTGTTGTATAACCAGTGTCTCGTGTGTGTGTGTGTGTGTGTGTGTGTGCGTGCATGCTAACCTTGACGTTATTCTTGGTGTCCAATCCTTGGATAAAACTGGAAAGACTGTGAAAAAAGCGATCTGCTGCAGTTCCCTGGAGAATGGGCAAAGCAGAAAACAGAGGAAATGAGCCAAGCAGAGCACATGAGTGAACTGACACTGTTCAGACCTGTGATAATAATATATCATATTTAGCATCAGCACAGCTGTAATTATAACAGCGCAGATATTTAGACCCCCTGTATGTGTCTTATCCTGACCAATTCAAAACAAGCCATCATGGAATGGTTTATAATATATATAATAGTTTATTATATATATATATATATATATATATATATATATATATATATATATATATATATATATATATATATATATATATATATATATATATATATATATATATATATATATATATATATATATATAAAATGCAATAAAATCTCTTACTCTTTCAAGATGGAAGCGTCTCCTTAGCTGAGCAATTGCATGATCAATTTCATCTGCATGGGACAGAAGCTGTGAACTCCTTGCACCTAATGAGAATCCACCATATCTGTAATAGATTACAGCCATTTTAATACTTGTATAGGACACAGCTGAGAAACACTCAGTATTTTTGATGTGAGAATGAAGTAAGGATACATCATGTCTGATAATGTACCTGAACTCATTGACCCATATCTTGTTCTTCAGGCTGTAAGAGAGGAAAATCAATGACTCACTGCTTCCTTGAAAAAGAATAATTTACATTAAAAAAATCAGAGTAAAGAATAATAACATATCAGAGGAGTGTTACCTCTTCCCTATGATCTGAGCGTAAGTCTTAACCAGATAGTCTGACACATTTCTGCCAGTCAAATTCTGCAGAGTATCCGTCTCACTGATCTTCATCTGGAAACAGACAAATCAGTTATTGAATGTGTAGTATTCCTCTAGTTAATTGCTCATATTTATTTTACTTTTCTTTTTAACCGTTTTTAGATTTTGTTTGCCATTTCTAACCTGTGGTGGTGGAAGTCCCCCAGCTCCAGGTGGACACTCGGGCAACATCCTTTTACGCCCCTGGCAGCTGCACTCCCACAGGGGAGAGGGATTCTCCATGGTCCAGTTTCCTCTGTCAAACATGTTCTTCACACTTTGAGAGACTTGAAGGACCGACCACTCATCTTGAACTGCAGTGCAAGGAATGTCCCTGGAGCATAAAGGGAGCATTCATATTAAAATTCAAATCTCCAATTTATGCATATACATAGAGCATTCTTAATATTGACTCTGATATAAACTATACTATAAATCTATGTATCTTTCCTAAATGTAAGTTAACTTTTCTTCTCAAAACTCACAGTATTGGCTCTCCTTCCATGCAGCGTGTTCCAAAGCCTGGTTCTGCTGTCAGAGCTCCAAGCAGTTTGTTGGTGTGAGGGTCTTCAGGTATGTCATTACTACACAGACACAAACAAAATCCAACCCATTTAGTAATACCTGACATTTTAAACTGCCTCTAAAACTTATTTTCTATGCGAAATACCTTTAAAAAGATTGTATCACAAAATATTACTCAGCATTTACAGCTGTGTTAAGAGCCCTTGTTCACTGCATAGTTAGGATTAAATTAGGAAGCATTAAAATATCAGCATAGTTATGTAACCTTTTACATGTTTAATGGGTTGAGGACTTTGTGGATAAAAAAAGACGGGCTTTTTTGCATGACAACTGATAAAAAGTTATTTGCAGACAGAGAAATTTTATCTTACCTGATGAAGGTAAACTGTTCTCCATACATGCCGGGATCCAGAGCCAGGCTGGGGTACTTTCCGAATGGAGGAACAATCAGGCTGAACACCAAGGCAATGCACACAAACACTGCTGGCAGCACAATCTGAAAAAATAACAGCAATGATGTTAAAAAAGAAAAATGAATAAAACCTATCACAGCTAAAAACTATTACTTTACTGCAAGAATACTATAGTTAGGAAAATCCTAACTATTCAAGGCATAAACACTGCTATATTGGCTATTACTGTGTGCCCAGGCATATGAATTTAATGTCAGTATACCTGAGCAAAGAAGCCTTTCCTGGAGCGCCTAGCATAGAGGAATCGTTTCCAAAGCAGGGCTACAAACTGCTGTCTCTTCAGACTCCAGCCTTTAACTTGGTATGAACCTTTGCCATCTGTTCCACTGAGCCAGTCAGTCTCACGGGATTCTGGACACAGACAACATGGCACACATTAGCAAAAGTGCAGCCTGACAACATGGAAACATAAGTCTTAACACGGGGATAGTAAAAACTGAACATCTGCAGATTTGTGCAAATGAAGTTTTGTTTCTATGTGATATATCTGGTTAAACAAAGCCTGAAAGAATCTATAAATGACAGCAAAAAGACATTTACTATCATTGCACTGCATGCTGGGTAATGCATTTCTACCTGGGTCACCTTCAGAGTCATTGAAGTCAAAGTCATCCTCAGTGAAAGGCTTCAGGCAGCTCTGGTGATCTCCAAACGCATGACGACGGCGAGTCCTGGTTGGTACGACTCCATCTGCAGCCACATAAGAGTCAGTGAATTAATCTAAGCTATTTACATTCCATTTCCCTTGTTTGGTCTTCTCTATGTTCCCTGGTGCTTCCTATTTAAGACTTAGTCTAGATAGCATTCAATTTATAATTCATTCTTCTAATGTTCAATGTATAGGAGATGTCAGGTGTGTAAAAGTTGGAACAAATATCCCAAATGTTACCTGAAAGCTCAACTGAATCCACTCCACTGTCCTCAGCCACTTTCAAGAAAATCTGAAGAGTTAGAGGAAATAAAATTAAAACATCGGCTAAACTGAAAACAGATGACGGATGGACATAAAAACATGCAAATAAAATATAAATATCATTCTACTTATGACTATGTTTAATATAAAAAAGGCAGCTATTTCTTACCTCTTCCAGGGTGGTATCAGATATTCCATAACTAGATATTCCTAAGTCAGTCAGTCGGTCATCAAGCTCATGGAAGAGCTCCACAAAGGCGCCATCTTTAGCAGACTGATATGGCAAGACATAGGTGAGCTCGTGACCGAGATCCTCCACCAGGCGAGCCTCTGGAACATGCTTGAAAATCACGTTGGAGATGAGGGAGACGTCTGTGGGGAAAAATGAGCAGAGAGAGTGAAAGATTAGTAAACAAGCCCGACAGAGCTAATATTACATTTCAGCAGAGATTAAATTATATTCTTTCTCCACTGCAGCTCAATGTGGATTTAATTATATAAGAAAGACAGACACTATTATTGATTCTTACCAATAGTAGTGGTTTCACTTTCTGGTTCACTGCCAAGACCAGCATCTGAACTGCTTTCTGATATGCTGTCCTCCTGTTTAAGACGAGACATTACACAGTTAAAAGGGAAAAAGACTCAAATAATCATACTTCAGTAGCATTAACTGTATATTTTCCTATTTCCCGCTGGTTAAAAATGTTTTTGTCTTTGCAGCTATTAACATTACAGAAAGAGAACAAGACAACGTCTTGATTTTGTTTTTCTCTTTAACACACGTCTTATACTGCTGTTTACATTTCCTTTACCTTTTCTGTTTTCTTGCTATAGGAGACTGTGCTGGCAGAATTCCTGCAAGACTGTAGCGTCAAGTCATAGTCTCTCTTGACCAGAGTCAGGTAGTAGCCGGTGCCCAAATGGGTCTTCAGGAAAAGAGAGGAGCCTACACAGCACAGTTTCCCATGCGAAATTATGGCAATGCGGTCACCAAGGATGTCAGCCTCATCCATGTGATGAGTGGACAGGATGATGGTGCGGCCTGAGAATAAAAAATTGAACTTAATTTGCCATTTCATTCTTGAAGATAGATTTCTTCACTCAGATTTTGTGTAAAACTACACAAATACAACAGAGGATAATATCAGTTTTAGTTACCTTGTCTGTATTTGAGTAAGAGATCCCAGATGCCCCTGCGTGCATAGGGATCAACACCAGCAGTGGGTTCATCCAGAATCACAACCTTTGAACCACCAACAAAAGCCAAGGCCACTGACAGCTTCCTCTGCATCCCACCTATAAAGACAACAAGCAACAAAAGTCAGAAAAAATCATATGAGACATCCCTTTGCACAACCCGCCCAGTGAAATAAGCGGAACTTAAACTGACCAGACAGGGTGCTTGTGCGAGACTTTCGTTTGTGAGGCAGTCCAACATCATTCACAATTTGTTCCATTTCCGCCTTCACCTTCTCCTCTGGAAGTCCCTTCAGTCGGGCGTAGAACCAGATGTGTTCCTCCACTGTCAACCTGGATTATAGCAACAATAATTCACTTGATAGCCAAAACACAAAAGACTAAAAGTGTGCAATTTTTAAAAAAATCCCGATACTGTATACGTACATGCTAAAAGTACGTTGTGTTGGGGGCATACGCCCAGATTCTGCCGGATAGTGCTGAGTTCACTGCGAATGTCTTTGCCTAGAATGTAGGCTGTGCCAGAGGTAGGCGGGAACAACCCTGTCAGGATCGACCTATCAGAAACACGAAGGAAACACAAAAACCCAGTCACAACTTCAAACAGGTAGATTTTAAAATCCTTCAACATGTGTCAAACTCTCAGCTCAGCTAAACTTAGGAGTACTGTAGACAACATGTGCACTATCTTACATAGTTGTGGTTTTGCCTGCTCCATTGTGTCCGAGGAAGGAGGTGATCTGTCCTTCGTAGAATCTCAGGGACAGTCCGTCCACGGCCAGTTTGTTTCCATGGCTGTAGACCTTCACAAGATTCTCAATGTAAACACCTGGGTCTATGTGGCATGGCTCTTCCTCGATGCAGACAGCTGCAAATAAGACACACAAAAAAACATCATTAATGCTGGTACTGTATAACCTATGCTATACAAAGACATATCTTTTATGTTTTAAATTGTGGTAATAATGATTATGATATGTACCATCAGCATTGCCCTTCTTTGAGAGGGGGGTGGAGATGTTCTTGTTCTCTTTCTCTCCACACCAGTATGTCCTAGTGAAGGGAAAGTACCAGGGCCTGGGGATCCCATACTGACCTATAATAGAATGTATGGCTTGTAACTCATATTGCTCATGCACAATTTGTTAACGTGAAAAACTTTGCACATATAAGTAAACTTTTTGCACAACTCACCAGGGAACACAGCTTCAATGTACCAGGTCATTATTCCATACAACACAGCATCAAACAGCATGAGGCAGATAGACGTGGTCAGATTGTAGCTGGCTTCTTCCAGAGGGCTGGCAAGCAGGTTTGACCACTGGATTCCCACTCCTTGCTCCTCAAACAAGGCAAAGTACTCACATCCAAAGCCAAAAGCCACAGGAGAAAGCAGACTCTGAGAAAAGAACAATGATCCAAATTTTAGGATAGAAAATTAAGCCTGGATACAGCAAGAATGAGCATGTTTGTATCACTATTTGAAAACAAATAGATAAGATTTTAAGACATAGATACGAGAAACCATTAACACAAAATACAAAGTAATCATATGTGCATTCATAAGTGTGTAATTAAATGTATGGAACACACCACAACAATTTTTGCTCCAAAGCCCACGTAGTCCTGCCAGGCAACGCAAAGCACGTAAGGCAGGTACAGAGTGAAGTATATAATACCACCACAGGCGGCTGCCAAGTTGGCACGGGAAAACAGGGTGCTGATGAGAAAGCACTGCATGATGGTAACTACACCAAACGATCCCAGGAAAAGGAACACAACACCGGAGTCGCTGTAAGGCAGCAAATTACCGACCTGAGAAAAAAAATGAGAAAAGAGAGAGAGAGAGGAAAAAAGAATGATATCACTTGTTTTTCACCTTTAAATTAAATTTGTAGATGTCATGGAAAAACAGAGTCACTTAATTAAATGCTGAGTATAAACATCTGCAATGATCAGTGTGAGTATGTTCACTTGTTTTCTATAATGTGCTGACATTCCTGCATGATGACATACAGGGCATACACGTGTCCCTGTCTGTGGTTTCACCAACCTTCAATAACATCACCAACAAGCCAGCGCTGATCAGCAGGGGGATTAAACTGCTGATGAACCAGCTGAGCCACAGGATGCAGTTGTTCAGTCCCATGATTCTCATGGTCTCCTTGAGGCGTGACTCTTTCTCGTACACGACTCCCTTGATGATGATGGCTACTGAGTACATCCAAGCCAAGGTCATGAAGAGAGGCATTGACCGACTCATCACACGCAGGAAACTGAAAAGGGGCATTGAACATTACAAATACATCTTCTGTAGTACTGAAACACAGAAAGATTTTTAATTATTATTATTATTTTCACCACAGCATTCACTTACATATCATCAACATAACAGGGGTAGGGCATCTGCTGAATATAGATTCCTGTCTTCTCCTTGGCGCCAGTGACAGCTCTGATAATTCCTTGCTCAATTACATCCTGCAGGTAAGAAACCCCACCCAGATATACCGAAGGTCCTCAAAGGGGTCAGCCCTGGGACCAGGATCCCAATAGCTGCAAAGCAAGATGAAAATCAAGATTATCATATAAACACTAGAACTGGACAATAAATAAAAACTGCCTGGTGAACACAGCCACTTACCCATCTTTAATTTTGTTAGTTCTCTCCACATTATCAATGTCCATGCGGATTTTGTAATTGACATTAGGTGGCAGGTCAGTGCTGTTGTTGTGTGTGATGTCAGGAAACACAATTCCAGCCCAGAACTTTTGGTTATTAAGAAGACCCATGGACTTGTTGACCAAACGCTCCTCATTAGCTACTGGCTCGAGCTTGTCCAGGTTCACACACTGAAGGAGAAGGATTTGGATAAAGGGAGGTTTGATTAGAGTTTTACTAGAAAAAAAGAACCGTTTGCAATAGCTTTTACAAGGTAAGTAACTGTATCTGAATGGTGTCGACCAGTTAGGAGTAATTGTTTATTTTGAAGATGTCATCAGCCTGCAGTCGTCCATTTTAGTGGCAAATCCTTAACAGCTCCAAAACAACTACTCAGCTGTTACTCACAAATGTTAAAAGTTCCTGCTTAAATACTCAGTTCTCGAAATGATATTTATTCTCTAGTGTGGCAAGCCTCATTTTACGCACATCATATGGTCTTAAAGGGTGAAGCATAGTCAGTAGGGTCAGTGACTTGTTTGTGATCCTGCTTAAAATCAGTTATTTAATCATGATTTGTTGTGATGAGGACATCTAATTGACCTTAACTGAGGTTTTGAAATTCCTGATTTATAAATGATTTGTGTTCTGTTTGTGGATTTAATAACATTATCCATGGTGGGTAGAGAACACTAGGTCATGAGATAAACAATAAAATGATCAATTGTAGTAATAAAATCATCAGTCTTTGGAATGGAAAACACTAATAGATCACAGTTATATCTCAACCATGTCGTTTATGTTATAGGCATCTCAATTCAAATATGGCTAAATATTAACGTAAAAACAATTCACAAGAGCAAAAACAGTGATCGACATTAGACAGGGAGTTTAAAGGTGGCTGTTTATCACTAAGGCTTTTGGCTCTGGCATACTGATCAAACAGACAAGAAGCAGTGACCAAATCTGCACGGCAATAACTCAATTTAATGAAGGAAGGAAGGTGAAAGAATATTAGATTTTAAAGCTTTTAATAGCTGTGACAGGATCTGCAAGCAGTTCAAATGCACTGAACTACAGTGGAAGATGATGGATAAGCTACAATTTGATGTCACAAATGTACAATTAGCAGTAATTTTTCTACATGCAGTAAGACCTGTTCTGCAAACATTAAACCATGGCTTTAATGGCAAAGTCCCTGCAAACATGACCACACGGTAATATAACTGCACATCTACATATGCAGACTGAAATGGTTTTGTCAAAAATGGCACAAAACATTTTAGTTTCATTTCATGCCACAGTGCATCACCACATTGATTTGTTTGACATTGATTTGAAGTCTTTATTAACACTAACCTCCATGAAACGTGAAATGGTCTGTATGGCCTGGTCAGTTTCATTGAAGACATCTCTCCAGGTGTAGACTGATCCTGCATGTCTTTTGCCTGCTGAGGTCTTAGACAGGAAGGCTGCTACATCTGACACATGCCACTCAGTCTCACTGAGCTGGGTGTTAAGGAAGGCAGCACTGGCATTATTCTGGAGCAGTGTCTGCAAAAAGAAAAGTTTACATTTCATAACAAAGAATCAATGTATCACTGCTGGTTTTGATAAAAAAAAACAAAAAACCCTAAGATTAAAAAGGTCACAGGTCAAAGCTGAAATTTAAAAAATTTTTTTACTTTATTTTCCATTTTAACCTTCTCCCTTTCTGTGCTGTAAAATGTGTATCAAACTGTAAAAAAAAAAAAAAAAAGCAAAAATAATCCCGGTATGCCTTCAGGCTTGTTAAATTTAATTTAAAATTAATTTTATTACTTTTGTTGTTATTTTGTTCATTTTAAAACTTCTGTACGGAGCTTTAATTTGAATCTATTAATTTAAACAACAACAAAACGTACTTTTAATATCCTTACAGGGTGGCTTATCACTGACAGAAACTTAGCATTAATTAAAAAATTAAAAATGCAGTTCACTGATATAAAGAACAAATATTTTTCATAAACATGCAACAGTCTCAGCAAATAACGTCAAAGAAATTTTACAACCTCTCACCACCAGGAGGTGCCTAGATATTTTACATAGAAAAATGAACATCGCTTTAAGGAACAGCCATGTTATGAACTATATAAAAAAAAAAAAATATATATACACACACACATAAATATATATATATATATATATTAAGTGCTTTGAGTGCTCTGACTGAGTAGAAAAGCGCTATATAAGAGCTAGTCCATTACCATTTACACATATATATATATATATATATATATATATATATATATATATATATATATATATATATATATATATATATATAAAAGACTGATTCCAATAGGATGCCTGCAGTTCTATACTCAGTGATCTCAGTAGAACAAGTAGACTGATACTGCTTTGGTCTAATTTGAGTGAAAATAGTGCTAGCTTAAGAGCTTCTCATTTGGTTCTGTGGTCAGATTCATGGCTTCCCTTTCAACCATCTCAGATTTTTATCTCTCCTGTTCTCTCTCTCTCTCTCTGCAGCTTGAAATACTTTCATAAACACACTTTGTGACATTCAGGTCACATCAGATATATAATTACATATAATGACATTTCAGTAATGGAGATGTCGTGTAAACAGGAAGAACACAGAGCAGGCAGCTCGAATGTGTGTCAAAGTAAAATGCCACCACACCCACTCACCCTGACCAAGTCCATTTCCTCACTATTCTCCATGAAGTTCCAAATCTTGGGCCTCATCTCCTCCCACATCCCTCCAAGGTCCCTCAGCACACCCAGCTCCTGGAAGGTCTTATTAACCTGGAAAGCCCACCAAAGATCATTTTTATTTAATGCTTCACATGTAACTTTGATGGGGATTTTAGATGCGAGGAGACAACTGTACCTCATGGATGATCCTCTGTGTCGCTGGAGTGTCTGGTGTATAAAGGATCTTCCCCATGAGAAGGGGTTTTAGAGCTCGCCAGATCATCCTGGAAATAGGGCTGGACTCCAAGCTCTTCATCAAATTGTTACAATAAGGAGCTAGAAAACAAACAGAGACATTTGAATGTTGAACCGTGTCTATGTCCTGGCACGGATCTGAGGTAATAAAAAGTAGTAACAACAAAAAAAAAAAAAAAAAAAAAATCAGACTAATAAATTGGAAAAATATGAAATAAAATCAATGATTGAGCTCTGGACACTTACTGGAGGAGTTGTCGTAAGTGGAGATGGGTTCACTGTCACTATCATTGCCATGGTTTCCAAAAAGGGCCTTGTAGTTATTGTCTTCATACCAGTTGAGAGATTTGATTTTAAGGCCGCCTCCCTCGGGGTGCCCACAGATGATACTGACACGGCCTGGTACATCTGATTTGGAGACCCTGTGGCATTCGCAGTTAGATACAGGATCTCCTTTCGCATATCCTTCCAACTCTTCATATTGGCAAGCTGTAGTAGAGAGAGGCAGATGGAAATGTCAGCATAATGATGATTGCTATGTGGCTGCAAGACAAATTACAGACCTGTGCATGCACACACAAAAAAAATCAGTTGGTAATCTTTGGTTGGTCTACACAATAGAGATATTGTCTTTGATGTTGCCTGGGTGCAAGTTTACCATCATGCTTTTTTATTTATTTATTTATTTTTTTACAGTAAAGTAACTGCATACTTTAAGAATCTATGACTTTAGTTCACACGTAATGAGCGAACTGAAAATAATATGTCTAAATCCTCATTTGAAAAGCTATCATTTGTCACAATAGTAATATGAACTATGTGAGTGTCTCTGTGTGAGACGCTGGAAGTGTGAAGACATCCAAGGTTATATATTCATCTGTTCTATGGTTGGTATTCTGGACGTGGAAGTCAAGTGCTGCACTGAGGGGGCGGAGACATTTAGCACTTAGCTGTCTGCCTGACTAGATAAATTTAACTGGTGTTGCTGGTCTATCATTATGCCTGTGTATGTGTGTGCGCGAGGAAAGGTCAGATAACATCCAACACGTAATTCTGCATGTGACTTGCATGCAATTGCACGGCGTCTTACATAAAAAGCAGCTGTGATGATGGTATTTATTATAATTTACATCTTCAATATGAAGCTATTTTGTAACAAGTTAGGGGGTGGTGCCGTACTGTCTCCTCTAAGCAACACAACACAGAACTTGGACTGCTCGTCTAGTACTACTCAACTTTCAGAAGCACACATCTCTGCCAGTTTTCTGCTGCTTATGTGTGTGTTTTTATGTCCACCCAGGCAACGGGGAAAAGACCTTTCACTTCAATTTTCATGTGTCATTAATTCATCATTCACTGAAACATTTGTTTGATGCTGGCATAAACTAACAAATCTAAAAACACTAAGCCTCTTATTGCGTAGTCCTTCAAGCCTCAGAAAAAAAATGAACTATTGTGATAGCAACATACATTTGCATTGTTACATCAGACTGAAGGAAGCAGGGAGTTCATTGGTTCACACTGAGGTTACTACAGGTCATGAGACAATCCACACTGGTTCACTGTTGAAGTTCCTAACCTGGTCACTTAACCTACACACGCAATTAGGTCACCAACTTGTGACAAGGAAGGATGTTTTTTGCTCAAGAAAAACAAAGGGCATAAATAAGGTGGATTTTAGTTTCCTAAGTGTGAAACAGAGGAGGGCACTTTCTGTGTTAAGGATAGATGCTTTTCAGACCCTTCCCTGACAAAATGAGATGAAATGAGATGAAATAGAAAGAAAGAAAGAAAGAAAGAAGAAAGAAAGAAAGAAAGAAAGAAAGAAAGGAAGAAGGGGAAGAAAGAAAGAAAGAAAGAAAGAAAGAAAGAAAGGAAGGAAGAAGGGAATAAAGAAGAAAGAAAGAAAGAAGAAAGAAAGAACGAAGAAAGAAAGAAATAAAGAAAGAAAGAAGGGAAGAAAGAAAAGAAGAAAGAAAGAAAGAAAGAAAGAAAGAAAGAAAGAAAGAAAGAAAGAAAGAAAGAAAGAAAGAAAGAAAGATATTGAGTGAGAGACTGCAGCAGGAGATAGAAATGAGCGCAAAAGGCAGAGGAAGGTACCAGAACAAAGAAAGGTTACTATCGGGCATTCTCTAACTGGCAAACAATCCGGAGGCTCCACAAGTGCAGCCCTATTATTCTGACAACTGTTACTGAGTACATGCTCAATGACACAGAACACACATGCACACACAAAAACACAATCCCTCTCAAGCTAGATAAAGTAGAACGCACACATTTCTGAATGCCATGCATTCTGCTTCAAATGAAAAACAATTTTTTGTGTGACTTAATACCAACTGTTGCCTACTTTACGCATATAATTTTTATTCGACTGTTATTTGCCTGGCAAACAAATATTCAATGCAGTTATTATTCAAAGAGAAAGTAAGACTGATTTAAAAGACCTGTTGCGACCCACGGACACACCCGTTGAGCTCGTTTTGTATGCGGTTACTTTGGCAGCTGAGGCCTGAAGCCACATCAGATCGTCACATGCTTTCCTGATTTTTCATACACAAAGAACTGTGGTGATAATTGTGTATGTGTCTGTATGTTGTGCTGACTGGGTGTCATGGTCTTTGTATAAAATGTCTTGTGTGGCTGTCAAAGTGCATTAAAAAAGGTCTCAGATTGTGCGTGTGTGTTGAACACTGTACTTTAGTAGTCACCCCAGCGAAAAATTTATATGCACGTCTGCACGAGTAAGTATTTTGCCATGTACTGAAAATGCTTTTGTGTGACTGAACTAATGTGTCATTTCTCTAGTGGGATACTGCCCATGTTATCTTCGGTGACTAATACAGATGCACATCCATGTAGGAACATGTACACACACACAGACAGCCAGGCAGCAGAGGAAGATCATCCTCGAGTAACCTCGAAGCAGACTCTGTATGAGGTTACTAAAGTTCAAGTTTCCGCTCAAGCACACAGCAATTTAGAACAGAACAGACCCTCAGAGGGTATCCTAATTAATTGTTAACATAAGTCACACATATTAACTACATTTACACAACTTTGTGACCTGAATTATTAGACTATATAACAGAATTAGCCTGTAAAGGAGTTACAGAGTTAGAGGAGCAAACAGTTGTTTGTTCTAATAATGTAAACCATTCTAGTGCCGTAAAGCATGATAGCTAGAAATGTTACCAGATGTACTATAACAGGGCTTCTGTGTGAAAAATTATAATGACCCCTATGAATAGGAGTAGGAGTTGTTTAATCTGACCATCTTAAGAGATTCAGCTGATTTAACAGGCTCTAAACCCAGGGATCCTCAAATCCAGGTCTCGAGGTCCGGTGTCCTGCAGGTTTTAGATTTGTTCCTGATCCAACAAATCTGATTCAAATGGCTGAATTACCGCCTCAGTTCTCCAGAGTCCTGCTAATGACGTCTGTATTTGACTCAGGTTGTTGGATATGGGACACAACTAAAACCTGCAGGACACCGGAACCTCGAGGCCTGGATTGAGGATCCCTGCTCTAAATGATCTTCACGTAACCATCTGTAGATTTTCTCCACAACAGCAAGAAAGACTCCTTACAACTTGTAAACACTTAAGCTGCTTGTAGCAAATAATGCAACAAAGATATACCATGTCACAATGTTTTTAAGAAATACAGTGATTCAGATTTTTTAAGTACATTTTTACAAAAATTCTGCATTTGCCAGGTTTTGCCTGAGAAGAAAATTCACAGCCCTCTTTTCACAGTAATTACTGCCAATCACAGCGAAGGCTTTAGAATAAAGTCTAATTTCCTGAGAATGAGGGGGTTCCAGATTATTAGTGCTCAAATGTCTGCACTGCCTGCCTC
This sequence comes from Archocentrus centrarchus, assembly GCF_007364275.1. NCBI lineage: Eukaryota > Metazoa > Chordata > Actinopteri > Cichliformes > Cichlidae > Archocentrus > Archocentrus centrarchus. Next base: position 28,347,471 of record NC_044346.1, on the reverse strand, counting down.
CTGAATGAAACAAAATAATCTACTTACAAACAGAGAAAAGGTTTAAAATAAAGTACTTAAGTAATTAGATAAAATTTGCAGGACTAGTAGAGAAATTAAAGGTAGCAATTATCTGATTCAGACAACGATTATGAAAGTTTTGCAAGGACCATTTCTTTATCCATAATTTCCATGTAGCTACAAGATGCTGGTTGATAAAAACGATTACATGTCATTCCTCCACAATGCCAGGCTCACACATCATCCTTATCAACATGCAATGCTTAAAGAAAAACCATGGGGCAGCTAAAAACTGACCCTTCGTCCAGTCATCTAATTTTTATATATGAATATGTATGTTTTCAGTGCAATTCAATCAAATTTAGCAACTGCCTTTTCCTTGAAGCACTTTTAAAATATTGGTTAATCTTTCACTGTTCTGAGGCTTTTTTGAGAAAAATGAATGGCAAACATTAATATCAGAAGATATTCATTTTTCCTGAGGTTTGTCACACTGAGTGTGGAATGTGGAAATGGGCTTTCTCTACGCTCCTGAAGAGACATTTTGAAAATGCATTAAGCTCTTTTTGCCTTCCAACAGTGACGGACTGAAACACATGCTGTGAATGATTTCTGGTTAGGAAACAGTACATGGGTTGTACTTCCCCATCCTGGCAGCTGCATACCTCATCTATCAGCCAGCTAAGCAAACCCATATAATCTGCTTCACACAAATATTACACTGAAAACAATAATTTATTTATGTTGATATCTTTTTAGTCACTATGAATTTAATTCTTAATTTCAGCAACCTAAATTAAAACAAAGTCTTCATAGAATTATAAAACTTTAAAAAGAGGCCGCGACCAAAATTAACATAAACATGGTGAAATCTCAGAGGAAGTTGAGCAAGAATGATTTCAGTTGACATTCTTTTTTTTAAGTAATATTTTCACAAGATTATGTTCCAATCATTTACAAAGTGCCAAGCAAAAGATTTACTGATTTGGAAAGAGTGGATCACAAGGCATTCCAAAGGTCGCAAAATCAGTGGCTGAGAACAAGAGCAAAGAGCAGTTCAGTGATGTTCTTACAGCTGCTAAGGCAAGAATCACTATCACAGGGGGTAAAGATACACAAACACATACACACACTTGCTCTCACAGCTGGGTCTTTATGTTTGCCAATCAGCAGAGCAGGAGCCTGAGAAAAAGGGGGTTGTGGTTGTTGCTTCTCTTCTTTCTAACCACACTCCAGCGTGCAGACTAAGTTACATTAGCTCAGACAGGGACGCGAGTGTGCGTGCATGTGATTCTATACTGCGTGCCGTTAATGTAGGAAAGTGAAGACAGTGCACCTGGTTGCTTGCTGAGTATGGCTTTTGTGTTACCATTTACTGAACAGGAATATTTCATGTACCCTGCTTATTTTATTTAAGATTCAGCAAGATGCATTTATTGCAGAGCTCTTCGTGATTTAAATTTGCTATTATGTTTGTAAAAAAAATTGTAATCTGTAGTGGAAGCTAGTTTCAAAGAAAGAGGCACCCTAGTAAATCAGAGCACACTGTGTCAGTGGGGGAGATGAAGTTAGCCATCTGACGACTTTTCTAAAAGACCTCTGTAAGAACTACCTATTAGAACCACACTGCACTGACCAAATCACAATGTTTTTCCACTACTTAGAGTCTCAGTCAAAAGCTTCATATCAATGGATGAGTGTGTCCAAACTTTTGATGCTGCTGTATTACTTGCCAACAGGGCCTTGACCCTAACTTCTCCAGCTTAAATGGTACTAGATGTTCCCGTATGTGCAATACATGAAATGTCTTTAGTGAGATTTGATTCTTGGTAAAAATTGATTTTATAGGGGGCTGAACTTTGGAAACAAATACAAAAGTGTGGGCTGTGTATCTGTATATGTCTGTGGTGTGTTTACCTCAACGGCCAGTGCTCCCAGGCTTCCAGAAGATTGTCGGTTGCAGATGAGACCTCCTGAATGACTTCTGGATCAGACCTCACATCCTTCTGTTAGACACAAAGAGGATAGTTACTGTGCTGTAGATTTGTAGCTTGCACAAATAAAAAAACACTTTTACATTATTAAGAAATATTTTTATAACTGCAGGAAAAAACTTATTACACAGGAAGAGAAAGATGAGAAAGTGAGAAAGTTGGGGTTAGGGGAGGAAAAGAGGAGGAATAACATTGGGGTCAAAGGTGAATGAAACGTACGTAGGCAAGAAAACAGGTCAATGTTAGATTGGCCTGTGTTCCACGTCTGCCGAGAACTGTGGTGTGTGTGTGTGTGTGTGTGTGTGTGTGGTGTGTGTGTGTTGTGTGTGTGTGTGGTGTGGTGTGTGTAGAGTGTTCTCATATATCACTCTTAGTTGTCAGCTGCTGGAATGTCTGAATTTGATAAAGCACAGGTGCTGCTGAAGCCATTTAAGAAGAGCGAAAGACACCGTAATGTTCTGTGTTCTTTCTCTCTAATTTACTCTCTTCTGTCTGACTTTCTCTTTTCCTAACAATTTTTCTCTCTCTCTGTTACACACACAACCACACACACACACCACACCACACACACACACACAACACACACACACACACAACACAACACCACACACAAGCTACAAATGGGAGAAAGCTGGGTTATGCAAGTCTTCATATTATGCAATTCAAATTTTCCCTGTTGGAACCAATTTTCCAATCTTGCATCATGTTTTATAGACTCAATAAAAAGACACACAATTGGTTTTGGATGATCCAATCACATTTCTCACATGAAAGAAAGAACACCAGTAATGGTTATCACTTTATTAACAGTGAGACTGTGATGATGATAATTCTTATCTCCGTCTTTCTTGTTTGAACCTTCTGTACATGATGTTTGCTCACCTCTTCCCATCTAAAATCATGACTCACATTTCTGTCATGGGTTTAATGGGAAAGGGCAGGATTTTTTGGGAGCATGCAGGCAGGAGAGAGGTTATGCTGACCCGCAAAGGAAGGGCAGAGAATACAAAAGGAAAACAAAATAAAAATGATCAAAAAAACAAACAGCAACAAAAAAAAAACAAGGAAATATGAGATAAATTAAATAAATATGAGAGGGGACTGAGGTTATAACTGTAATTCCTCTGTCACTAGTTATTAGCTCACATGCCAATTGTATTTTGTAAACTGAAAAGCGATTTAGGGATTTCTGAATAAATATAGCTTTAGAACTAGTTTTACTATAGCAGTGAGCAACACAGGTCAGTGATGATAACATGTGCGTTCCATTTCAAACAGGAAGGCTGTGTTCCTGGTTTTGGAGCAGTGCACAAGATATCGCATCCTGGTCAAATATGTCAATGTGAAGCAGGAGGATGGTAACTTGATAGTGCTGTACTCTGACAGACTGGTTTCAATTTTGGCTTTTTCTCATCTATTTCCTTGTGTTTTATTTTATGCTAAGAATGCTATGTTGTTAGCATATTACATTTGATGTCAAAATTAAAGCTACAGTTAGTAAAGTCATGGATGAACTCACCTAATGGGCTTTAGGAAGTCCAGTTGGACAGGAAGTGGTTCTGGGCCTTGTTCAGCCAATCACGGAAACTCTTACAGATGATCTCTTGAGTCATGCGGGACACGTGCGGTCTGCATGTGGACAAACTCCTCCAGTGGGTGGTGCTGCAGAGATCTCTGAGATGGAAGCCGAAACCTTTTGTGAGCACCTAAATAGAGGGGGAACCAAAAAAAAAGACAAAACAGGATTCAGGTAACAGAGAATAATGAAAAACACAGGTCAGATAATGTAAGAGGAGATGTTTTTCTGTTAGATTGGTTCTAATGTCAGGTACAATATACACAATGGCTTCAGCCACTATGGATTTGCAAGTGATACTGCATCAAAATGTGGTCAAACTGTCAAACTGTGTTTCAGCAAAGCTTCCTGGGTGCTTGGTATTGGCTCTTGTGAGACTGAGTTATGTAAAAAAACATACAAAAGTGATACATTCCTAAAAGCTGACTTGAGGCAAAACAATGATGCTCCCAGAAAAATATTACTGAGCATTTAGAGGTAAGAAATGTTCTGAATGCCAATGCTGGGGCAAGCCAAAAAACATTGTCAGAAGGCCACTTACTCCAAGTAAAACTCAATTCTCATAAAACTGGTCAAACAAATTATCATGCTCTCTGCTTTCTGAGAGATAAGATTTTAAAAATTGACAAAGATTAAAGGAAACGGTTAAGGGATAGGGAAAAGGCAGCTGCAGCACATTTAAGGCCCCTTTTTCTCACACTGTTGAGATGTGGTGTGTGTGTGTGTGTTGGTGTGTGTGTGTGTGTGTGTGTGTGTGTGTGGGGTGGTGTGTGTGTGTGTGTGTGTGCGTGTTCAGAGAGGAGCTCGTGACTTGTCCTTGACCATTATGCTATGCCATCATATCTATCGGACTACATACTTTACACAGACAGACACACACGCCCCAACTCATACCTTCTAATCTTTTCACTGGGAAAAACACCAGTGCTTACAGCAGTCAGTTTGAGGACTGGAATCATTCTCATTCTATACAACAAAGGACACAGTAACATATGGCAGCATACACTTCTCTTAAATAATGTTCCTCATAACATTCCAACCAAAAGGACATCACCCTCTCTGATCAGTAGGAGAGAGGATGAGATGTGCAGATGGTAAACACGATGCTAGAGTGGGATTTGGTCTGAGCTCGGAGTCTCTGCACGTGAGGAGAAATGTGGGGAAGGGAGGAGTGAAGGGGAGTGGCCATGTGACTTCAGCCCTCCAACTGCTAAGCAAGGATGATGTGATGGCTTAGGTGGGAGCTGTTGTTGGAGTGGGGCTGGGTAGACAGATCGTCAATGTATACGCTAACAGAGTTTGAATAGAGGAGGAAGTGTGGGTGTGTGCATGTTGACCTGATATGGGGGTACTGCGAATTACAGAAATTAAACACAAGCAGAGAATTCAAAGAGAGAAAGATAAAAACAGAAAGAGGAGGACCTGAGTGGAAAAAACAATCAAGTTACTGACTTGAAAAATATATAAGTACATATAAACTCATTCAGACTGTTCCAATTATATTGAGCTAGAGGAAAACAAAACTGACTAAAAGACTAATGGTAAAGGGACCACCTCTTCACCCATCTACCCCTCACCCACTCTGATTTTTTTCTCTCGGGTATTAAGGGCTTAGCTGTGCCACAGCAGAATCCAGTGGCCCAACAGACGATGTGAAGCCAAGGTCATTGGATTTATTCATAAGCACTGTGGCCAGGGGAGTATGATTATCTCATGAAAAAAAAAAGAACAAAACAACCAGTGATAAAAGTATTGGTAGCAGTACTCAGGTCATAAAAGCAACTGTAAAACAAATTTAACCCACTGGTGGATGTAACTGAAGTCAGATAGAAATATTTAAATATATTAATCCATTTCAGCAAGAAGAAAAAAAAAACTAGGAAATTGTAATAATTTACCTTCTCAAGATTAACATCAGCCTCCAATATATGCTTCAGGGCATGACGAGGAAGTGATGCATTGTGATGCAGAAAGTGGGAAAGGGTTTCATCATCACGCAAAAAGTCTTTCAGCTTTGAAATCTAGAAACAGAAACCACTTGATTAAACTTTTTGACTAAAAAAACATTTTCTATTGGTTGATATTAATTCCAAGACAAAAAGCAGATATCCCAGGAGAATTGGATTAAGCAAACTGCTTCAGAAAGCTATAAAATATATCTGAGCACATAACTTCAAGGAGACGATTTACATATTGTCAATCTTCTGACTTACAGCAGAAAACCAATAAAAATTCTCTTAATATTTTACTAATAATACAGATATGTCCAAAAATTAAAATTAAATGGCCCATTCAGTGATTCATTTATACATGACCACCATGTATTGTATTGGAATGATGTAATGTAATGTTCATGTAAATGAATAATGATGACTTTACCCAGAAATACAATGTCTTCTCTGAACTTGTTGTACTTTTCTACATTCCAAAGAAGTCAAACCATTTTGTGGTTACACGCACGCATGCACATGCACATGCACATGCACACACACACACACACACACACACACACACACACACACACACACACACACACACACACACACACACACACACACACACACACTCACAGCACACAGGCACTCTGTTGCTCAGCTGGTACTCAGCCAGGGTTAGTACAGGGCGTTTAACTTTGGTCTAAATATTGTGTCTTTTCCTTCTCTCTAATGATCTTCCTTCCCAATGTTTCCTTCTCTCCTTTCACATAGTGTTCTGCACCCTGGCTAACACTTTAGACCATTTTGACGCCATCCATTTACTAGGTGTGAGTGAAACTACATTAGAATAATCAAATTGCGGCAAAAAACAGGAACTGCTTCTGCAGCTTGCATGCCACCAGAATACACCAGACTGTTGGCGTAACAGTGTTCTTTTGTGGCAACATGACTTGATTCATCAAACTTAACATTTGTTTTTCTGAACAAAAAAGTTTTCTTTTGCCACTTTGCCTGATTACTGCCTGCCTATTCTGTCTTACTCTGCTCTACTGAACTATAAATCAGGATTGCTTGTTTAGAAAACATTTCCCTTCAACCCCTCTCATCTTCCATTCCTTCCCCCTCATCGACAGTAAATCTTTTTCTGCTCTCTGCTTTTCATAACAAGCACAGATGCAAACACACACAAACTCATGCAGTCGGGAAACACTTGTCTCGACTGAACTGAACATCCCCCTGAGAGGAAATGAAAGAGAACAGTGTGTTTCTGTGTGTTTGAGGGCACATGTGTGGTGTCACTCTTTTTTACTGCGTGCATGTCTATGCACCACAGCGTGTGACCTGGTTCTAAGTGTGAGTTTTACATCTACATCTTTAATATTCCTTATTATTTTTTACCTGTCCATATGGACCTGTTCACGTATAACTAATTGTGTGCATTTGCCTGTGTTTGTCTGTGTGTAACCTCAAGTCTCAGCTGGTAACAACCAGGGAGTACTAATGAGGTCTAATCAGAGTCCCAGTAGGAAGGCAAAGCTCCCATGCTGCACTGCATCCAAAGGCCCTTCGGGACACCCCAGCATGGATGGTGCAACTTTGTTGAAATGGAAAGTCTAACAGTACTATGTGTAGTCAGCAAAGGCTCTTGTTTGTGTTTATATGTACATTCTCCATGACTTATCAGGACTAGCAAGATTTTTGAAGTGTTTGTTTGTGTGCATGTTTCCTATGTTGGTGCCAGCTTGATGTGAGGGCGAGCTCCATATTAACACTTGCAAGTCTGTACATGCTCCTGGTGTTGCCTATCTTGCTTGTAATTAAACAGTACTGACTTCACACACCTTAGCAACCATGTCATCACTGGTCAAACTAGTCCAAAACAAGCCCGTCATCTCTGTGAGACCACACATCCCTGAATCTGTCACAAACTCGTCTAACAAACTTAAAGTGAAATTAAGTTGCACAAAGACTTCACTGAAGAAACTTTGAGGACAAAATTAATGCTGGATTGTCTCCGAGTATGTTCATATGTGAGCCCGTTGGTGCTGTAGATCATTCATCATTCACTCGCTTTCCAAGTGTTGTAGACATACTGGGGTGATAGATGATGTTAGGTAATAAGAAACAACTGTAATCACTGAGTCTGCACAAGTTTTTGGGTGTCTCTGCAAACTGTTATGAAGTCTCCATTGCAAAAGGTCAGACTCAAAAGCACCACTCAAACGGAGCCTTTTAAAGCAGTCAGGCAGAGAGGAAGACGGTGAAAGATTTACCATGAAATTCAAATTAAGCTTCACTTCTGTAAAGATGTCATAAGATTTAAAAAAAAAAAAAAAATCAAAACATATTTATCTCATCTATTCTTATTAAGAATGTTTTTAAAAACTTACATTTCTGATGAAGTGTTTCCTTTCATCCATTTGTCTATCACTGTTATTCACACCACACACCACCTTTATCAGTTTAAGTGTTACTGAAGTGACCCCCTTCCCCTTCAGTGCTGAAATATTAACCAACATGTGAGCGGCTCCACTCTCAGCTCTTTGATCCAGGCTGTTATTCTTATAGCATCAGTCTGCAGCAGCACCAGCTCTGTTTGCACTCTTTGGGAACGCACAGCACTGTCTCTGCACTACATCAGTTCATTCCCTTTTGTGGATTAAAAGACAGATACTCAGTGGAATATGGGATTGAGGACTATCAGGCCACTATGCTTTTACAAAGCAATTATGATGAAGTGCACAGATACATAGAAACTGTGTTAAAATGATTTTTTTTTTAAATGAAAATGATAACAAAAAAATGAAGCCCCACGGCCCCCTGTTCACTCGATTTAAAATGTAATGAGGCATAGACAGAAGATAAGATATATCATAAAGACACAAAATAAGAAGAGGATATTACACACCACACAAGTAGACTGAGAGCTGTGCAAACTGAGAATTTTTTTTACAACTAAAAGTTGCCAGAATATTTGACCTCATTTGTTAACAAACCATGCTATGCTTTGTAGGAATCATTGTATAGTGAACTGTACCGCTTGGCTAACAAAAAGGCAGCCAGACTGATTAGACCTCCTTATTTCGCATCAGCAGTTAAAGGAAGTTAGTAGTTACATCCCTCTGTTTAATGCTGTTGTGCGCTGTCCTGAAAAGCTTTTGTTATTAACCTCATTTTTAATCCCGTATTCATGTTTTATTTTTCATTACATCATTACATGTTTTCCCCTTTCTTTTTTGTCCTGTTTTTTTTGTTTTTGTGCACTCTGTTAGTGCAGAATGAGTGCTCCCATCATGCATCCCATAAGTAATGGGTGATGAAAGAAAAAAAAAATCCTGCACTGGTGTGTTTGTGACCTCTAATCAACTGAAGTAAAGTAAATACAAAGTTTGACACACACACCCCCTTCCCTACTTTCAGGTTGTTTTGACCATGTCAGCGCAACAAAGTCATGAACAACATGCTATTTTAAAAAAGATTGCCTTTCCTTGCATAAATCATACTCATATTTAATATAAGTTTTTATGTTGGTAAAACTAAGTATGCAAAATAGATTTTATTTTATCAATGACAGACAGGAAGAAACAACATTTAAGCCGAGACAAAGTACAAAATCTATGTTATGATTATACTGTGATTGTTAGGGTAGTTTCAACTTTTTCTGTCTTGTGCTTCCACCAACAGCACATAATAGCAGAGAAGTGCAACACCCACTAGCTGCCAGGAAGATGGGCCTATGACGTCTGGCAGACTGAGATAAGGAGCCTCTAAGGACTCAGTTGCATAAGCTGGTAAACTGCAAATGTGATCTTGTTAAGTCACTTTATCTAGGTTTAGCATATTTTTGTCAATGTATTGATCTGGAATGACTTATTCTCAATTAACTGTATACTTATTGAGTGGAATATCTCACTGTGCTTCATGACAATTCATCAAGTCATCGGTTAGTTGGTCATTCAAACATTAGAAACACAGGCAACTAATCAAAGGCATGTCCTTACGAGCAGTGTTTTTCTGTAGCTGTCTGAGGGCCCTCAGCAGTCCCTTGTAGCCTTCATAGCTCTTATCATTCTGAGTGTACAGCAGGAGCTTCTTGGCATCAGTGAACAGACGGGAGATTCTGTTGATGTTTAGAGGGAGATGAGAATTGCATGAAACAAACAATTATTTGAATATGTCAGTGGATTGTTAAGTACGAATAAATGTGAAGGCCATGGCACTTACATAGAATCATTAAAATTTCCCACCACCCCAGGACTCTCTCCAGGCGTAGGATTACGGAAGCAGGGGTTGTTGGCGTTACAGATGATGCCCTGTACCCAGGGTAGGGTACCTGCTGAAGGCATGGCCTTGTTTGGGAAGTGACCTAGAAAAACATGCGTACAGATTTATGATATAATTTTATGTAAAAATGTCAGCTTTAGCTAAATGAATTTTCTCTGTCCTAAAACAGAAATTGCAAAAAACCGCTTTAAACATTGTACTGATTCCTACCAGATAGAAAAAGTTTGCAGTAGTGCTGATTTGATCTTTAACAGTGTTTGACCAAACAGATAACAGTTAACTTAACAGGTACAACCACAATTTCCAGAGAAGAACTGGCTATTATACTAAAAAGACTAGAATAGAAAGTAAAGCATGAAAGTTGATATAGGTTTGATTTTTATGGGGTTAACTAGGCTGCAGCTGAATTGTGACATTTGAGTAATATCTGTTACAGCTGGCAGCTTTCCTTTTTGAAAGTGAAAAAAAAAAAACCTTTACAAATACTACTAGCATTTTTCTGAGCTTTCAATCAATGAGTGAAAATCTTATTGACTTTATTGAGGTCAAAGTTGTGAAACCAGATGTGTTGACAGCTGATACTGTAATTCCCTTTTCCAGGAACTAAACAGTCTTATCACATGTTCACTCAGTGGAAGCAAATGTTGACAAATCCAACAGATTCTTCTATGAATAAAACACAAATTCTTTGGACGAGTAAAATATTGATCTAAACCAAATGGTATAAACTTTTCCTAAAAAAAAAAAAAAAAAAAAAAAAGCAATAGAACAATAGTTTAACTGACCATTGATACCCAGTAAACTTTCAACTTTTTAAGAAATTTTTAAGATGATACATTTAACAACACTTACATTCATGTTGCTCATAGGGTGGATAATGGATTCGGACTGAGACCAGGATGAAGAAGATGAATAGAGGCCAGACAATCTCAATCAGAAGCTGGATCTAAGACATAATGGATGACGACAAAGCTTAATCAATGAAAAGAAAGAAGGCCTTACAATCTTATGACTTAAAGTACATGAAAAAAATTCTCATCCCAAAACAATGGTTAATCTCCTTTCTACTTTGGTTTTGTGCATCTGTTTGTGTATTTACAGTTCATCTAAGGTTATTTCTGTTGCTTCAGAAAACAGAAAAATATCAACTGTGCGAGGAAAGGGGCTGTCAGCTGTTGGTCTTCAAACATTAATCCCACCATGACTCTAAAGTAAAGTATATGGGTTAATAAGAGGAGACAGTCAGACTGAGATCTGCTGGATTTAAGGACTGTGGGTTTGTCCATCTGCTCCGTATGGCCTCTGTGCTTCAGCTGCTTCTGACACAGCCTTTAACAGCATGTTAGACATACAATGTGGGGATAAAAACAAAGCCAGCGTCTCAGAAAATGTACTGTATCCCATTGTTAGAAATAATTGGACCGAAAGTCATGCAGCTAAGCTGTTACTTTGAGCAGCATTTTCTACTTGACAAACGACTTAATTGTACACAGACGAGCCTCTCCACATATAAGGGAATACTATTCTACAGTTTGAATTTCATTTACATAACTCTGAGTGTGCAGGCATCAGCTAACACAAGAATAACTGGATAATGATGTGACACGTAAATGTGTCATCAAGCCATCTTCCACTGATTCACAGTAAACAGTAGCACTTTGCTTTTCAAGTGGCTCAGAGGACAACTACACTGACGCCATTGTTGTGGGCTACATATGCAATGCAACAACACTTATAAATAAGCTTCTGCGATGCTTTTATGACTAGGTATGTGGCACTGGAAGATCGCATTCTAAGTAAACCAAGTGAAAAGTGAGACAAAGCATTGCTGGGAAGATTTCATTCCCTGCGACATTAGCACAGCCAACTGAAACTGTTTTTAACAGCATACATAACTGAATACTGCAAGCAATAGTAACTTCAGTGACTTCAGAAATTGTAATAAAAATGAAAGCCAACTGAAAGAAGACAAATAAAAGGTATATGATTTCCTTTGGGCTAAAAACAATTTAACCAAAAAAGAAACAATATCGAATAGGGAATACTTTTTTTTTAGACAAAAAACTAATAAAAAAAACAAACCCAAGTGCAGTATTAATCCATTCAATTGAGATATACTCCTACTTACAGTCTGTCTCCGTCGGTAAGTGAAGTTCTTCCACAGCAGTAAACCCAGTTGAGTGGAGACTGCCATGTTGCCGTCTTCCCAGCCTCACTGAGCACGCTCCTGCTCCTCACTATGAACCCACACAGACACAGAATCAACCACTACAACCACTATACAGAAGCATAAGCACTCATTAATAATAATCTGTGTGACAAATCCACTAAATAAACATAGTCAGCTAACTAATTAGCTAACCCTCTATTGCATGTGGGAAAAGACATGGCTGACAAAAACGTACCACACTGATGCACAAAAATTAGGTAATAAAAAAAAAAAAACAGAACAGAAAGTTGTTACATCAGCAAAACCATGATGATCAAGAACATGTACCATACATGTACCAAATATGGTTATAAACTTCAGCAAATCATGTGACAGTAGGACATGAACAGAAATGTAGCACTTTTACAAAAACAATACACTGAAACAATCATCAGAACTGCAGAAAAATAATAATCGTGACAAAAACATTCACCTATTGAACAAACTGTTTCAATCTGAAATGCAAACCAAGCCAAAAGTATCGCAACACTCGACAAATGATGCCAACTACTGACTGAGGAAGGGCGCTAACTCCTGCAAACTCAGGTCTGCGTCATGTCGCCCCGTCCTGTCCCAAGGTCAGCAAGACTTCATCTGGGACAATGAGTGGTGGGTGGGTGGGTGTAGGGGGGAATTCGTCATGTGGTGCGAGTTGTTAGCAACCAATCCCCTTTTTTTTTTATAAATCACAAAATTCACCATGTTTACACCTTAATATCGCACACAATAGTGTATCTCATTTAAAAGTCAAAATTTTCATGCCGTTCCTATTTATTCCCATGGTTTAAAACAAAATGACCCACTGATTAAATGGAGAGACTTTCAAATGTCATGTGATTGTGGGTGGAAACTTTTCCCTGCCCATTTTTTTTTTAATTCTATTTGCAGATTCAAAAGTCCTCGGATTCTTGCTCAGATGTGTTTTATATAACAAGCTCTAATAAGACCACCTATACACAAAATGTTTTTGAGTTTTTATTTCTGTTTATACCAAGAGGAACTAAACTGTTCTAAAATTCATCCATGTCAGAAATATGGAGCTATTCAGAGTTGCCAAATCTAAATTTGTTATCCTGGTGACCAAAAGCTAAAAATAAAAATTCTTTAAAAAAAAAGTTACAAGTCCCCACTACTCAAGACTGAGACCATTAACTTATTAATTAAGGTAATTGAAATTCATAGCACTTCACATTATTGGCTTTCCTACAGTTAGAAGAGACAAAGTTGTGTGTTTAAATTGCTTATCTACTTTTTTGTATAAATAAAAAGATACTGTAACTCATATATGGGCTCATTCCTGAAATCCCAACATTTCATTGAGCTCAAAAACTACTACCAATAATGTGATTTGATGGTTGCATTGGAGATGAAGTTGGATAATCTTTGGTGGAAGAATCAATGCTGTGCTGTTTATTCCACAGAAGTCCTTTATACAGAATAGAGCTGGCTGGATTTCACAAAAAGCAGGATGACAAAATACCAGTGTGAAGGACAGACTGATGTTGAAATATGAGGTTCTTAACTGATCTGCCTGTTGCTGAAAAAACATTCATCCATTCTCTTTGGTTTTACACCACATTTTCTTTATTTCAAACAAATAACATTTTAGTCACATCTAACCACATTCTCAGGTTCTCGCTGAATGAAACTAATTCATAAGATCGCTGCCAGATTAATGATTTGTGGTATTAGATCATTTTCCTCTCTGTTAATGGGGAAACAGGGAAACTTAGTATCTTAGAATGAAAAGAAAAAAGCAACAAAGTTATTAAAGCTTGGCTAAAAGAGCGATTCAGTTAATATGACCGTCCATCACTTCAAGACCAGTCAGTTGGTTCTATCACACAAATTTTTGATAGCTACTCATAAGTGGCTGCAAATAGTAAATCCACTTCAATGCATTAAATGTCGCAATAAAAACTAACATGAACTTTGAGAACAACAAACAACACTCTGACCCCTGTCCTTTTCAGCTGTACCGGTACATCTGTTTTCGCCATAAGTCACTCAATTAATGGCAGCACTAGTGGCACATACAAATAATGTAAGATACCTGCTACAGATTTGTTGAGATTCCTCACTGGAAAAAAAAAATTCAGCTGTATTAATCTGTTTTTTTTTTTGTTCTTTTTTTAAACACAGCTGGCAAATAATTTCAAAAGCAGAGGAGGTGATTTAACAAGGAACGTGAGGAGAATGCTGAAAACCCCAGACAAAAACATCTTCATCACGAGCTTTATCACAAGCCATAATGAGAACACCATCTTTTTACCACATCAGACACTGCAATGGTGCTGTAGCTGATAGTAGACTATACATACAATTCATGCATTTGATCATTTAGAATACACGTCAAATGGATGTTATTCTTCTTTTCTACTAAATTTGTGGATTTTTCTTTTATCAGTTTTGCCTTTTTACTAGTAGAAATTGTGGGTCTGTAACTGCCTCACGCTGCTTTGCGTGCTTATTGCCAATTAAAAGCCTTAATCTTCATACAGCTTAATTCTATCGATACTTTCTCTAATAATATAACCAGCTCAACGTGATATCCTGATAGATCATTAATGACCAGATCATCCTGGTCTATTGGTATGATTCTGGGATTCGATGTGGCGGTAATGCATCGCATTCGGAGACATGAGGGGTTCTGCTTAGTGATGAGGAGCCCATATGGTGCAGAGCCAATGCGCCTCTAGTGGCAGACACACAAAAAATGCTATTTTTTTTTTTAATACTTGTTTACCATCAATCCTTGCTCACGTGTTATATACTCTCACTCTCGCACACGATTTCCCCCCTCCTGGACTTCATTGTCTTGCTTTTGTAAAACACCTGACAGATCATTCAGAACGACGATGAGTTAAACAAAAAGAGGGTTTTTGCTATTAAGAAATGGAAAATATAAACACATCGCTGTTTTACATGAAAAGAGACACTCAGCTTCCTCAAACCACGAAAAAATCCAAACAAACTAATGCATATGATCATCACGGCACACTTATACATAGATTAAAAAAACATCTGGCCAATAATGTAAGACCGGAGTAAAAAAAAAAGAAGAAAGAAAAACTAATTAAAAGCAGAATATAGTTATTAGCGTAATTAAATAGGCTACCTTTTGCACTGCGGCCAAATGTCAGCGCTATAACAGATCTCAAATCAGCGTCTGACTGCCTGACTTTTGTGCTTCTCTTTCATTGTGCTCCTGAACTGAGGTTACTGTCGGTCATCAGCTTCGCGATGCTGACCAACAGCAGCATCAAGCAAGCCGAAGTGAAGCCAGGAATAAGGTGAACGAGCCTTCAGCATTAAGCTGCAACAAATGAGACGTGGAAATACAAACATATCCATCCAGCCATCTATCCATCCATCCACAGGCTACTAATACACAGACAGCTCCTCTGTTTCCATACAAATTGCTCTGTCGTAGATGTACATTAAGGAATAATGCAAATATTTGTTTTTTTTTACGTCATTTTTTCGTCAAGGTTTATCAAATAAGGAGGTTGCAACAAATTGCCTTTTATTTTTGCTATACCTCAGCGGAAGTCCTGTACTTGACTATGGCTACCTTCACAACACTTTTTTTTCCAACACCTTGTGCACATGCACAACAAAAGAGAGAAAGAAAAACATATTCACTTATTAAAAAAACAACAACAAAGCAACAACAGTACTACCCTAAACATAAAGCGCCTAGTCAGGCACGGTAACGCTACCGTTTAACTCTGCTACGTCAGGATAAAAATCGAGTAATAATTAGCCAATAAAGAGAAGCATTTTTGTTCCAAGAAGAAAACTATGCCCACTGAGAATATTAAGCTGACAATATATAAGTATGAATAGTAACACTATTTTTTTTTTTTTTTCTTTAGCAGAGGCATGCTCACAGTTCTTTGCTAATCCAACAAAGAAACGTGCAATTTTCCATAAAACTCAAAACTGCGCTTCTAACTCACCGACCTTTATCCTGCGCGGTGTTTTATCCACTCCTTCACTTCTCATAAATTGAAATCCCTCGTTCAAAACAAGTTATAAGGGTGAATAAACTGTAGTTGCGGTCCTCCGCTACTCTCTGTATCAGTGTCTGACAAAATGTTTTTTTTTTTCTTGTCCGCCAGGGTTTTATAGCTCAGCTCGATGCGGAGGAGAGCAGAGCAGCAGCAGAGGTAACTAACGGTCACCGTTTGTTGCTGCTCCCATATATGGAAAGCACGTGCGGAGGCAAAACATGTCTTAAAGGGCCAGCGACACCCCAGCGCCTCTGTGCACTGCGCCGCGTTTCAATAACTGGAGGGCTCACGAAAGAAATTCAATTAGCAACAACAACGCTACTTTTAGGCTTGATTAAATTACAGACTATTGTCATTTTTGCAATAATATGTTTTTAAATATTAAAATATAAAAATTTTTTTCCTAGCTGTCTGTCTCGCTCTATATTATGTTTATTAGGCATTTGTAATATAAATAAAATGATTCACGCGACATTGAGTTGTATTTAGGTAGTTTAAAATGGGATTAGAAACACAACACGATCATGATAATGTAGAAGAAAAGCATAAAAATACAGAAAATGTCTGTAAATGTATTGAATTGTAAAGTGGTATTAACAAGAGAGTACCATATTATATGTATGGATATATGTATGTATTAAATTATGCAAATACAATATGTCCATATGTATAGGGCTATGTGACCATAGAACATAGTTTCTATTTCTATTTCAACAGGTCCTATGGCTAAAATAAATAATGGATTTTCAGCCAACAAACTGTCCACGCCATCAGTCTTGTGTCTCCAGCATATCTCTGCAATTAAATGTGTCTTGCCAAACAACGTGCTCTGCATTCTTCTTCCTAAAAAGCATTACTATAGGTGAGTGTGAATATGACTCTCTGACTGTATGTGTGTATTCCACAGATAGACTCCAGCCCTCCGTGACCCTGAACAGAATAAGCAGCTTAGAAAGTGCATAGATGTTAACTTGTCATTGCTTCATTTCTAATGGCTGCTTTCAGCCTTCAAACCTAGACTCAGACCACTGCAGGCTAAGGACAGGAGGTCACGTGGAGTGCTACAGTAATGCAAGTTTACAAAAAACAATGATATGGTTACTTTTTTTTTTTTTTTTCAATTTCTCTTCATGTGAATGTGAAAACACACAAAAACAAAGTCTCACTGATTTGGTTTAATCTTGTAATGGCAGGCTTTTTGCAAAACATCAATAACCAAAGCTTTCAAGAATCAAGAAGAATTATTATAACCTGTGTTGTAATGAGAGGAAGCTTAAAATGCGCACTGTTCTCCACTATCTAATTGCCTGTTCACTGCCTCCAAACCTCTGTCATCCTACTAAGTGTGGTTGAACAGTGACACACTCCTTTAATTGGATAGCTCTACTGCTCAACAAATTCATGTTCAGGAACAAATCTAAGAGCTTTGCATGTCCACACATCTCTGGACAAACGGAACCCACTACTGTAAATATTCAATAACAACATAAAAGTTTCGACTGCTGATAAATCCCCGGGGATAAAGACCAGCGTTCCCCTCCAACACTAATCCTATTTGTTTAGTGGTTAGCCTTTGTTGATGTTTGAGAAGAGCTGCAAGATTGATGCGTGATGCATAGCACAGACTCTTATGTCCAAAGAACATGACAGCCATCTGGTAATGCTAGTCTGATATGTCTTTGATATGCTGCACTGAGTTATGACTAAAGGAACTGGACAATCTATCCAGAGTCTCACTGCCCTTTGTGATCTTGCACATGTCAAACTATTTAGCTGTGTAGGACAGAAGTGTAGGACAAGGTCATTTAGAGGAATTTTCTCCTGCTTGTAGAAGAGGTTCAGTGAATTCTCTCAGCATGGGCTTGAATTAAAATAGTATCTCCAGTCTGTCAGATTCATCTGTTAAAGAATCTCTAGAATTTCCTGTATCAGTGACACAATAACTCATTTATTTATTTGTTTTAACTGAAGACTTTGGGCTAACTAGGTAAAATTCAAACTCCTCGTGGGCGACAGAACTCACCCAGAGGGCTTAGACATCGCAGAGAGTGAAACGTGAAGGCATTCATTTGCATTGAATGCTCTCAAAGTACTTAAAGACAAAATGAAAGCTTGTCTGACAAAGCCAAGTGGCCCTCTGGCTGCATGTCTCCTTCTCAGTTTATAGTAACAACTCTGGACAGTTCAGAGTGTTTCATTAGTGTCTATGTTTGAGATTTGTTAACTCAGTCAATACTGAGCTGATGGCAATGTACACAAACACTACGGTAATTGGTCTTTCAATTAGAGACTAGCTTTTAACCACACTGCACACTTTAAGTCCTCTAGGCAACTCGTTGTTGCTTTTTTCTTCAGAACTTAAGGCTCTATTTATTGAACACAGCTTAATTTATGTTTTATTTATAATAAGACACATTGCAGTTGTGCTGTGTAAAAATATTAAGACTATAGCAAAACTGTACTAAAGTTTTAATGTTTTTTTATAATAGAAAACTGATGTGTTAGTATTAAAAAAAGGATTCTGATCACAGCAGCTTGTTGTTTCCTTAGAACCACCATTTTGATTTAAAACAGTCGACCGCTTTCTTTGGCTAAAGTAAACTATATAAATAATAATATTCAACAAATATTTTATAAATACACTATCAAAGAAAGAAAGCGTTAATAATACAACATATTTGTAGAGAACTGTGTCTTGAAATTACAGTTGGATAGGTGGCAATCTAATAATGTGTACATGTCATCAGTGCAAAGGTAGCTAACATTCAGATGGTGCGTGCACCAGTGAAGAACACGTTTTTAATGATCCAAACCAGCCAGCCATATCAAATCAGCCATAAGCGTGTAATCTAACTCACGCTGTACCAGCCATAACAAACCATTGTTCTCCAGTCAGTGGTAATAATAACACCAACCCCTGAATAATCACAATGAATGAACTGCTGAACACTTTGAAGGAATGACAGAGATTCTGGTCAGTTTTCATGCAACTAACTTTACAGCCGCACAGTTTCTCTGTCCTCCTACCTTAATCTAATGAATACAGGCATCTTCAACTCCAACTCCAACTTATTCTGGGTTTCTGAATGTGGGTTCAGTTAAAATACAGGTTGTTGATTCCCTTGCTCATTGACTGATCTACTGATTTTTTCTTTATTTTCTGTTTTTGTGAGTACACTGACTTGATTTCAGTTCGTGAATATTTTCTTTGTTTCATTTTCGAATAAAGTGTCTCGACTTCCACTTTTTCAGTTTGACCGATAGTAACCTCGGACTTTTTCTGCGCAGGAATGACTTTAAATTCAACATGTTTTACATTCAGCTCATAAAGCGTCGTGTTGCAGTTATGATACATGTCGACATATAGCCTACAGCACGCGTGCTTATAAAATGCGGGTGCAGAAAAACAGGAATAAAGCAGGTCAGGATGAAAAGGAAGAAGAGGAGGAGAAGGAGGATGATTTTGTCCGATAGTAACCCCGACAGTGGAGGAGGGGAAGTTTGTCCGATAGTAACCTCAGCACAGAGAATGATGGAGAAAAGCAGAGTAGGAGGGGGATGGTGTACAGATCACCTAAATTTAACTCTGCATCGCAGAAATGTGTCACATCTGTTTGCTATGCTTTAAAAAAAAAAAAAAACTGTCCTAAAACTGCATGGTTTTAAAACCATGTCACACAGTCTTTTACACGAAGCCTGGTGGAAACACCATGCACGGCTGTATGCTTTTATCGCATATATATATATATTTTTTTATCTGTAGTCTGATTACTATGGCAGAAAACGTGAAATGGGGTGAATAACCAACAGGACAAGTTTTTCCAGAATACCACTAAACTAGCACGATACAATGACTGCCGTTTGCAGGAGTCCTGCGTTATCTCACCTCCCGCTTGCAACGTCGACATCTTATGTGACTTTCAGGAGCTGTCGGAAATACTGACAGTGATCAGCCATAGATACTAGAAAACATTTAACAATCAGAAAATATTAATTTACACACATTCTTATAACAGTGGGGGTGCCTTTACCAACGTGCTAAACTCCTATAAAGGTCTGATTTAGGACTACAATGCTTTATGTAGGTCAGTGCCATTTATGATTATGACAGAAAGCCTTAGTATTTCTTAAGTGTTCCATAAATGAAGTCGACATACTCCATGGCTTTGTCTCTTCTCAGGAAGTGAAAAAAGTAGACTCGCTTAAAGAGACATGCATACCATAATCAGTGTAGTCTTTAAACTCATACCTGTGAAATTTAGAAGCCGACATACTGTTTTACCTAGTTGACAAATTAGCTCAATTAGAATAATAACAATAATAAAAAGTCACTCAAAAATATTAATGTAATAAAATATTATTGTGGAATTCTTTGTCTTCAGCACTTAAGCTGGAGCCTGACTGGAATCATTTTAAAACTGAACTGAAACACTTTTTAAAGATTAGCAATTAATAATTTGCTGTTTTAATATGGCATTTTATTATACTGTAGTCTGTGCCCTGTGGTATTTTGCTGTGTTTGACTTTCGTGTTTGAATGTGTATATTTATTATATATAGATTAGATTAGACATATATTGCGAATGTGATCGATTTTATCTTGTTTTAAAGGCCCAACTAGGCATTGGCATTGAAACTAGCTTACATTTATAAACGCTGTGTGTGTTGCCTGATTCATTTAACATACTTGTCCTATGTAAAACAAAACCAAGCCAAGAAAAACTAAACTAAACTAAACTGATTGGATATTTATTTAACAGACTCATAGTCCACACATAAAAAAACAAAGACAAACATACATAACAGCACAACTTATAAAAGACTTGCATACCAGTGTTTCCACAAAGACTACTGGTAGTGTAATGCACTAGCAGAAGAGTGTGACAACATTACAATAAACTATTCTGGGAGCCGCACAAACGACACATAAACCTATATATCAAATTTCTCATGAGTGCCTGAAATGTCCTGACATGCACATTACAAAACATCTCACTTGCACTACTGAACCTGGCTTTTTTGAGCAGAATTCTCAAAGAGTCATTATAAGTAACCCTAAGCTTCTGCATGCTAGCTTTTTCGAGTTTACGCCACAAAGAGCCGTGTACAGAGATGTACAGTAAGCTTTGAATAAACTTATCTTTACCTCGTCTGCACTAAACTAAACTAAACTCATGAGAAAACCACAGAGTATCTAGGCTATTACATTTATCACAGCTTTATTTCAAAGCTGTCTTTGTCACATTGTCCATCCTAGTTATATCACTTTCCGGAGCTTTATAAAGGCCTTTGAATGCATCACGGTTTGACCGCAGGTTACCTCGCACTGCAGCCGCCGAAGAACTGGGTGAAAGGGGAATGATGTCACTGCTTGCCGACGAAGGAGAACAATAAAGTCTCAGGGGCTACTGGAAAGGGTTACAGGGTATAAATACAGCAGCAAAGAAGCTTGAGTGATTTACTATTGAAAGGGTGTTTTATATCTGAAGAATGTTTAGCTTGCATTTCTTAAAGTTACAGTCTCCTCTAACAACGGGTCAATTGTACCGGATAGTTTTTGACAGTTTTGTTTTTAAAAATTTCCTGTTACATAACCGTAAACACCGAGGCTTTTGTGTGTCAACAAATGAGTCTTTCATAGTTCAGTTAACCTTTTTTTTTTTTTTTATAATATTCATATAATCCACAACTGTAGATAATTTCAATAAACGTTGGAGTTTCTTTCTTTTTTCTTTCTTTCTTTCTTTTTCTTTCTTTCTTTCTTTCTTCTTTCTTTCTTTTTTCTTTCTTTCTTTCTTTTTCTTTCTTTCTTTCTTTCTTTCTTTCTCTTTTTTTTCTTTTTCTTTTTTCTTTTTCTTTCTTTTTTTTTTTCTTCTTTTTCTTTTTTTATTCTTTTTTTTTCTCCTTCTTTTTTCTTTCTTTCTTTCTTTCTTTTCTTCTTGCTTTCTTATTTTTTCTTTCTTTCTTTCTTTCTTTCTTTTTCTTCCAACAAGTTGTGGCGTTGTGGATCAGACCAGGTCATATCACCACCAGAAACTGGACCTCAACTCAGAGTGGATCTATGCACAGAATGGAATATAAGGTCATTCATACTTCAAGAATCAGTTAGACTTATATGCTGTGATTGGCTTTAAAAGCTTCCCTTTGATCATCTCTATAGTTAGGGGCTGGATCAGGTGACCCTGGGACCATCCTTTAGTTGCTGCAATAGGCCTAGGCTGCCGGGGGCACTTTTCACTGTGTTTAAACACACCACCCTGCATTTAAACCATGAGTTATTATTAATCTCTGGGTCTCTTCCACAGCTTGTGTGTTATCCCAGCCGGTTGCGGCAGATGACTGCCCCTCCCTGAGCCTGGTTCTGAGGGAGGTTTCTTCCTGTTAAAAGGGAGTTTTTCCTTCCCACTGTCACATGTGCTTGCTCATAGGGAGTTGTTTTGACTGTTGGGTTTTCCTTGTAATTATTGTAGGGTCTTTACAATATGAAGCGTGTTTGCTATTAATGATCTCAATCATAATTATGGACAAAAAAAATAAAATAAAATAAACTGCATGCTTGTCCTAGATTTAAATAGTTGTTGATTTATTGCATAAACCCATGACCAGTAACTCACAGTGAATAATGATTTCCCAAGCTGCAGTGAAGCTCTTTCACTCAACTAGGAATGGCCTACATATTCACAGTTGCTGAATGAGCCTGTTGTTGTTTTTGTTCCACTGGGTTTCAGATTTTCATTTTTCTTTCTTTTCTGGGAACCATCTGAAAGAATTTATTCTCATAAGTCATGACCCTAACTAATTTGTATGCTATTATGTCTGCACTATGTCCTGTTTTATTTTGCATTTCTAAGCAAGTCCTTTGGTAAACATGTATTTCAGCATTTGTGACCAACTGCACAATACATCTGACCACAAGAAGCACTCAGAAAGCGCAAAACTCCGCCAAGGCAGCTCACTCTCTGAGCAGTATTTACTTTTAAGGGAATAGTATTATATTTTGTATATATTCATTTGTTTTCTTTTTCTTTTTAAACATATTTTAAGAAGTTAGTGCAGTGCAGTAAAAATCAGATTGATTACACAAACATTATGTAGGAGTAGGTAATGGATAATAGGTACTGATTTGTAAATAACTAGAAAAGAATAACAAGCTTATTATATAATATTATACTACAGTATATTTCTTACTAATTGGGCAGCTCATTCGCTCTTTCTTGACAATACTTTCTTTAAAGATGTAACACATTTTTTGGTCAACTTGAAACAGATGTGAAATATAAAAGTGAGATCAGATGTCAAATGTGGCATGATATTTGGGATGCAAACTATAATTGATATTTAGAATCCCTATGTACCAAGCATCATTTCCTAATGTTGCCAATACAAACAAAGGCAGCAGAATCTGAAGCAGAGTTTTAAAGAGAAAAGAACATTTGATCTAATGAAAGTTTGACCTTATTTGATCTTGAAGGAGAGGTCAGAGGTCTAAGCAACATAATATTTAGAACCCTCTTATCATCCCTGTATAATTATATGTTGTCAATACCAAACAATGGCAGAAAAGAAACATCATTTTAAATAGCTCTTGTAAAGCATTATTATCACTTTAACATTCGGGTCAATCTATTGACCTGAAGGAGAGGTCAGAAGTCAAATGTGACACAATATTTTAACACTTTCTATATGTTGACAGTACACATCACACTTGTAATAATTTCTGAGTTATGAGTCTTTTTGTCCATTTTCAACTAATAAGTTGACCTTGAAGACCTTGGTGGATGTAAGCAAATTTAATGGATTGTTAAGATGACCCCCACTCTACACTCCTATAAGTTTGATCAGAATTCATTCAAAAAGTTATCGTGTTTACAAACAGAATGATGACACATGCGCATGCACACAGACACAACCAAAAACATAACCTCCTTGGCGGAGGTAAAATTTACCACCACTGCCATTTTTTGGTTTCACAGAATAACAAACACCCTGAGGCTCTGTACGTACTTGGGGGTGACTTTAATCGTGTCGAGCTGTCGGACACGATACCAGGGTTCCACCAGCTTGTAAACATCGCGACCAGAGTAGATATTCTTTGGATCGGGTTCACACACAAACCGGCGTGGAGCATACAGAGCTGTCCCTTGCCCTCACTTTGGACTTTCAGATCATATTTCCATTCTGCTCGTCCCCTCCGACAACCCCCTCCGGAGAGAACAATCAAAAACAAAGGACAGTCACTGTGTGGCCCACTGATGCTACATCTGTGCTCCAGGGACTATTTTGCATGCACTGAGTGGTCCATCTTCAAAGGGGCTGCAGCAAAAGGGAATGAGGTGGACCTGGAGGAGTACGCACCAGCGACATCATCTACACCAGCTACATTAGCAAGTGTGTCGACTATGTCACCTCCACCAGAACATTCACTGTTTACTACAACAGA
Source organism: Archocentrus centrarchus (assembly GCF_007364275.1). Classification (NCBI taxonomy): domain Eukaryota; kingdom Metazoa; phylum Chordata; class Actinopteri; order Cichliformes; family Cichlidae; genus Archocentrus; species Archocentrus centrarchus. The sequence goes on along the minus strand of NC_044346.1, from coordinate 28,323,016 downwards.
AGCCCTGGATGAACTCAGAGGTTATAGGCCTTCTGAAAGCATGTGATATCTGCATTCAGGTCAGGTGACACAGTCTGTTAAGAACTGCAAGGAGAACTCTAGATGCTGTTATCAAGAGAGCCAAAGCATCCAACAAATCTCCCTCCATCTGACTCACCTTATCATCAGATGAGCAGCATCCCAGACTCACGAATGAAAAGGTCAGGAGGTCATTCCAGAGGGTCAATATCTGCAAGACTGCAGGAGAGGACAATATCCTGAAGGACTGCGCACACCAGCTCTCTGAGGTACTGACCGGCATCATTAACGCCTCACTCTCACAGGAAATAGTCCCGTCCTGCTTCAAGATGGCAACCATCATCCCTGTTCCTAAGACCTCAGCTGTGTCATGCATGAATGACTATAGGCCAGTAGCACTCACACCCATAGTCATGAAGTGTTTTGAGCGGCTGGTCATGGAACAGATCAAATCAGTAATCTCTCCCAGCACTGACCCCCACCAGTATGCATATAGGAAAAACAGGTCCACTGTGGATGCTATCTCAGAGGCAGTCCATCTGGCTCTCACCCACCTGGAGACCAGGGACTCCAATGTCAGGCTGCTATTCTGGAATTTAGCTCCACCTTTAACACAATCATCCCACAGACACTTGTTCACAAGCTGGAACAAGCTTGGTCTGAGCTCCACGCTCTGCAACTGGGTCCTGGACTTTTTAACAAACAGGAAGCAGACGGTCCGAATCCACGACATCACCGCTTTCCCCATCAGCCTCAACACTGGCTACCCCTCAGGGATGTGTCCTCAGCCCTCTGCTGTACATGCTGCTTACTTATGGCTGCTCATCTAAATTCCTGAGCACCCACATCATTAAGTTTGCAGATGACACAGTAGTTGTTGGACTAATCTCAAATAACAATGAGACGGAGTACAGGTTGGACAGGGAACACTTGGAGACCTGGTGCAAGCACAACAACCTCTTGCATCAATGTGGCCAAGACCAAGGAGATGATCGTGGATTTCAGGAGGAACATCATTTGCCGTTCCCGCCCTACTGTGCATCGGACGAGCAACAGTCAAGGTTTGTCTCGAACTCTGGCTGTCTTATCAAGAAAGCCCACCAAAGACTCTACTTCCTGCGGAAGTTGAAGAAGGCTTGCCTGGGGACCAAAATTCTCCCCTCCTTCTACAGGTGTGTGGTTGAGAGCAGCATAACAACATGCATCGCCATGTGGTATGGGAACTGCTCTGCTTCTGACAGGAAGGCTTATTTAAAGCACTCATGAAAGAAATGCTATATAATATACGGTAGGTGAGACTTGTCTTTGAATGCAGTATGTTGCATAATGTGTTAACACTGTACTGTAAGTGGGCTGCTATTGTGCACTGTTCACTGACCTGATCACAGTGTATGTGCAAGAGAAATAAAGCAAAGTCTAGCTGCATTTAAGTTTAAGAATGTTCACATTAACATATTTGTACGTGAGACTTTTCAGATGTGATTTTATCTTAATTTCTTGCAGTTTTCTTTGTAGATATCTTAACCCCAAATGCACTTATTCAAAACTCCTCACAAAGTCAGCAAGCATCAGAAAGTGTCAACTAAACTGTGGCTTAGTTTTCACTACTTTACAACTTTAAAAAGTTATAAGCTCTTTTCTCACTCGCTGCCGATGGCTGTAAACCACGCCATGATGTTGATTTTTGTCAGTTTATTCCCAGTGGTGTACAAGAATTCCTTTCCTTATAAAGGTGGATAGTTTATGGCCACATGATCAGATGTCCCTTTTGAATGCAATAAGTCTTGCATGTTTGGACCTATCTGCAGAATACTAGTCTCTTTCTATGTGACAGGAGGGAAGTTTAAGGAAACAAACTTATATATTAGATTTGTGCTTTTACTGTAATCTTCATGCATGCTTTTTGTAATGCCAGAAACTTTTTTTTTTTAAATTTCTTCTTAGATGTAACATAATGACTGCAGTCTGATTTATGTTGATTTTGTGTTAATTGGAATTTTAATGCAAATGTTTAATGTAAAGAAGCAAAACAGACATAGTAGTGGTTAAGTGTTGTGGGAGAAAAAAAAAGATCATTTTGAAAGATGTGTTCACAGAATATATTTTACATCTTGGAAAAGTATTTTCTTGTATAATACACACTAACTGCTGTTGTGCTGAATGTGTGAGGAAAGGGAGCTCAAACATCTCAAATGATATGGAAATTATTTAATGTGAATAGTCAGACACCACACAGAGACAGTCAGTGTGTATGTGTGTGCGTGTGTGTGTGTGAGTGCTGACTAGCCACCTGCTGCCCTCTGTTCTATATAATGGTCTATTCTTTTCAAACAGCTGGCAACCAAGCTGACCTCTGTTTATTCTCTGTCTGCCTGCCAGCTTTTCTTTTCTCAGTCTAAGTATTTCGGTCCCCGCGCTGCATGTGGAATCCCGTCCACATCATTTAAAGTCAGTTTAAATACTTTTTACTTTGCTTTCACATGTAAGGCTTGAGACCACATTTGTCACTTTGTCTCACTGAAGAGTGATGTCATTAATCTGCACATGAAAAAAAGAGCTGCTACTGTGTTTTTGTCACATCTCAGTGATGGTTTTTTTGCTTCTGATGTGTTACAGTATGCATGCACATGCACATACATACTGTTTAAACACTAAGACTGTACTTGAAACACAGTGGAGTGGAAAGCGACAAACTTGTAAGGTTGTTTGGTGCAAGATGAAAATGTAACACACCTAACAATATCGAACAAACCCATATAACTGTGGGGGAAGACCAAAATTATGGGTGTTCAGTCCTTTTTGCTAGGGTAGAGTTTTAAGTAGCAGTCATAATAAAAGCCTTGCATGTTAAAGAAAGGTATTTCACAGTTCCTTGCAAAAGCATAATGTAACTGGAGGAATGAAGCAGAAAGACATTGGGTGTAATTTGTTTGACTGAACCCAGGAGACTTGTTGCCTGACACTAGCTTAGATAATGTAGCAGCAGGTTGACTAGTCTTACTGATCATTTTTAAACTCAAGACAGAGGATTAACCTGTAGATAGTGTCATCATTTCATTATGTCTATGCTAACAAAGCCTTTTAAACTGTTATTTATAAAGCATAAAATGTGTTGCCATTTAAGTAATTTTTATGTTTTCTGCGTGCTTTGCTGCTGGTCTCATAGTTTAAAAAAGTGCACTGGAACACTATTTAAGACTGTTTCCTCAAAGACAGCCTGGTTCTCTGTGTTTATATCTTCCTTTATTTCCTTTATTTTGCGCCTTGTCTCTTTAAGCATTTCACATCTGCCGACAAACTTTCAGCCATTTTAGGAATCTCTGCTCACTGTTTGCAGAGAAGTAATGCTATGTCATTTTGACCCCGTCTTTCTGCTCTGCCTCTGTCACCCCGCCATTTGGAATAGTTGCCCTATATTTTTCTTTCTCTCATTCTGCTGGCGTGGTTGTTTTCTCCTGTCCGGGCCTCTGTCTGCATGTGCTGATTAAGCAGCCTTTATGTCCCGTGCAAGTTATTCATACTCACAGACACGCACATACACAACCACGTGCACACCAGCAGCATACAAGATCCTCATCAGCCAAGTTTAACGCCATGCTCAGAGATCGCTCATTTAGAAATCTAAAGGAATTTATTTATTCCCTAACAGGTTATGATTGCAGCTCTGAAAGTTTCCCTGCAGTTAATAAAACACTACTGACAGCTCTTCTTGCTTAATTGAAAAGTGGGTGAAAATGTCTCTGGAAAGTCTTTTGAAACTAAACGTGCACACATGCAAGCACGCATGCATGTAAACAGGCATACACAAATAGATTATTACAGCAAAGCTCTGCTGTAGTTCCCAAAGGAGAACCCATGGCTATTTTTGGCAGTGTGGAGGACTTAATACTGAGTGAGAGAGGTTTATAGAAAACAGATTGAATAACCCCAGTGATCCTCTCTAGAGTGATGGAGAGACAGAATTATTGCCGGCGTGTTCACTTGCATTAACACTAATGTGAAATCATAAGTTTAAAGGAAGAGCTATAAATACACAGACTACATGCCAGTCTCCCCTGTCTTCCTCCCCGAGACATTTTCATGAGAAACTTCATCGGAAACCTGAAAACAAACAGCCAGTTTAAGTGTAAATGGCAATGATAAAAATATCTATCTATACTGGCACCTTCAGAAGTTAATTACTAACTTATTCAATATGTTGTATGTAATGTACAGCAGCTGGAAAATGTAGCATCTTATATACATATACACACACTAGAGCTCAAAGGTTTGGGGTCTGTTAGAAACATCTTGTTTTCAAAAGAAAAGCACAATTGGTATTAACTGGAATCATTAACTGTAATAAAAAGATCAGATATAGTATTACTGAGAATGATTAATAAGGAAGTCATAAACCTCTCATTATTTTTAATGGAATGTCTACGTAGGTGTACAGGGGCCCAATCTCACCAACCATTATGCCTGTATTGTAATGGCAGATTTTATTATCTAAATCAAGTTCAACACGGCTCTAAGGCGACTTAATAACTAGATATGTTAGCAGATATCAAAATTGTTCTGCTGATTAAAGAAGTAAGAAATATAACTACATGAGTGTCTGAAGCATCAGTCTTTGTGTCTTTGATTAAAGTATCAACGGGGCCAAAAAGGATATTCTTCCAAAGCTCACCAGAATATATATACAAAGGCATTTACTACTCCCTTCACAAGACAGTACAAGCTGGCTCTAATCTGAAATGAAAAGAAGTGGGAGGCCCTGCATGCAGCTGAGCAAGCAAGTTGCAAGGAAAAAAAAAACCAGAGACGGCTAATATAAGGAAAACACAGATACTGAATGGAAGATTGGAAAAAAGTGTTATTTATTATGAAAAGACATATTATTTTAAGGTGTCTCAAAAAAAAGAGCGTTTGTGAGATTTAGAACAATTTGATGCGATGATGCAATCTTTCAAACATGACGGGGGAATGTGAGCGTGGGGTGTTCTAGTGATGGTAAGGTGGGAGGTTTATGTAGAGTTTGCATGTGTGTGTGTGTGTGTGTGTGTGTGTGTGCGTGTGTGTGCGTGTGTGTCATTCTGTCTGTAAACATGATAAATTAAAAGGTTTTAAATCAATTCTGATAAAACATTGTAGGAGTGCAGAGCAGGGTCATGTTAACAGTCCATTAAAATTTGCCTTGGATCCACCAAGGTCTTCAAGGTCAACTTCATGATTTATTAGTCGAAATTGACAGAAGCCTTAGAAATCAGGACTCTTACAAGTGTGGTTTGTACTGTCAACATAGAGAAAGTATCAAATAAAGATTTAAAACATCATGTCACCTTTGACCTCTGACCTCTCCTTCAAGGTCAATAGAATTATATGAATGTCAAAGTGATAATAATGCTTTATAAAGCTATTTAAACTATGTTTCTTACTGTCTCTGTTCATATTGGCAACATTTAGGAAATGATACAGGCATATGGGATTCTAAATATCACATTATAGGTTGCATCCAAATATCATGTCACATATGACTCCTCATCTCACATTTATATTTCACAACTGCCTTTCTTTCAGGTTGACCCCAAAATGTGTTATATCATTAAAGAAAATATTGTCAAGAAAAGCAAATGAGCTGTCGAGTTACTTAGACATATACTGTGGCATAATATTACATAATAAGCTCAAGTTATTCACGTTCAGATACCTGCTCCTACATATTGTTTGTGTAACCGAAGTAAGCACCTGTCACGCTCCCCTTATCTGATTTTTACTGCACTGCAATCTTAAAATATGTTTAAAAAGAACAAACAAACAGAAAAGAAATATATACAAAACACATTACTATTCCCTTAAAAGAAAAAAACTACCCACAGACTGAAAATGTGATTCCTATTGACGGTGATGATGACCAGAACAAGCTTTCTAAACTTAAAAATTAAAGCTCATTATTTCTGACCTTGGCAATGTCTTTAATATGCTTCTTATTCACTTTGATATCCATTTCATGAGTAGGTTTTCATTTTTTAAAATGATTTTATTATTGAGACACTTTCAAAAACACACAGTTTACTTTTACTGGAGCCGGCACCTACCTGCGCATGCTTCAGATCTGCTACAGTGTTAGTGAAAGCCATTTAAAGGTAAAACTGGATGAGATGAAAAAGAATAAATCAAACAAGAAAAAAAACTGAAGGAAAACATGAAAAATGAGCAAGGAAAAGAGCAGAGGTGTGTAGAATGTGAGAAGAGAGGACACAAATAAGGGACAGCAAAGTAGCACAGCTGCCCCAGTGAAAATGAGATGAGGTTTTTTTTTTTTTTTTTATGTTCCCCCTCATGCTGCTCTCGCCGCATCCACGTGAGCGAGACAAGGGGAAGGAGGGTAGAGGCAGAGAAATAGGGAGAAAAGGAAGGAAAGGGCTAAGCACCACTGCATGGCAAGCGTGCTCCATCCATCTGCCAAAAATCCTCCTTCACAAGTTTGTTTGATTGAAGATTTAGGTTTAAAATTTCTCGGTTTAACAAGTAAGCGTTTAGAATAAATTAAAAATGTACAATAAGAAAAAAAAAAGCACCAATATACTTAACATCAGTAAAATCAAATATAAGAAAAAACAGTGAATGAACAGTTGTCTGATAACAGGATGGGAAGAAAGCCAAGAAATTTTTAGAACAGGTACATTTCAAAGTAAGATGACGACCCCCCCCCCAGAAGACATCCAAATACACGTGTTTGAATTTTTTTTTTTTTTTTTGATTGAGAACCAGAGCTGGTTTGCTGAAAGCTGGTTTGGTGATTTTGGCAGACCTAATGATTTGGGGGATATAAATAAATCTGTTATGTGATGGCTTTGGCCAGTGGAGCAGGGAAACCAGCTACAGGATTCCATCAGGATTTAGTCAGCCTGTTAGTCTCAATGAAACCTGGAGGAATCACTGATCCTAGTGTCAACTCCATGCACAGTGTACCAAACAAAGCATGAAGATGTGTATATAATGAAACATATTTAACAAAAGAAGGCCTAAATTAATATGTATAGAATAGGTATTGGATTTCAAGTCATGTCAAAATAATAAATCATATGGGAATGTGACTCAGACATTTCTTTTTCTGGAAAAACGGTGCAGTAAGCAGCAGTCTTTTGAAGATGCCTTTCCTCAGCAGTCACGCAAGCAGTTATTTTATGGGAGTAGGTCGTTGCCTCAAGGAAATGCCTGATGTCTCATATTGAAACTCCATGAATTTCTCCAGGTGTACAGAGTGGACCAGATAGTTGTGGTTTACAACAGATAATACACATTACACTGATGTGAGGACTACGTGGTCACAAAATAACTTGCTTTTATATTCCTAAAATAGAACTGAAACTAGAAGAATGGACTTCAGATTCTCTCTCTCTCTCTCTCTCTCTTACACACACACACACACACACACACACACACACACACACACACACACACACACACACACACACACACACACTCTACAGATCAGTTCTGCAGCCTGACAAATAACCTTTTGTCTTATCTGTTCATGTAGTCCTTCTGTCTCTCATTTTAGAAGAGTGCAGAGAGTTTTATCATCTCCAGGTTGATTAACTGTTGTTCTCTTTATTTTTTATACAGACGAGGTCATGTAACTGTCATCCTATCTGATATCATACTTTTTTATTGATATCCTATCTGATATCAACAAAAAGTATGTTCCAAACTTTTTTGTTGTTTGATTTTTATTAAACAATGCCTATTTAACTGCCAATAACCCTTTGTTTTGTTTTTTACATTTCAAATTTTTGTTGTATTGTTTCTAGGGCACTTTGATGATTTGTAATTTGTAATTCTGGATTTTATGAAAAAGCACAAAGAACAAACAATATGTATTTGTTTTTGTCATATTAATATGCATACTCTATTGGCTGATATACCTGCTGATCAAAACTGCTGTAAATCAACACGTTTCAGGACATTTATTGAACGTCCTTGTTATAATATCGACAAAAATGTTTTTAACACAAGTGAAACTTCATTGCAAACATATATCACAAATGTCTGCGTCATACAGAAAACCAACTCTTTCCCCCACTCTTGTACCTCACCTCTTTTCCACACTATGGTAACAGTGTCTTATTCCTGGCAATGTTTCTCACTGGCAGCATTTTCCCGTCAGCGCTGTTTTTGTATGAAGGCCACAGTATCTTTCTGTAGTCTGGTATGATTGGTCTCAGGCGCATTATCTCCTCTCACGAAGGACAAGCTTTCAGCTCAGTGTCTATTTGTTTTTGTGTGTGTTCAGGTAATGTGCATATGAATGAACATTGCGTGTCAGTGCCCATATTTGTTACATAACATCATTCCAAAGTGACCATGAAGGTCTGGATCTGTGGACTGACTCATCCTATTCTCCTTGGACACCAGCTGCAGCAGCAGGACCAGTGGCAGCACCAATGTTGGTCTCCAGCGCCATCTACTGTACTACTTTTGGAAAAGCACTTCTGTGAAACAAAACGACTGTATTTGCTTTCAGTTCCCTTGCTTGGTTGTTGTATTTTACACTTTCAAATTGTTCTGAACTTTCCCCCCGCATCTCTATTTTTTTAAACATATAAAGGTATGAAGGAGGAGCTCCTGCTGAAGCTGTTTGATGGGAAAATCAAATTGGTAAAAGTGGATGTTTAATTCTCTGGTCTTTAACTATTATCCTTAACTCCAGATGATTCCTGGAGATCATCTATTGCATCAGCGAGAATACAGAGTTGACATCAATAGTGGGAAATTAGCCAGATTTACAGAAAAATACTGTCATCCTAAAACAATATTCTGAAAGCTGCCAAAAAAAAAGGCAGGCTTTAAAGAAAAGAAAAAAAACCCATTGATTTGATACATTTGCAGATTTAGATAATTACTTTTACCATAGAAATTTATTTCAGAACGTAACTGCTGACATTTCCAAAGATTGTCAACAAATCTGCTGCATTTTAAAACTTTGTGGTACAACTTACACTTAGTTGTGTTTAAGAGAAGGACACGGCTAGGTGCAATAAGCAGTCCTCAGTTTATTAAATACATTATACTGCATGTTCCCACAATCTAATGCATTATCTTTGATGCCTTTAATGTTATTTTGAGAATAATAAAGTTGCATTAGAGACTTGAAATAGGATCAATTGCTAATTTAACACTTTAAATCAAATAATTGACATAATCTTGCAGTTCGTGCTCAGAGGGTATGCTCACTCTTTTTAGTCACTGAAGTGACTTATTTTTCAGTTGCAAAAATGAAAGCATTAACTAAGTGGAATCAATTGTGTATAGACATAAATTTACACATTTTAAACAGTCAGTTCTGCTTATTTTAACACAGAACATTTACATACAACTCACTAGCCTCCCAGTACTCTTTCCTCATATGCCTGACTATCCCTCTTTCTCTTTCTTTGAATACTTTCCTGTACTTCCACATTCCACCACCAAGTCTCCTTGTCCTCTTTCCAAACACCTTCTTGGCAGGATCCCTCAGCACTACAGCTGTACTTTCCCAGTCATCTGGTAACTCTTCCCTACCACCCAGACCCCGTCTTAACACCTCCCTAAACTCTGTGCAACATTCTTCCCTCTTCAACTTCCATCATTTAATCCTTGCCTCTGCCCTCATTTGCTACTACTTGATTTATAAAGTCATCCTTCAGACAACCATACAATAATGCCTAGCTTCATTCTCCCCTGACATCAACTTGCAGTCTCCTGTCTCTTCCAGATAGCACCTTCTGCATGAGATGTAGCCCACATGTGTGCACCTTCCTCTTCCTCTTGTACAGTACATCACCATATGTTCTTGCCTCTTCTTGAAGTAAGTTGCTTAGCAAACACGTAAATCATTCCTCTGAAAATGTTTAGCGATTAATTACAGCAGGCAAACAGCTTTAATTGGTTTATAATTTCATTTCTTTAAATAAGTTGAAGACAAAGACTGCATCCATAAAATATCACCGTTGTTGATTGTGTAATTTTTTCCAGGCTTAAATGAAAATTAAATCTGTACTCTTTAAAGCTCTTGTGCAATGTTGTAATTTAACACACAGCAGAAAGACATGTAAGATACAGCAACCTTGTTGTTGTTTTCAGGCATGTATATTACAAAAGGTATTTTGTTACTTGCTTGTGGATTGTTCCAATCAGCATGTGTACATTTGCAGCTCTGAACTACTGTTACTGTTTTGTTTTTTTCTTTTTGATGTTTAGGTGAGAAGAGCTCTTCTGAAACCTCTTGGTTGATCATAATCCACATCCATGGCCATGTGCTTTTGTAGACGACCTCCACTTTCTTTCAAAAGGCCAGGTTATTAGTAGTAATTAATTCATTAATTAATTTTGGGCATTCTAATCCACAGCCCTTTCCCTCAGCTAAACTAATCTGATGTAGAGGATTTATTTTTGGAAACTGAGCAATACTCACATCTTCCAGCAGATGGCATCCTTAATCCTTAAGCAGGATCAATGGTTCCTTAATTACTGCATGAGTAATAAGTATGACCACGGAAGTCAGATGCTGTCTTCATGTGGGTTATGTGGATCCAGAGTGTTGTTGTGCCCAATACCAAAACAGAGCACTTTGTTCCGGTAGAAGGATTTAAATTCACCTGGGATGAAATAGATAAAGGGATGAAGATCATACAGGAATTCTGTTATCTTGTCTTCAGCTGTAACTCGGGAAAGTTTGATCCATACGTTTTTGGACAGGACAATTTTTGCAACTTTGCCTCTGTACACCACCACAGTGCATTTTAAATCAAACAATCAAGAAGTAATTGAAGTGTTGACTTTTGGCTTTAATTCAAGTGATTAACAAAAGTATAGAAGCAACATGTATGTAAGTGTGATAATGATATACACACACTAACATATTTTTAAATATAGGGATTACTTTTAATACTTCATCTTTCAGGCCTTGTACTCAAAATTGACAGCAGTGCTCAAATCTTTTGAGCACCACTTTTTTTTGCTTTTCTTGCTAAACACAGGGAGTGGCAGTGGCTCAGGAGGTAGAGCAGATCATCTACTAATTGGAAGGCTGGTGGTTCAATCTCTGGCTGCTCCAGTTTGCATGCCAAAGCATCCTTGGGCAAGATACTGGTCCCTAAGTTGCTTCTGATGCAGTCATCGGATTGTGAATATGTGTTTGAATGTTAGATCTAAAAAAAAAAGTGCTTGTATGAATGTGTGAATGAAGATATGTTGTAGTGCTTTGAGTGCTCAAGTAGAGTAGAAAAGTGCCATATAAGACTATGTGACAGACATGAAAGGGTCTGGAGAAGTCGTGGATAAATGTTATGCAGCCTCTAGCATCACTGAGCATGACCGATTTGGTGGTGGGTCAGTGATGGTGCGTCCCAGACCTCTGTAAACAGACCTCTACCAGCTAGGTAACAGCACCCTGACTGTCATTAGGCATCTGGATGAAATCCTTGGACCCACTGTCAGACTCTACACTACTGCAGTGGGTCCTGGGTTCCTCCTGGTCCATGACAATGCCTGGCTTCTTGTGGTGAGAGTATACAGGCAAGTCCTGGAGGATGAAGGAATTGAAACCTTTGACTGGCCCCCGTGCTCGCCTGATCTAAATCCTATAGAACACCTCTGGGACATTATGTTTTACTATGTTTAGCAAGAATTTTGATCCATCCATTGAATTCAGCCCTCTGTAGGTTGTTACTTTCATTTCCATCTAGCGATGTGGCTTACTTTCATTTCTAACACAATATGCAGTCCATATCAGTATAGATATCCATCATGATTTTTCCACTATTGAGAGCTGATGTGTTTTCTAAATGTTCCTTTAATTTTTTGAGTAGTATATAAAATGCCAGTGCCATGCATTGATTACATCAACAGGTTTGCAGGCATTTTGCACAAAATTGTGCACCTACACCATCAAAACGTTTCAGAAAAGGTGCTGATTTTAATCAGTGGAGTGTAAAATGATATGAAATATTTATAGAGCTAAAAGTGCAGTTACAATTAGCTATGTTAGGGCTAATTGGTAAAAATCCTTATCACTCCACTTTACATTTAGATGAAATCATTTTACAGTCTTTGGAAGCATCTTTTATAAGTCTGTCTTCTGCACCCCACAGTACTTTACATTGGCTAACAAAATTTTAAAGTGAAAATATCGTGAGATAGTCCTACACTAAAATTTTTGGGCCAGCTTTTAGGTAAGGTTACATGACTGCATATAAACCTGAGAATTAAAGGACTGACAGCTTCCAACAAAACGTGAAAAAAACGAATAAACCTGATCTCTAAAATAATGAATATCAATAAGGTCAGCATTTATTTTCACAGAATTTAATCTATCATTTCTAGTCTCACACCGTCAATCAAACCTGTAATAACTGAGGCACAGATACATTAAAGTGAACATCTCATTTTCAGAAGGCAGAAGTCTGTTGCTACCATGCATATATTTTGTAATATCTATAGATAAGGGTACCTGCACATAAATAAGTATAATTAACTGGCAAGGTGCTGAAGTTAGATGATGAGTTTTAAAAGTAACAGATAAAAAGGTCAGAAGGTTGAATCCAATATGAGAAAATTAACAACAAGGTACCAAGAGATTTAAGATTTAAGATAGTGTTTATTTGTCACATGCACAGTTATACACAGTACAATGCACAGTGAAATGTATTTTGTACCTGCAACCATATATACACACACATATAAATAAGAAGAATAAAAATAAAAAAAAGTAATTCACACTATACACTATACTCTATATACTATATACTATACACACTTTTATAAATTATAATATTTACATTGTGCAATAATGGTCCAGTTAGGGCTCAGAGTTGAGCAGACGGATGGCTTGTGGGTAAAAACTCTTCTTCAACCTTTCAGTCTTAGTCGTCAGGCAGCGGTAACGCCGGCCTGATGGGAGCAGGGAGAAGAGAGAGTGTCCGGGGTGGCTGGGCTGTTTTAGGATCTTCATGGCCCTCAGCCTGCACTGCTTGGTGTAAATGTCCTGCAGGTTGGGGAGGGTGGTTCTGATGGTCCGTTCAGCTGAACGAACCACCCTTTTTAGGGCCATGAAGTCCTGCTTGGTGCAGTTTCCCATCCAGGTGGTGATGCTCCCACGCATGATGCTCTCAATGGTGCAGGTGTAAAAGTTCCTGAGCACCTTGAGTGGGAGCTTGAAGTCTCTCAGCCGCCTGAGGAGGCAGAGACGCTGTCTGGCCTTCTTCACAGTGATGTTTATGTGATGAGTCCAGGACAGGTCCTGTGAGATGGTCACTCCCAGGTATTTGAAAGTGTCCACTCTTTCCACCTCAGCACCACTGATGACAAGTGGATGGTAGTCCCTCTGCTGCTTCCTGCTGAAGTCCACGATCAGTTCCTTCGTTTTGCTGACGTTGAGCAGGAGGTGGTTCTCCTGGCACCAGTTCTCCAGGCGGGAGACCTCTCTCCTGTAGGCTGTCTCCTCATTGTGAGAGATTAGTCCCACAACAGCAGTGTCGTCAGCAAACTTGATGATGACGTTGGACTCTGACGTGGCCTCGCAGTCATGGGTGTACAGTGAGTACAGCAGAGGGCTGAGCACACAGCCTTGGGGGGATCCAGTGTTGAGGGTGAGGGAGGATGAGGTGAGGTGACCCACTCGTACCACCTGTGGTCTGCTGGTCAGGAAGCTGTGAACCCACCTGCACAGGGATGGGCCCAGGCCCAGGTCCAGCAGCTTAGAGACCAGCCTGGAGGGAACTATGGTGTTGAATGCTGAGCGGTAATCTACAAACAGCACTCTCACATAGTTCCCCTTACCAGTGTCTATGTGTGAAAGGGTCTTGTGGAGGAGGAAGGATATGGCGTCATCTGTGGATCTGTCTGGCCAGTATGCAAACTGTAGTGGGTCGAGGGTGGTGGGCAGTGAGGAGGTGATGAATGTCTTGATGAGTCTCTCAAAACACTTCATCACCACAGAGGTGAGCGCTATGGGCCTGAAGTCATTGGGGCTGCTGGGGTGTGGTTTCTTTGGGACAGGGACTATGATGGACTTTTTAAAGCAGGTGGGAATCACACACAGTTTCAGTGAGAGGTTGAATATCACTGTAAACACAGGTGCCAGCTGGTCAGCGCAGGTCTTAAGGACACGTCCACTAATACCGTCTGGTCCAGCCGCTTTCCTGGTGTTTACACGTCTAAACGCCCTCCTCACGTCGCGCTCCGTCACAGTGAGTGTCTCCGCCCCTCCGGCCGGGAGCGCAGCGGGCTGTCGGCTTCCCGACTCAAAGCGCGCAAAGAAGATGTTGAGTTCATCAGCCAGAGAAGCGTCGGCACTCACCGGGTGTGTGTGTGGTGCTTTGTAGTCCGTGATGGTGCGTAGTCCCTGCCACAGTCCCCTGGAGTCAGACTGTTGTAGTTGCTGTTCCAGTCTGCGGCCGTGGCGATGTTTAGCCTCTTTCACCGCTCTGCGGACGTTGTATGATGCAACCTTGTAGTCCTCCATGTTCCCAGAGGCGAGGCCGGAGTTGTAGGCAACGGTGCGGGACCTCAGGGCGTCGCGGACAGATTTATCCACCCACGGCTTCTGGTTGGGAAAAGTCCTGATGGTCCTCCTAAGTGAAGTGTCTTCAACAACTTTCCCAATAAATCCCACAACAGTTTCCGTAAACTCCTCGATGTCTCCGCCCGCGCTGCTGTGAAACATGTCCCAGTCGGTTGAATCCAACGCACCCTGCAGAGCGGCCTCTGTTTGATCAGACCACCGTGTCACTTCTCTCACAGCAGGGGGTTCCTGCCTGAGCCATCCATCCATCCATCCATTCGCTTCCGCTTATCCTGGTCAGGGTCGCGGGGGGGCTGGAGCCTATCTCAGCTGTCATAGGGCGAGAGGCAGGGTACACCCTGAACAGGTCGCCAGCCTGTCACAGGGCCAACACAGAGAGACGAACAACCTTTCACACTCACATTCACACCTATGGGCAATCTAGAATAGCCAATTAACCTAACCCCAGTAAGTGCATGTCTTTGGAATGTGGGAGGAAACCGGAGTACCCGGAGGAAACCCACGCAAGCACGGGGAGAACATGCAAACTCCACACAGAGAGAGGGAGAGGCCTGGGCCAAGGTGGAATCGAACCCAGGCCTTCCAGATGGTATTCTATCTGTGAGGCAACAGCGCTAACCACTGCGCCACCGTGCTGCCCCCGTTCCTGCCTGAGCCGTTGTTTGTATTTCGGCATGAGAAGGACAGAGGTGTGGTCAGACTTCCCAAAAGGCGGAAGAGGCTTTGCTTTGTAGCCATCTTTGAATGCAGAATAGCAGTGGTCTAGGGTCCTCTCTCCTCTGGTGGGGCAGTCGATGTGTTGAATCAATTCCGGTATCACCTTTTTCAAGTTTGCACTGTTAAAGTCCCCGGCTACGATGAGAGCCGCATCACGCTGGTTAGCCTGATAGGTGGAAATAGCCTCATGTAGCTCGGATAGTGCAGTGTTTGTGTCCGCCTGAGGTGGAATATAGACGGCGCTGAAGATGACCGAAGTGAACTCGCGGGGCAGGTAGTGGGGACGGCATTTCAGGGTTAGGAGCTCCAGGTTAGGTGAACATGATTGTTTCAGAAGGACAACATTCCTACTGTCACACCAGTTGTTATTAATCATTAGGCACACACCTCCTCCTCTTGATTTTCCAGACTCACTCGTTCTGTCCGTGCGATGAACACTGAAGAACTCCGACGGCTGTACGGCATGGTCCGGTATGAGGGGGGTCAGCCATGTCTCCGTGAGACAGATGATGTTGCAGTCCCTTATGTCCCTCTGAAACTGTATCCTGGCCCTGAGTTCGTCCAGCTTGTTATCCAGTGACTGGACATTAGCCAACAGGATGCTCGGCAGTGGCGTTTGGTGCGCTCTGCGCCTCAGCCTCTCTCTTACGCCGGCTCTTTTCCCTCGGGGCCTTGTCCGTGACCTGGGTCCTTTGTTTGAGCTGGCCCACTGGAAACGCAGTATTTCCTGAGGCCAAGTCGGGTCGGGAGAAAAAGGTGTCAGAATACAGCCAGAGTGCTGTATTCTGATATTAAAAAGAGTCTGTCTGTCATACGTGATATGACACAGAGCAGGCGGAATTATAAAGTCCAAAATTAGAGCTAAACCTAATATAAACAAACAAAGCGTAGGAGCAGGTACGACGGCTGCTGACCTCACCGGCGCCATCTTGTACCATGTCTGATTTCTTAGCTTTTTAAAAAAATCCTTTCAGACACTCCTTAGAGTGGACAGTTTTAATAGTAATCCAGTAATTTACTGGTGCCTTACTGTCCTAAGGCAGGAATTGCCAACTTGTTATTAAGTAAGTGAGTGTAATGGTAATATGGAGTGCATTTAGGCATGCAGACATGGTCATGACAACCTGAAGTTCAAACCAAACTTCAGGAAAGGAAAGAAAGGGGATTTAAGTGATTTTGAATGTGGCATGACTGTTGGTGCCAGACTAGTATTTCAGAAACTGCTGATCTACTGAGATTTTCTGGAACAGCCATCTCTAGGGTTTATAGATAACAGTCCAAAAAAAAGAGAAACTATCCCGAGAGCGGCAGTTCTTTGGGTGAAAATGTCTTGTTGATGCCAGAGGTCAGAGGAGACTGGCCAGACTGCTTCTAGCTGATAGGAAGGCAAAACTCACATAACCACTCATTTCAAGCAAGGTATGGACACATGAACACATGAAACCTTGAAACAGATGGTCCTTGAACATCCCTGTCAGCTAAGAACAGGAAACTGAGGCTACAATTTGCATTGGCTCACCAAAATTGGATAATAGAAGACTGGGAAAATGTTGCCTGGTCTGATCAGTCTTGATTTCTGCAACAACGTTGGGATTATAGAGTCAGAATTTGGCATAAACATGAAAGCACAAATCCACCCTGCCTTTTATCAGTGGTTCAGGCTGCTTCCAGTAACTGTGTGATGCTATCGTATCAATATGGACCAAAATCTCTGAGGAATATTTCCAGTACCTTGTTGAATCTATGCCATAAACAATTAAAGAAGTTACAAATGAATGTCCAGTGTTTGTGTATCATCTTAGATGTTCATTTGGACAGACATCATGTTGAGCCACTCTGCTAGTTTGGGGGGTTAAAATGCTGTTATACTAGCACAGGGAAGACATCTGTTGAGATAGAAGTTAGCTATACAATTCTTATTTGCATCATTAATAAAATGTCTCTAGTGAACAGTACATCACATCTGGAAAACATGAGAATATAACTTCTGTAATAGTTACTGTTCAATTCATGGCGCAACCTATACACACTGAAAATGCACTGTGGATGACATATCACTGCAGTGCTGCAAAAAAACACTACACAACAAATGACAGATTTTTAAAAAAAAATATTTTTGTTAATTTATTCAAGAAAATACAAAATATATGAAAAGTAAAGACTTTTTAAAAACACACAATATGCCACTTATATGGCATATTGGTCTCTCAGCTCTCACACTCAGTTTCTTCTTGTCAGGCCAGTATTTCAAATCCTATTTTATATTGCTCGTCTATAATTAATGGATGACAAATTTTGTCCTTTCCCCAGACACCAAATGAGACTGGACTTAAAAACTTGCCAGGCATCAGGTTTTCTGTCCCAGGTCTGCTTGAGTAAACCAGATTTATCCCAGGTGTAAAACTTGGCAAATAGGTAAAGTAATAAGAGAGGGGGTGTTGAGTTGTTGTAATTTAATCAGTCATATCAGTGGAGTCTGAGATGTCCTATTGCACATGAAAGCAGGCCCCTCACACACACACACACACACACACACACACACACACACACACACACACGATTGGCCTAGCCCTCGACAGCCAATCAGGGACTACGCATGTTACTTTCAGCCTCTCTGCTCAGAGGTGAAAACTAGGTGAGATTCCTTTTCTCGGGCTTTGACTTCGACCACAGGCGTGAAGGCAGAACTAATTAGAGGATGAAAAAAGCAAAGGAAAATTCCCACATCAGGAGGCTCCCCTGTTTTCTGTGAGTCCTGGGCCGCATGGATTGTCGACAAGAAACAAGTTACCTTGGCCAGTCTCCCTCCTTTCCATTCTGTGTGTGGCTGTGAGCTCCGGTGCCAATGAGCTCCACTTTAAATACAGAGCAATGGTCAGGTTTTTTAGTGGGCAGAAGTCCAAGGATCAGGATGAGTTTCTGGTTGGATCAGATGGCGAGCTAAAGGACCTGGAAGAAGAAGACATACACACCTAACCATCCTCCCCATCTTCACAAACCTTTAAAAGCAATTGCGTTGCAATGACTTAGTTTTATTAGGGCCACAACGCACAATTTGTTTTACTTTCCTTGTGTAAACATTGTTGTTTTCAAGTGTTTTTGAATCATTTATTTGTCCATCCATCCATTCACTTCCGCTTATCCTGTTCAGGGTCGCTGCAGCCTATCCCAGCTGACATAGGGTGAGAGGCAGGGTACACCCTGTACAGGTCACCAGCCTGTCACAGGACCAACACAGAGAGACAGACAACCATTAACACTCATACCTATGGGCAATTTAGAGTTTCCAATTAACCTAACCCCAGTAAGTGCATGTCTTTGGACTGTGGGAGGAAACCGGAGAACATGCAAACTCCACATAGAGGCCCAGGCCTTCCAGATGGTATTCCAACTGTGAGGCAGCAGTGCTAACCACTGCACCACAGTCATTTTTTTGTATCTTTGTACATATTGGCCATCTTTTTTTTCAATATAACGGCTGCGACCCAACTTTAAATTTTGTGTCTGACCCGTTATTGTTGCTTGAATCCTTGACTCCTCATGAACTTGATCTCTTCTGGTGTTGGCCCCTTTGACTCATATTTATCTACCTGTTATTACACTATCCATTTACACTAATCCATTTGTCCATCACTAAATTGGTTACACAGACAAAAACATTATACAGACTTCCCAGCTGTCTTGCTTGAATGCAGTGTCCTAACCTCTTAGCAGAGGTCTTTGTCTCCCGGTTCAACAGAAAACTTCATACTTATTCTTCCTACTAATGCTTTCAAAATAGGCTCGGGGGGGCTGGCTTCTTGTTGCCTTGGGTTCTCTGGTGCCCTTGCTCCTTGACTGGGGGGACTCCATCTGAGACCTCCCTCCCCCGTCTGCTGGGGAGGGGGGGGGGGGGGGGGGGGGGGGTGTACGGTTGTCGTTGGAATGAGTGGCCGCGGGTCTTCGTAGGTCTCGATGGGCTGCTGGTGGCCTGGGCTTCCTGGGGCTCTCTTTGCCTGCCTCTAGCTTCTGATGGGCAGGGCTGTGGTGTTCTGCCCTCATTGGTAAGTACATTTCATGACACAAACACACCCACATAACACAAAATGGTTGGTTTGTGTAACTATGCTTCTTCTTTTATTTTGTTTTCCCCACACAATTTTAAATTTTGCAAATATTGTCACTATCTTATGTTTAACAAGTGACGAACTATTTGGTTTACTTAACTGCACTCTTTCCTGTTTCTTTTTTTCTCTCTATTTTTTTCTCTTCTTTTTTCTTCTTCCTCTTTCCCTTTCTCTTTTCTTTTTCCTAAGCCTGTCATTTCTGGCACAATTTTTCACATAGCATGTTAAAAATAGTTCAAATAAAATAAAGGGTCACACAGTAACAAGAGGAGCCTATAGAGAACCTATAGAGCTCATCTTGAAATAGCAAATATGTTTGGCACAACAATGCATTCAGATCACAATTCTGTTTGCAAGATCTGCCAGACATGACAGGCTAAAAAATAAAAAAATAAAAAAATAGGCTCAGGAGACTAAGACAGCCATACCCCAATTATCCATATTTAAAAAAGATTTTCAGAGAAAGCTATTCTGAAAAGCTCAGCTAAAACCAGTGTTTAAGTGTCACAATCAAACATGCCTTTCCAAAGATAAAGAACCAAATTTGAGGGTTTTTGCTTTCATATGTTTTCCACATAGAATAGATCCCTGCTGCATGATTAAGGCATCAGTCATGACAACATTCTGGGCTAAATGACTTTAATTATCCAGGCGTGTTCTCCAAAATATGAGGAAAATGAAAGTTTCATGACTTGGCTGCATTTAGGGACACTTCATCAAATTAATATGCTATTTCAATGTGGTACCCAGTGATACCCAGATTATTAGAAAGTGAAAAAACAAATGATCAGACCAATGCAGTATTTTATAGCTGGTCTGTTAATATTTTGAACTTCATTTCCAAAGAATAATTTTTTTTAACTGCAAACTTTGTGTGAGAATTTCAGAATTATCATAGTGTCAGCCTTGCAATCATCTTAATAATAATAATAATAATAATAATAATAATAATAATAATAATAATAATAATAATAATAATAATAATAATAATAATAATAATAATAAATAATTATGGATATCAAAAATGAATCTGTAGCAGACAGGAGCTACTTTACATCTATAATTATTCGTTATCTTGACAGCTGGGACATCCTCCAAAACTTCTGGACAGTGTCAAGGGGCTTGTCGTCCAGTCTTACTGGCTCTTGCATGTTCTCGAGTGTGCCTTGGTGGAAAGTGATTGTTTTCTTCACACTCACAACCAGGGAGAAGGCCTTGCAGATCTTGTTCAAGCTGCTGATCATCTCCTGGAGGACAGTGGGGTTCTAAGCAATGAGTGCAACATTGTCTGCAAACAGCAGGTCACACAGCATTGTCTGTCAGATCAATGTATTGTATGTTGGCTTTGGTTTTGAAACGTGAGAGGTTAAACAAGGAGTCATCAGTCCTCCAGTGGAGGAGTACTTCAGAGTTCTGGACTCCTGTTTTATAGCAGTATGGCAAAGTAGATACTGGAGAGGGTAGGAGCCAGTACACATCCCTGTTTGATCCTTCTTCTGATTTCAAAGGCCTCAGATCTTCCTCCATCAAACTGGATTGTGGCTTTCATCACATCATGGAGGATATGAGCTTCAGTAGAGTTGGAAGGCATCCAACAGCTCTGAGAATTGTATAAAATCCAGATCTGCTGACCATGTCAAAAGCCTTGGTCAGGTCAGGTCAGGTCTTGCCGTTGGAGGGCTGGCCGGCTGCTTTGCTCATTTCCTCCATGGTTGGGATTATGTGGAGTTCAGATTGTGGGAGAGTGATCAGTGATGTTTGGTCTTCCAGATGGTGTTCCACTGAGTAGAGGTCCGAGCAGTGTTCAACCCAGCACTCGAACTGCTCCTTCTTTTGACTATGACTTTTTGGATTTGATGGGAGTCACTTTGGTTTTCTTTTTTAAGATTTCTTTTGGCATTTTTTTTGTCGAGTGTGACTGGGTGGGTGTGGCGTTGTAGGATAGCTGCGCTTCCCTTTGCTCTTCCACGAGAGGGAGCAGAACCTCAGCATACCCCCCCCCCCCCCCCCCCCCCACCCACTCTTCACTAGGGGTGTGCGATATATATCGTCTACGATAATATCGTAATTGCCGTGTTGACATTATTGAGTATGCTAATTAGGAGAAAAAAAACAACAATCAAAGGCCTCGGCTCCACGCTTTCACTACTTGATGCTTTAGTACAGGCTGCTGCGCGTGCGCATAGAGAGTGCCCGTACTGTGCACTAGCATAGCTGCCTGAACTAGGGTTTAATCCCGGGATCCGGGATTCCCGGGAAATGCGATCAGAACCATTTCCCGGGAAACGTTAGACGGGAAACCGGGAAAAAAGTCGCACGCGTCGATTTGACTTTCAGAAAGAAAAGAAAGCTTCAGAATGTTAAATTTAAGGAAATATTGAGAGAAGGGTTTGTTTAATGCGAAAAGCATTACTCTTCATTTCAGGCACGTTCAGCCTCCGTTTAAGGCTTCAGCCTTCATCTCAAGCGTTTTAATAGAGGTATTACACAGTTGTACTTTTTTCCTCTTTAATTTGTTGAAATTGTAGGCAATGTGTTTACCCTAAGGTATTTTGTATTATATAATTTTATATTATTATATATTGTTATATTGCCTTATATAGCCTATAAAATATGCCTGCCCTGAACAATAAAGAAATATCTGTTTAACTTCGAGTGTTTCTTTTCCTCATTTGCAGCCGCTTACTAACAATCATGAATTAGGATACGGGCCTAATGTGTGAAGAAATTATCATGAAATAGATTACTTTAACATATTTCGCTTTTAAAATGGAGTTGAGTAAAATGTATATTTTTTAGGCTATAAGGATTGGCCAGTTTTTCAAAAGACGATTCACAGCGAACCTACTTTAACCCTCAGACACGGTGTTATAAATTTGCTGTTGCCAGAATGGCAATGACCAAGTCATAGTGCATTACTCAAGGCCCTGTGTTATGCCATATTATAGTGTAGTACAGTAGTTAACTTTTCAATGACTATTACAGCGTTCCACTGGTGGAGATATAGCGCAACAGATGTCGCCACGGCAGCGTGGCTGAGCCTTTATCAATGCTGTGTGGAGATGAACCGTATTGTTTTGCACCAGCAGTTGTAAAATAGCTTGTTATAATTCCATGTACAATGGAGGAATATTCGAATTATATTTGTTAAGGGAGTGTTGAGGAACGATACAACACCGCATAGCTCGAGCACTCGAATGTCGAGATGTAGGTTTTACTGCGTTAATCAAGCCGACGTTACCCCCTACTGGGCATAACAGGACATAGCTGGAAAGCTACCTCTACAATATCACAATAGGTTAAGGCCGACACAGGCTACAGAAGGCCTAATTAAAATAAAAAAATAAATAAACTTTTTCCCGGGATTCCCGGGAAATGGCTCGTCATTTCCCGTGATTTGATTCATGTCATTTTTGGGAAAAATATTAAACCCTAGCCTGAACGACACACCTAAAGCTGGAAATAAGTGAACACACTGCGCCAGGGGAGGAAAGTCAGACATCGCCAGCCTCGCAGTCTACCGCCTTAATTCCTAGGCGAGGAGGTGGTTTGCAGTTTGCAGACTTTGTTAGAAAACGTATAGCTCGACAACTAACGTGTTGTATCATCAGCGAGTATGAGGAATATGAAAAGTTTCGGGAAACCGCCGTCCAAGACAAACCACGACTAGCGGAATAAAGAGGAAAATAATGAAAGGAGTGATGTTAATATCCTTTAAGTTAAAGTAGGTATGTTACAATCACTGGTCATAACCCAGCGACGTTCTCGGAGCTCACCTGTTTGGAGCCTAGGATAATACCCTGAAGCGGTCTGGCGAAAAAAGCGGGTTTCTGATCAGACGAGGGTGTGTAGTTTCTGTGATTTTATTTTGCTATAATGTAGGTGGAATCCCCCTGGACAGCCTCTTTTTTGATTTTTTTTTTCTCTCATTCTGTCAAGCAATTGCTTTTGAAAAACTCACCGAAGTTTTTCTATTTACATTTGTCATGCCCAGGACACTTGAAAAAGAGATTTTAATCTCAATGTTTTTTTCCTGGTTAAATAAAATAAAAAATAAGTTAATGTCTCAAAAACACTGATTTAAGTCTTATATTTTACCAGCTTGCACTTCTTGTATGAACACATTTTTAAATAATGCAAAATATTGTTTATTATCGTTATCGAGAAAATTACAGAAAATATCAATATATTATTTTTTGTCAATATCGCACACCCCTAGTCTTCACATATCTTCTGCTTTCTGACACTAGCGTCCATTGCAAATTAACGCATGGCAGAACTCAGGGTTTTCCATTTCTGGTCGATAGACTCTGCTGTGCTGATTTTGAGACTTTAGTCAGTGAGGCAGTCAGTGAGACTAGCAGTGAAATTGTTGCATGTGGCAGGGTCACGCATGTTGACAGTATTTAACCTTGAGATCTTGGGCTGCTTAGCAGAATGGGGCTTCTTTGCCAGCTTGGTCATGGAGAGAACCCATTTTGCAATCTGCACTCTGGACCTTGAAATGAAAGTTATTTTAGTTCAACTTTTTAAAACTGGCATGGACAATAGGAACTATGTGTTAATTCGGTGATTCAAGGTTTGGAGAGTGACATGTTTTTGAGCCGGACAACATTCAAATCAGCTAAAATGTCTGGCGAGTGCGGGGTTTGTTGTGCCACTTGTTCACTCTGAGATTCCAGCTGGGGTGCTGATACATTCCAGGAGGCTGTTCCGCTCTGTCCTTTTCATCAAGCCCTTGCCAAAAGAATTTGTTATTACTTTCCTTGTTGGAGCTGGCGTTAGGTAGCCGAGTTTCTTGTGGGGTAGCTATGTCCCCGCTGAGTCTGTTTGATGACTGCCATTTTCCTTGGTCTTCTTCTTCTTCAATTCCGGTGCATAAATAAATATATGCAGCAACATATAAGGTGCATGTGTTTCCTGATATGATAACAGCATTGCAGCACATTTCACTGGGTGCTGTGGGGAGTGAATGAGAAGATATCAGGGGAAAGAGATATGATGAACTCATAATTGGATGAATGCTGAATATCTCACTCCACTAGGCAACAGAAAATGAAAGAGTCTCCTACTAGCTAACCAATCACCAACTTTGCATATGAATAGTAAGAATATGAGAAATCATAACCATGGCTTTAATAATAACTACATCTGGAACATGAATTATTTATGAGGTGTGCATCCCAGACTATGAGGGCTTTGTGTGTGAGGGAGCGTGAACATTATGGACTACATGTGTTATCTTCTCAGCTCCCCTTCTATTTTCTCATTAAATATAGAGAGGAACAATAATCACCCTTTTTTTTAAAAAAAAAGTGTTATTTGGCACTGCTGAATCCTTTACTCTTCATATCTGTTCTCTATAAAATCGTCTGTTGGCACAGAGGGAAAGAGAAAAACAAACAGGCTGTTTTTTGTTGAAGTTGTGATGACAGAATGTGGGCCAATGTTTACTCATCTTGGGAATGAAAGACTGACTTTGCAGAGGATTTAGAAGTTAGACAAGCATGTCCAAACACACACACGTCCATACCTTCTGACTGAAGTCCTTCTCTTCCTTGCCTCTCCTTCTGACACTTTCTCCTTAATTAGTTTGTCTCCCTTGTTCTTTCTAGTTCTTTCTACTAGTTTCTCTCCATTCTCATGCTGCCTGTCCTGCTTTCAAAGCAATACTTTACTTTGCAACAAATGAGTTTTCACACAGTTTCAGCCAGGGAAAATTGAGTGCTCAAGTGACTTAGAATAGGAACATGTTGTATATTTCATTTTCAAGATGGAAATAAACTTGTCTCTAACCACTTTGATGTTGGCATTTGATTATGCCAGTGTTTACTATCCAGTCACTCTCGCTTTATCGTGGATGCTCTGAATAGAGCACTAAGATCTGACTGTAAACCTTTTATTCCTTAATTTATCTTGTTTGCACAGGGTGACTTACCTTCTGGTTCAGTGATTCCTTTCTCCAACAAGGCAAGAGCTCAGGTGAAATATATTTTCAGTGCTGATGAAAAACATACAGTGTCATGCAAAAACTACTAGGTTGATTTTCATGAAACCTAGAGGAGAGGTGAAGCATAGCTAAAGAAGAACTCACTGTATCTTGGCATGGCTATGGTTCAGAGGTAGATTCAGGAATTATTTTACCTTTTCATTAATACCAGGTATTTTTTTTTTTTTGACACAGTAGAGAAATGGAGCAAAGCTGAAGGACTAACCTACTGACCTGAATCACTTCTAAAAGCTGCTTTTAGGGTCTAAAAATGGGGTAAATTGCTCTAAGAGGAACTGAGGGACACTTTAATTCAAGGGACTTGGCACGTGTATGGGAAGGCATCCTGAACATCACCAACCTCAGGAGCAGCAGAGATCCACTGACAGGAACCAGTGCATTACTAGCTGAGGAGCTGAACCATTTCTTTGCCCACTTTAAGAAGGAATCAGACAACAACATGGACTGTCCTCAGCTGGACCCTGCTGACAACTCTTTCACTCTGCAGGTACATGAGGTTAAACAAGTGCTGAGATCTGTGAATGCCAAAAGGCAGCAGGCCCGCATGGGATCTCTGGCAGGGTGCTCAAGGACTGTGCTCACCAGCTCGCAGAGATCTTCACTGACATCTTCAATCTCTCTCTCGTTTCACTCTGTGTTTATACACCATTTTGCATTTAATCATTAATTATTATTAATCTCTGGCTCTCTTCCACACCATGTCTTTTGTCCTGCCTCCTTCCCTTCACCCCTAACTGTTTGTGGCAGATGGCTGAGCCTGGTTATGCCGGAGGGTTCCTTCTGTCAAAAGGGAATTTTTCCTTCCCACTGTCGCCAAGTGCTTGCTCATGGGGGGCTGTTTTGATTGTTGGGTTTTCTCTGTAATGCAGGGTCTTTACCGTACAATATGAAGCGCCTTGAGACAACTGTTTGTTGCAATTTGGCGCCATATAAATAAAACTGACTTTTACTATCTCTCTTTTTTTAGGGGAACAAGGCAAGGCAAGACCCCAGGTGCAGGCTGTGCAGAGATGCCCCTGAGACAATCCTGCACATAACAGCAGGGTGCAAGATGCTAGCAGGCAGGGCATATGTGGAATGACATAACTAAGTGGCTGGCATAGTATACAGGAACATCTGTGCTGAGTACGACCTGGAAGTCCCAAGGTCAAAATGGGATACGTCACTAAGAGTGGTTGAGAACAATTGAGCTAAGATCCTGTGGGACTTCCAGATATAGATAGACAAACTGGACGAATCTATCTATCTACAAACACGTACATATGTTACAATTATTATCTGAATGAAACGTTGCACGAACATCATGATACATACAGCAGTTACTAATGTCTATATGTATTTTGTAAAAAAGATTTATTACAAATCCCAACTCTTTAGATTTTGGTATATATTCTTTTGATTTCTGTATTCTGTTCATTTCATCATCCTGTTTGTGTTTGTTTCACGTGTCACGTTCATCGCCTGTACGTAGGCTTGGTAAAACAGGCCCATGAGTGGGTTTTTACCAGTTATCTTAATGATTAGAATGATTTAACCTTAGTGTTTTCATATTTTATTTACACAGTTTATGCCTCCATCAGTCCAAAAGAAATAAATCTGTTAATGCAGGAACACAGGAACACAATTTATTTCTTTTGTTTTTAAAATTTATTACAATTACAATTTATTACAATCTGAAACCATGAGAACTTTTTTAAAAATTAATGCTGTAAATTAAAGGTGTAAACTGAATTAAAAAATGAATTAATAGTTATGACCATCATGTCAAGACATCATTTAATTGCATTGCAGACATATGTATAGAAGTTAACGTACTGAAAACATGGTTCTAAAACAAAAGTACCACCATGTAGTTTCTGGAGCGGCTGCTGTGCTATTGCACAACAACAGCAACCACTTCCAGAGTAAATGAATTTACATATTCGACATTTAAGTGAAAACTTCTGCAAAAACTCAAAAGCAATGACAGCAAATGCCATTAGTAATTACAAGATTAAATCACTTAAATAGCGTCATCATCATCATCATTATCGCCACCATCATCATAATCATTTCCATCATCACTGACCTTCAGAACTGATTTTGAACCATCTAAAATATTTATAGCATTCAAGCAGGTAATCACAGTCATAATCAGGTTACACACACACACACACACACACACACACACACACACACACACACACACACACACACACACACACACACACACACACACACACACACACACAGACACACACACACACAAACACGTACACATGCACACAGCATGTCTCCACAAAGAAGATACAGGTTAACAGCTGCTGAACACTGCACTGGTAAATATTTGAAGAGGTACACACATTTTCTCACAGCTTGCTTCCCCTGCTGGTGTATTGGGTGATGTTATGGCCAAAAATGATGTACATGACTTATTGATGTGATGAATGCTAGATGATGAATGATGGAAGGAAATAATAAGAATTTATGATCATTATGAAGGGAAGGATTGCTGTTGTGTCCTCATTAAAACTGAGCTTGTTTACGCATGTGTTATGAATGAACTTAGGTCTTCAAGTTACTTCAATAAACTGATAAACTTCACTTGAAATTTCAGGTCTTTTTCACAAACTTCACGCGTATTTGTTGCTTGTGTTCTTTTCCCACAGTTTTTGTATTGATATATTTTGTTGATATTTACACAGCTGTTAAATTAAGAGAAAGTCTGATAATGGTTTGTCTGTATTTCCCAAATAATAAGATTATATCAAAGTTGTTGCCCAACAATTTTGATAAAGATTCAACTGCAGTTGAATCCAGAACTTTCAGGTGCTGCAGCTTTAAAAAAAGAGTTAGGTTTGGGTAGTTTCCTGTCAATGTGGTTTCATCACTTCATAGGAAATTGCAGTGGCTCACATTCATTTCATGGGCACAAACCATAACTGCTAAATGCCTAACTAAAAGCCTTATTGTAACTTGACATTAACATGATTAATATGATGGGGACTTGTGGGCCTCAAAAGGGAAGTATGTCCCCTTAATGTGCAATACACACACACACACACACACACACACGCACACACACACACACACACACACACACACACACACACACACACACACACACACACACACACACACACACACACACACACACACACACACACACAGACAGTACATGCAGTACAGTTTACCACTAAAGAATAAACGTTTGTGCCTTGTCAGCACTTTCTTGTCATTGTATGGGAGTCAGGGCAGCTGTTAAGACACTTAATTTGACTATAAAACATACTTAATGTACTTTTATACAAAGGATTGGCAGCAAGAAGACGGTTATTGCAATACTAGCTGGGGGAGTTGGAAACTGATGAAAAAGAGTTGTTCTTGGTCTATATCTATTCTTGTCTATATCTGTTGTTCCTACTGGGTGTTTACCTTAGCAAATATAGGTGAAATATTTCCCCAGTTATATGTGGGATGTTATTGACAAACATGGTTTAACTCAGGCATCCTAGACGACTGTGAAGAGCTAGGGCCTTGCTGCACTTTTCTCTGTTCTGTGTTCCTTTGATAACTTCTGCTCGCATCTCCATTCAGAGGCTATTTCTTTTTTCTTTCCTTCTTTGATTTCAGTCCCCTTTGTCAGACACACTTTACTTTTACCTTTTTTTTAATCCTTTTTTTTTTTTTTTTTTTTAATATGCTTGTTTTAGTCCTGCTTTGTAATATATACCTAAACTCTCTATTTGTCTCTTTGTCCCTCTGTGCACCATTCATTCTTCTCCTTAGATTTTTACCTCTGTTATTTCAGTTTCTCTTTTTCCTTCCTGTTCTCCCCACAACATTTTACTCTCTTCTACCTGCCTGCCTTATGGTCCAGGGTGATTACAGTTTTTTTTGTCTTTTTTATTCTTGATTTGTGTAGCTGTCCATAGCCATTGCTTGGATTGTTACTCTTAGTACTCTTGAAAACAACATGAATCCTGAGTGTTTCTCAGCAGCAGCAGCAGCAGCAGAAGCAGAAGCTTAGTTTTACTTATCGTGACAAATTTTCTTTTCTTTCCTACAAGTCCAAATGAAGTAAACCGAATGTGATGTTGATGAAGACATTTGTGCTTTATAGATCTATGCACTCTCCCATGGATGTACCTGTGTGTGGCAGGACACAATTAAATACAGAGCATTAGTAGGGCCATTAAATAAAGAACTTGGCTCAACCCATTCATTTAGATGAAGCCAATTAGAGGAGCTGTCTGGGGATAAGGCCCTCACTGGGCCATTTATATATACAGCTAAAGAGGACACACACACACACCTATATAAGCCTGTGTGTGTGTGTGTGTGTGTGTGTGTGTGTGTGTGTGTGTGTGTGTGTGTGTGTGTGTGTGTGTGTGTGTGTGTTTGTGTGAGCTTTTTCATAAGATAAATGAGTGCTGCTTAACAGTGCAGTAAATACTGGGGTCTCACAAGGGTATTGCTCTCTTTATTTCTTGTGTAACTCTCTTTCTCAAACATATGCTTACATTAGGTCTACCACAGTCTCTCCCTAATTAATCCCTTAACTTTTTCTTGGGGTCTTATTCTGGCTCACCAGATAGTCGTGGAGACATAAATTCAAGAATTTAGGTCCAAGTGAATAAGAATGAAAAGTGAATTAAAAGACTAAAAAGAAACTACTTTTCATTCTTCAAAATACAAACACAAGACAACGTGAACTTCGGGTGAAAAGGCGAGCCTTTATTGATGCAGATGCGGCTCTCATTGCACTCAAAACTGTTTTCTTTTAATCTAAGTCATGAATGAAAAAAAAGCTGAACTGAAAATAATCCATAAATTGAGAGCCTAATGATTTATCCTAGATCTTTTCTGTCTCAGGATCTGCACATACGTTTTGTTAATGTTCCTTTTTGTCTCTTCATGACTCCTCCTTATTGCTTTTCCAGAACCATTTTTTCTCTTTATCTAATATTACCTTTGTTTTTTTTTCTCTCTATCCGTGTCTCCTGTTTTAGGCTGTTCAGGCATATCATCATTTATCTTATCACACTATACCATCATCATCCATCACCGTAGGTGTTGCGGGATGTGAAAAGTGAGTGTGGCATATGTGCATGTTTCAAAAAGATATTGTAAAGTGGTGTGATAAAAACAATATCAACTGTTATTGATGATGAGAACTTGGATGTTTATAAAGGAAGTAAAACTTTACCAACAGCACCAACACAGGAATGAAGTGATTAATCTGCCAGGCATGCTAAGTGCTTGCATTTATTTCAGACTGCCACTTCAAAAGCTGCCATAGTTGACAAAAGACTGTGTGAATATAAACAACGGTGTCAAGTTAAAATGAATCCCTAAAGACAGGTAGAGTGAACATAAAAAAGCAGGAGGAAAACGTGAAGAGGAAAATGTGATTTTATTCTTCAATCAAAGTGGCAGGCACTTCCTTTTTAATGCAAGGAACAATTTCAGCTCAATTTAGTTTCCCATTAAAAATATAATCGTGTCACCAGATGAGAAAGTGACTCAATCAAAACTTCAAAATCAAAACTAAAATGATATGAAAGAAATTATTTCCTTTTCTTAACTAGAGTGCTGGGTGTATATCCATAGCCAGACATTATTTTCATGCCAATCCAAGTACCCCCCCATCTCTGTCTCTCCAATCTAATTTCCCATCAGTTTCTTTGGCCAGCCACAAGTGCCATTATTTTTATGGCTGGAAATCATCGGGTACATGTAAGCAATTTTTTTTTTTTTTTTTTTTTAAGTCAAATCATACAGTGTATGAGAGAAAAACCGGTTGAACTGAAAGTGCTTATACCTTTGCAATGAGAGTTTCTGAAGCACATCAATTGCTTCTTGAACTTGTTAAAAGTTACAGACCTCGTTTCAGCTCACACCTGGGAACTGCAATTACCGCTGGTGGCAGCTCACCACAATCAACATTTCAGAAGTTGTTCAGGGAGAATGTGTTCCAACTAAAGGTGCAATCTGTAATATACCCCTGCACACAGTGACTATAAAAGAGAGACTTTGTAAGTTCTGCTGATCAATGGCAGCAATTTCTCAGTTTGCGACTGCTACGATTTAAGTTATTGCAACACACACACACACACACACACACACACACACACACACACACACACACACACACACACACACACACACACACACACACACACACTGCCCAATTCTATATTTGATGGAAAAAATCTTTCCTAAAGCAATAAAGCTCTGCCTTACACTGGTTCATCTGGTTATTGTGCACAATTTAACAATTTTATATTTAAAATAATTCAACATTTATTTATTTTTTGTCATAATTGCATTTGATTTCATTACTCTTGGATAAGACGTACAGCTAACTTATGACTGACTCATTGTCATGGTCCCTGGGTCTTGGACCCAGAGTTTTGAGTTTCTTGTGAGTCATTTGTTTTGAGTTTTTCTATTCCCATGTACTCATGTTTCTTTGTATTTATATTTGAAGTTTGGCTTTCTTGTGTAGTTCTGTTCATGGTTTTTGTTTGTATTTTATTTCTTGAGTCTCTGGGTATTCCCGCCTCCATTGTGTTTCCATGTCTGGCTTAGTCTCCATCTCTGTGTTTGTCTATTTGTCCTATTGCGTCAAGTCAGTCATGACCCCCCGTTCTGTTGTCTGTCTCTTGTTTTATTTTAGTACGCTTTGCTTTGCGTCTTCTGTTGAGTTTTACCTCCCTGTCTTGTTTGGTTTGGTGTCTACAGCTTTGTTTCCCACCTGTTCCCACTTCCCTCATAACCTTTTGTATAAATCGTCTCAGTCTCCCCTTGATGTCTCCCTTGTCAAGTTTTCCTGTATAGCTGTGTTCTCCCCAGTGTTTCCCAGTAATTACACATGGCTCTTGGATTTTTTCTGTTTTTGGACTGTGAATTATTTTTGTCAATTCTCCAATAAATGCTCAGCTTTACACTCGCCTCCATCTACTGCATTCTCCATTTGGGTCCTCAAGCAACCACCACACTCTGCACGGCTAAACCTGACACTTGTTCCTTTCTTTTCTGTTTGTCTTGCCCTTATGCTATATACCCCTTTGATTTTCCTGTGTGAGGAGGCAAGGAAACTGCTTTGAACTGTGAACGGATAAAACTTAAAATTAAATAAAAATCAGTTCATCCATTTTCTTTTGCTTACCACATTCAGGGTCACTTTTGAGCCTGAAGCCTCTACCAGCTTTCGTAGGACAAAAGATGAGGTATACGTTGGAGTGTTGCAGGGCAGAAAGCTATTTGTGCCTAAAGGCAATTTCTAATCACCAGTTAGCCTAAAAAGCATGTCTTTGGGCTGTGAGAAGAAGCCAGAGCACCCAGAGAGAACCCAAGCAGGTACAAGGAGAACATGCAAACTCCATACAGAAAAGCTCCAGCTGGTTAGTGGATTCAAATCCTGGACCTTCTGGCCATGAGGCGATAATTGCTGTACCACTGTGGCTTCTGAATTAATTAAAAATTAAAGAACAACATTTCTGATGTAGAAATAGCATATTAATTTGATAAGCAATCAACCTCTACAAAGTACAGCATGTAACAATATGTTTTTCAAACACTTTTTTATCATGAATATTTTAATTGTCTAAATTTAGATTTTACTTGTGACACAAACGAGCAAAGCGCATTGTCATGCTGTCATGCATGCTTAGGAAATATATTGCATTAGGAAATATATTTGCAATTACAGCAACAAGGATTAATTTTTTTCATCCAGATCAACAAAAAAGTCTTTGAGGACTAAAAATAGCTTTACAGTTGCAGGAACTGGATGTAACTCTTATGTTGGCTAGATTAGCTAACTAGCAATTTTTGGGCGGGTTTTGAGGGTCATGTTGAAAACATCACAGGAAATGAGCAATTAAAAGGTCCCTACAAATCAAGAATAAAGGATAAATGGAAAGCATCAAATAAAAGAAAAGTTTGACCTTACTCAGTTTGTTATGCATTCTCAGTCTTTTCTGGAGTTCATTATTAGTTATCTGTAATATGTAAACATAAAAGCTAATATAAAACAGAGTAAGAAACCGTCACAGTGCGAGTGTTTCTAATATTTGCCACTAGATGTTCCCAAAGAGACATATTTTACTGACAGTACCTTTAACTTCCACACCATGTTCCCATCCCTTACTGTGACTCACATTTGTGACCTTCCAATCAGAAGCTGGATTTTTCAATCTCCAGACTACAAACAACCCAGCCTGGCCCTCTCTGTGACCCACAGGACTTGTGTATAAATATAGATGCCTCAAGCCATGGTGTGTGCGAGTGAATTGATTGTAACAACATGAGGGCAGCTCTTGGTGGACTCAGTGCTCAGAAGGGAGAGCAGGCAGAACTGGACAGCAGCATGCATCAAACACATCTTGAACCTGACTTTAATTTTATTCCGAAAACAAAGATTTTTTTTTCCAGCTGGAATCAAGCCACACTCAGATTGGAGTTGCAACATTACAAACAGAGAGCAGGAATTGAAATTCAGTAAGCAACCATGGCACTGCTGTGATGTTGGAATAGGCTGTTGGGGGAAAAAAGCTCACTATAATCAGCCCAAATCACAGAGTGAGTCTGCACACAGAAACACAAAGCATCCCATTCCCACTAATTGAGATACTGCAGCGGCAACCTATTTACCCAAATTAAATTTTGATATTGAGCATGGGCATTAACTAAGGATTTTCTTTGCAAGAGAAGTGATGAAATTAAACTGTTTCATAAGCAGAAACAAAAGCAGCACTGTTATTAGTGGCACACTGTGAAGCATTTAGCTGGGATATCTTGGTAGTGATGAACTTAAAAACTTAGATCCAATTATCATCCAGTGCCATTTGGAGGGGGGGGGGGGGGGGGGGGGGGGGACCTCTGAACCCTCTGTGGTTCAGCAATATTAAGGAAGGAGTGTAAGGCAAGGTTATTATAGTTAGTGAAAATGAGTGAAATAATGATTGAAATTGAAAATACATTTTTGTTAACTGAAATAAATAAAAACTGTAATTAAAAGGAAAAGATGATAACTAACTGGAACTGTATTGTGTGTTTACAAAACTAACTAAAACAAACTGAAACGATAGATTAAATGTCCTTTGGTTTCATGTATGTTGTTTTATTTAAAGCTTTGTGGATTGATAAGAAATCTTTTTTTCCCCGCTTTAGCAGTTTTAGCTGGGCGCGCCACACGGCATTTCACTGTGTGTGCGTGCGTGTGTGTGTGTGTGTGTGTGTGTGTGTGTGTGTATGTGTGTGCTAACTGCGCCAGTCTGCAAAATAATTGCAACAACAAAAATTTTCATATGGGCTTTCTTTGACTATGATAGCAAGACAGAAGCGAGTGTCTTGTTGTGGATGATGGCAAAATGTGTGTAACACTTCTCAAGGGGCAAACCCCACCAATCTCAAAGTCCACTTGAGAAGCCCGCACAAAGCAGCTATGGAAAACCCTCTGAACCCTATGCAATAACCTACTATGTAACCTGACATTCACCTCCCGAGAAATATAACTACTAAAAAAGCTGACCACAGCAAACAGCGAGGACCCAAGAGGGAAAAAAAGTCCCAACTGACACCGCATGTAAAACACCGGGACACAACCACATGGTAATTAATACACACAATGCACCTGCACAAATGCAGTGGTCTAATTCAGGCTTAAAATAGTGAGTATCCAATCAAGGTAGTATCTCCGAGTAGCTCCTCCAGCTCCAACAGAGAATCAGCATCGGGGCCATGCAGCAAGGTGAGAATCATAATGGACCGTTTTCACTGTTGGATAGTAATAATAATAATAATAATAATAATAATAACACAAGAACACTGCAAGTGGGGAAGGATGCGGCGATAAATTTTTTTATTGAGACTGGGATGTCCACACCTCTGTGGCACACACACAAATACAAATGCACAATCTTGAAAAGCTGTATTTGAGCTTTGATTCCATCAAATGCAAAGAGTTCAGTTTGTTTTTGTTTACAACAGTGATTCCCAAAGTGTGGGTACCACAAAGGTACTGCAGGTGGGCCACAGTAATAAGAGAAATTCAGTTTGAAATTACTCACAAGTATGTACAGTTACACATTTATATAAATGTATTTATTTATATAAAAAGTGAAATAAAACTGATAACAGGAAGTGGTTAGATTGTAATATTACTCATTACTCTGACCTAAATTTACTGCCCTTGTATTGAAATTTGTGGGTCACAGATTGGCATTAGCACTTATGACTGGGCAGAATTAGCAATGTATAGTCAACAGCCTGTATTTTTTTAAATGTTTTTTTGAATAAAATCTTCAAGGAAATACATCACTTTCTCTTGCATTTTGATTAAAAGAAAGATTTAAGATTGGGTGGGGCCCCATGGGATTTTCTGGTTTATAAGTGGACCACAGCGCTCTTGACTTTGGGAATGGCTGGTTTACAGAATTTCAAACATTCACAGTGTTCTGATGTTAAACACCACATGCGAGGTATTGTTAGTCTACTGAACTGAAGCTGTACCTGCATCTAGTGCTAGGCAGTCCAATTTATTCCTAATTAATTTTTTAGAAAAATATTTTTATTAATATTTTTCTGTTTTTGAAATAATATTGGGAGTTTATTGGAGAGTTTATTAGGTTTGGGAGTTTATGTTTTTCTTTTAGTTGTTGATGTCTCACGTTGATGTCTCACAATGCTCATGTGTGTCCTGAGTATCACACATTTAGTATACAATGCTGCTGTCTTGTGAAAAGTTGGTTGTTGAATATATATATATATATATATATATATATATTGCTCCTATATATATATATATTGCACCTATATATATATATCTTGCACCTTGAACTGTGCACCTGACAAATAAAGTATGAAAAAACTAAAACTAATACTAGACTAATGAAAACTAAACTAAAACTGAGCATTAAGCAAAAAAAAAAAATAAATAAATAAAATAAACTAATAAAAACAAGTAAAATAATCTAAAAATTAAATAAAACTAACTGAAATAGAGAAAAAAGTTACAATAAAATAAAACCAAACTATAATTCAATTAAACTTTATTTATATAGTGCCATATCATAACAAACAGTCACGGCACTTTATATTGTAAGGTAAAGATCCTATAAAATGTAAAATCCCAAACTATTAAAACCCTGGTTTATGGCAGATATAGGCAGTTAAAACTTTAGAAGTGGGAACAGCAAACAGGGTCAATTTTTTTCTTTTTTCCAGATTTTATTATTTGTAATCTGTGGAGGAGATAGGGAGAGGCGGAGGGGAGAAGGAAGAAAAATGAAGGGGAGGAAGGATGCAAAGCTCTCACAACTGAATTTGCTAAATGTCTACATTTAGCCATCACTCATCCCCTATGGTGTGTGTCTACGCCTGTGTGTTTTGCCCATTAGTCACTGAGAGCTTTCTTGATGAGGTGCTCTTAATTGCCAAACTCTGCTGTAAGATACTTTTCCTTCTCTACATCTCCCCCTCTTATCTTCTCTTTGTGTGTCTTAGTTCCTACAGGAAGATGCATGTTGTATTATTGTAACATAACATCTGTTACATCACTGTTTGTCTGAATGGCTAAATCTAGCTAATCCTTGAACAATTTTTACCAAATTAAATACAAATTGCAGTTGTAATTTGCACTTTTTTGCAAAGCTCTCAACCCATTTCCACTCACTAAAACACATTTTGCACAGTGGTTCACATGTGATGCGTAACGGAAACCACAGATAGCAGAAGTTAGACAGTTACAGCACATATGATATACAATATGATGAAACTAATATGAGCCATAATAGAGAGTGCAAGTTGAACTGAGAATAAGGTTGATACCAGCATCTTTTGCTGTAGTTTAGAAATTTTGTATAATTACACAACAACTACAGACAGAAGCACTTAACTTATATCTCCTGAACACTGTTTTGCTTTTCTTTTCTTTTCTTTTGGTGGAATGTGTACTGGATGCTAAGTATGATTTTTATGTGCATGATGTGAAAACATTGTTTGGCTGTTGTGTTGCCAGAAGAGTTTTGAGGCTTGAAAACTGGGTTTTGCTTATAATGTGTTGAGAAATGTATCTTAGCTCTTGTCAGAAACAGTATTATTTGTGTTGGATAGCTAAATGTTAAAATGTTATTAACTTGGAGGTGCCCTTTGGAGTTTTCTTTTAAACAAGAAGATCTGTCTGCTTTCAGTGTTACTCACCAAAATGCGCAAGGTCTTAAAAATGTGCTGGATGTATTTCCTTCCCCATAAAATATTCACAAAGCTGAAATATGCTTTTCAAATCTTGAATGTACGTGGCATCTGTATTTTTCTTCCTGCCTTTGTTCACAACCACGAACAAATAACTTCCTGTCTTTGATTTGTCACCTCATCCAGGCTATGCAGAAGACTGCGCTGCCATTGTGTTTTTTCCTGTTAAAAAGCAGCACTTTATCCCCACTGTCCCCAAGTGCTTGCTTAAAGGCTTTTGTTGGGTATTATATTCTATGTATCATATTGTACGGTCCATGTCTTACAGTATAAAATCCCCTAAGATGATTTATTGTGAAATTGTAATTAAAGATCAAACAGATTCAAACTGAAATTTTTGAATTGTTAAATACAACATGTAGCTTGCTTAATAAACACAAGTAAGGTTAGGTATATAACAAGTAATTTAACAATTTAATAACTTTTTTCCATCCATCCATCCATTCTCTTCCGCTTATCCGGGGCCGGGTCGCGGGGGCAGGAGCCTAAGCAGAGAAGCCCAGGCTTCCCTCTCCCCAGCCACCTCCTCCAGCTCATCTGGGGGGACCCCAAGGCATTCCCAGGCCAGCCGAGAGATATAATCTCTCCAGCGTGTCCTGGGTCTACCACGAGGCCTCCTCCCCTCCTACTTTTTTAATGAGTGATAATTTGTATAAATATTTTGTTGAGCAGGCCCATACACGCTAACCCAATGTGTTGCTATAATGGGTACCAAACTAGCTATAAATTTGGCTATTATTTTTTATCTGGAAGGGAACGTATCCAGATTCCAAAGTAAAATAATAGGACTAACCAACAGCCCTATCTGAATACTGAATTTTAAAATGTTGTTCTCTGGATGCATCAATCATATTGCACATACAAATGTACAGCAGGAGAGACACAACAATCAGTGTATTCTTTTTAAAAAGATAATTATATATACACATCATAGCCTAATGCATGATGTGTGTTTATATTATGAAAGATCAGTCAAGTCATACCTGCTTGCTATATCATCACCAGTTAAGTTAACTGTTTGTTAGCCACCAAAATGTCAATAAGCCTGACGGTAAATGACCCAACTTAGCTGATGCAGTCTGCCACTGCGCAGGCTGATAAACCAGAAAGGAATGCACTTAAGCGTGAGTGAGCCTCTTCACGAGAAAAAGCCGAGTGCCACAGTCTGTCAGGGTATCACTTGGTTATTTGCATATCGGTGCTTCTTAGCATGGCAGTGTGCTCACTTGTGTGTGTCATTGCCTGGGTGTACCAAAATGGCTGCATATATTCACGTCCATACATACCTGTCTGACATTCAAATGGTTGGGAGATATCTTGGAGTTGCTGTAGGTAAATGTAACCTGAGTCACTGCACGGGGCCTGGATGTAAGGTAAATTAGCAGACTAGAGAGAGAGTTGTCAAAGAGACCTTTAGGGAGAAGGCTTAATACTGTCTTTCACCTTATCACAACGCTCCTGTCTTGTCTCTTGCAGAAACATGAAAGACTTGCCCATTTGGAATCAGTCACAGAGTGATCAATGACTGGTGGACAAGGGCATGACAAAAAGCAACCAGCATGCCAGCATGATAAATGGTATACAGACAAAGGACACAGAAATACAGCACAATGAGACTGATGTTTCCATGTGAAAATGAAAAAGAAAACAGTTGAAAGGCAAAATGATCCAAAGTGCATCATCTGCTCTAATGTGTTGGCTAATCTCCAACAACTACCTTGAATAAATCACTAACTGCATTTCCATCTGCACTCAAACAAACTTTAATGCTTACACAGTTTAATTATATCTGGATTTCAGCAGGGAGGAGACAGTTTTGACCACTTTACCTTCATGATTGAATTTTAGAAATGAGTTTGTGCAAATAGTCAGCATCAACTGTATAAATACTCACATTTTTTTGCACCTTTCGTCTTAGTCTGTAAACCATACAATTTTCAAAAAAGTGCCTGTCTCATTCTTCTTTATATGGTAGCTTTATGGATGCTACTTACCACACAGTAGTCTGTGTTTTATGTGTTAAGGCTTGGACTTGACCATTCTGAACCTTGGGGATGGCACACTTTCAGTTTCATTGCTAAAGCTTCACATTGCAGTTTGTTGTTTGGATCTTTTGATTGTGAGGACTGATTTTTTTTGGAACAGTATTGTGCTTGTCAGGTTCTGAAAATCCAAGAATCCTGCCGTAGGCATTGATCTCTGGGATAAAGTGGCTTGCCGAGGGGCTCTTTTTCTTCACCAACACGTTTTTTCTCCCCTCAGGGCTTCCCTTGATTCAAAGTAATCTTGTTGACCCTTGACTTGACTTTATACTTTGAATCCAGTGCAGGATTCTTCTTACCGTTTCTGTTTCTCCCTCTTTGTCTCTTTCCCCTTGATGCAACACAAATCCTGAGCCAACATTACTATTCTAATCATAATGAATGTCAAAGCAATGCTAACTTAAGAACCTGAAAGCTCCAGTTCTAGCGCTATGGGGCTTGAGATGGAGCCAAAATTCAAATTACTTTTGATTTTTGACAAAATCACAAGAGGAAGTAAATATCACATGCTTCCTGGTCCCCAAGAACAGTTGCTTTATCAAAAAGAAATACATTTTCTCCATTCATTTGTCAGAGGTAAAAAAGTAATGGAAATTAAAATGTGGGTGAGTCATCTTATGCAGCTGGGACTTGCAATAAGGGAAAAATCCTTCAGCAGAAGCCAATGTGAAATCATCTTTTGAGTTAATTGTCAGTTTTTTTTTTCCTGATATAAATTAATTCTCATTATTCTAATGCACAATTCTGTCGGTACAGTTTGTGAGAACTCTGTTTCTTTTAATAAATATGTGGTATGCAGATTTAACATTTCCTACTTTACATTTTCTTCTTTATAGCATTTTAAAATGCAGCCATTAAATGCAAAGGGGCCTTAGGAAAACATAATGCACATAAATAACTAAACTTAGCATCACAACTTCCATATTCACACCATGAGAATACTCTTTCTTTAATATGCACATTTCCATATGGCTAGAGAAAACTTGAGTGGATGGCATATAGAGCAGGAAAGGATGATGGGCAGATGATAGCAGAATAAACAAAAGATAGTATCATTATCATTAGGACTTTAGCTGTTCCACCATCTTCACATTGTCATTACTTTCTTTAATGTTCTGTTATCACTTTTCTCTTCTCTATAAAGCATGCTAAACACAAATATTGGAATTATTTAATGTGTTGGCTCTTTCTCCTTTGTTTCTGATCGGATCTCTTATTCAGCTGCAAAACACAATTGACTAGAATAATAAAAAGTCAACTCCCAAAAACAATTAAACACGTGCAACCCCAAAGCCTAAAAACATAATGCAATGATCTGACCCATATTTTATTCACAATAGAAAATAGAAAACATATCAAATGTTTAAACTTTAAAATGCAATTTAGCATTGTCTTGTTGAAATATACAAGAGCTTCCCTGAAAAAGACATTGTTTGGATGAACGCATAAACCTTTCAGCACTAATGGTGCCTTTTTCAAATGTGCAATCTGTCAATTCCATAGCACTAATGTGCTCCTGTACCATCAGACATGAAAGCTTGTGATAACAAGTTGGATGTTTTGTGCATTTTTTCCCCCCTAAAATTCCAAATTTTGATTTGTCTGACCACAGAACAATTTTCCGCTTTGGTCCATTTTAAATGAGTGTTTACCCAGAGAAGACGATGGCATTTCTGGGTCACGTTCACATGTGACTTCTTCTTAACCGGCATTTGTCTATAGAATGGAGAATTGTGTTCATAGAGACAAAACTGGGATAAACCAGTGATGTGTCTACATATAACAAAGCAAAGAACCAGTTTTAAAACACAGTACCAGTCAAATGTTTGGACACACTCACCACTGAGCGTGTCCAAACATTTTTAATCTTTTGGCACTTTGTTACTAGCTGGCTGCAGCAAAACCATGACTTATTCCCATTTTTTCTTTAGTTGAATCTACAAAAAAATAAAAAAATACCTAAAGATAACACATTCTCCTTCCCCTGACTGTATTATTTTATTACTGGCATATCACGGCATTATGTGCAGTGTGTCCATAAAATGTTTGAGGAAACTACACACGTGGAGGACAAAAATGAAACGGCAGGCCTAACAAACTATCTTTAGGAGATTAACAGTACCTGAAAGTCCTGTTCTTAAGAAATGGGAAAAAAATCCAGCAGAGACCTGGCACAGGACCAGAGAGATGCATCTGGCCATTCAGTTGATATTGTTTGCTGAAACCTCATCAAAAATGATGATGAATAGAGTTTGAAATTTTTGGAGCAATTTTCAGGAGAGAAATACAACAGTGAGTGTCTACAGCCATCTTTAAAACACAGTGCAGGTTTTGTCATGGTTTGGGGCTGCATTTCAGTCTGTAATGTTGGAGAGCTTGTCGATCACAGAAAAGTATCGTTGGATTTTAATCCACCATGCAATACCACCTGGAAAGTGTCTGATTGGCAGCGGCTTCATTTTAATTATTAATGATCCCAAACACACTTCCCATGCAATAAAATCACACTTAGAAAAACACACAATGGAACACTTTCAGTCATGGATTGGCCTGCCCCCCCAGACCTCACCACCCAGACCTCACCGGGTGGGATCATCTGCATAAAGAACAGAACAAACAGCAGCCAACATCCAGCAACATCCAAAGAAGAGCTTTAGAATGTCCTTCAAGCAGCTTGGAGAACTATTTCTGAAGACTAATTTAAAAATGACAAAAGCTTGCCTAAGCCAGTTCAGACTATGTTGAAAATTCAGGTGGTCATATGCTAATACTAATATTTATATTTTCAATAAATTGACCCCCCCCCACCCCCCAACACACACACACACAAGTCTTTCACACAGTCCTTGTACTTTGCATCTTTTCTGACCAGTGGGGTGATTTAAGTTAATTTAGGTGCATGCTTAGACTTCAGGGTAAAACTTTTCATTTTTGCAACTGTTTACAAACATGCTGGATTAAGAAGAGTATGAATTGATCAAAAATTCTCTTTTAGAATTTGATTCATATGAAGGGCTTATGAAAGACACCAATGAAAAACACACATACACACTTGCACCCAATCTAACCATCCATCTTTTAATTGTCTCCCCCCCCCATACCCCTCCTTCTTCTGTCCAACACTACATCTGCTTTAGACAATTAGCCCTGACTGCAGTGCTGTTAAGAGAAGTTCAGTAAAACCCTGTTAGTGCGCACACACACACACACACACACACACACACACACACACACACACACACACACACACACACACACACACACACACACACACACACACACACACGTGCAGTGGGTGTTGGTGGGGTGCTCTGTGGAGAACAACAGCATCAGTTACCTGCCAACCCCCTGAGAGGCACAGTAAACTCCACCTCCCCTCCTTTACACTATATCTAGATAATTGCCATAGAGTGCAGGCATCTACAATCTTCTGTAATGAACTCCAGCATCCCCAGACACCTTTCTCTTCCCTCCGATTCCTCTCTCTTATCCATCCTTTCCTTTTTAAACCCGTCGCTCAACCATCTCTTTGCTCCTTGTCTCACCATTGCCCCTCTATTCTTCCCTTTAGACACCTTGTCTCTCTCCACACTCCCAACCCCATCCCTATACTCCTCATTTGTTGTCCTCTACTTCTCCTCTTAATCTATGTTATCCTCATACCTCCAACTTTTCCAGTTTATTCGATCCTTTTCTCAATTCCTCCTGCTTTGTACTCCTCCACTATCTTTAATAGGATGCCATTGCAAGGCCATTATTGAGCTAAACCACAGGGCTGTTAGTCTTAAAATGGTTGACACTATAGACCTTCTACATGGTCATACTTCACAGACATGGTTGTAACCATCCAATTTATTCAGTTCATCCAGTGACTGTTTACTTTGCCAATATTTGGCTAAATCAGCTCAATAATGCATTTTATCCAGATCTGACCATTTGACCTTTAACCATGCCAAAGGACCTTGATAAGGAAAAATATATGCGTGCTCATGATCACTGTCTTGCTGTGGTGGTTGCTGCTGGCATTTGTAACGCCTGTGTTTCTATGTTTTGATACTGTGTGTGAAGGTACATTAATAAAATATCAATAATTGCTCGAATATCTGTAAAGGTTACTGGCAGTAAGAAACTCTCAGAGGATTTTGACCTGTCCACGCTTCTTTTTTCTGTCAGGGCAGCCATTCTTTGTAATAATCTCCCTGAGGAGATCAAATTGGCAAGTTCACTTTCATCTTTTAAATCCCTCTTAAAGACATATTTTTATAAGCAGGCTTTCTCTGTGCTGCGATTTTGAGTTATTTCTATATATATTCATAATTGTTTTACCACCTACTCATAGTGATAATCTTCAATTTATTTTATATTTGCCTTTATTTACCTGTTTTTTAATGTAATTTTTATTCCTCACTTTTAACCTATTATTATTAAAAAGTGTTTAAGCATTTTCAACTCTTTGTTTTGGGGTTACCACCAGTTTTCAGTTTTCAGTTTGGGTTCATTGTTTTCAACACAAAAGTTTTCATATGCACAAAAAGCCTGATCAAATTATAGTGAATATAGTTGAGCA
Organism: Archocentrus centrarchus; assembly: GCF_007364275.1. Taxonomy (NCBI): domain Eukaryota; kingdom Metazoa; phylum Chordata; class Actinopteri; order Cichliformes; family Cichlidae; genus Archocentrus; species Archocentrus centrarchus. The sequence continues at coordinate 28,278,768 of NC_044346.1, read as the reverse complement.
TTCTCCAGTTAAAGATGTTAGAAGAAGAAGAAGAAGAAGAAACAGCCTTTATTGTCCCACAGAGGGGAAATTTGGGTGTAACAGCAGCCGCAGTTATTATAAATATAAATAAAGATATAATAATTCACACTATTAAGAAAAGAATATATATAAAATCAACAAACAATATTAACCTTAATACTACTAATAATAACACTATATACAATGTACATGATGTGCCTGTGTGTTGAACCTTAACAGGCCGGACTATTTACAGTATATTATATATTATCCTACATTGTGTAGGCTATTGTGGTTTTTGTTGGGAGCAGTGATGGTTATAAAGTCTTACAGCTGCTGGGAGGAAGGATCTGCGGTAACGCTCCTTTGTGCATTTAGGATGCAGCAGTCTGTCACTGAAGGAGCTCTCCAGCTCAGCAACAGTTTCATGCATGGGATGGGAGACCTTGTCCATCAGTGATGTTATTTTGGTCAGAGTCCTTCTGTCTCCCACCACCTGCACTGAGTCGAGAGGACATCCTAGGACAGAGCTGGCTTTCCTGATGAGCTTGTCTATCCTCTTCCTCTCAGCTGTAGACAAGCTGCTGCTCCAACATACTGCTGCATAGAAGATGGCTGATGCCACCACAGAGTCATAGAAGGTCTTCAGGAGTGTCCCCTGCACTCCAAAAGACCTCAGCCTTCTCAGCAGGTAGAGTCTGCTCTGACCCTTCCTGTAGAGCGCATCAGTGTTATGAGTCCAGTCCAGTTTATTGTTTAGGTGAACACCCAGGTACCTATAAGAGTCCACTATCTCAATGTCCACTCCCTGGATGTTCACCGGTGTCCGTGTGGTGGGTCTGCGCCTGCGGAAATCCACCACCAGCTCCTTGGTTTTAGCGGCGTTGATCAGGAGGTGGTTCCGCTGGCACCAGTCCACAAAGTCCTGAGTCCACTGTCTGTACTCTGAGTCATCCTCACCTGTGATGAGGCCAACTATGGCAGAGTCGTCAGAGAACTTCTGCAGATGGCAGCGTGGGGAGTTGATGGAGAAGTCTGCAGTGTAGAGGGTGAAGAACTAGGTGTTAGATTCATAACTAGCTTGAAATGTGTTTTTACAAACTAAAAAGGACTTTACCTTTTAAGCAGTTAAACTAAAGCAAATCTACTCCAGGGAAATATGTAGTTTGAGGCTAAATTGACAATTTACATGTGATACAAAATTGCAACAAAATACAGTGAAACATAATAAAGTCACATTCCAAACAAACAGATAAGACACTGCGTTGAGTTTATAGCAAAAGGTACCCACTTGTTCAAAGCATTTCTGGTGCCCCGTGACTGCCTGGTGGTGCATTCACAGAAATCATGGAAAAAAGCAGCAGGGCTTGTCAAAGGAGAGAGGAGTTGAGAAACAATGGTAAAACACAAATGAAAATAATTTATTTTCTTTTATGGTCTAAAACTGATTGTAGTGTAACCAGTTAACTACATATGAATGGCAAAAAGTAATTTAATAAAATCTGAAAGTCCTAAATATCACTGTAACTACTGTACCAGCAAAACAGTTATACTCTCAGTCAGTACAGCTGAAGAACTTGTTTAATATGATGTTGCTCATTGGTAATTCCCAACTAACACTAACACTTTTATGTATTAATGGTTAATCTCTTAAATAAAAATGATATTTTTAATGCTAATATATAATCATTGTTGTTATCTCTGAATTTTCAATGTTACTGTTTTACAGCCTTTATGCAGCACCACCTTTAAGAAGAGAAAGAAAACAAAAACACAACAGGGTAGTTAGGTTCAAAAAAATTTATCGGGGTCCAAAAAAACACCTTAGCTAAGCATATCGCACATTTAAAGCCCGGCTCCCAGCCAAAACAGTTCTCTGATAATGATGGACGTCAGCAGGCCTGGAACGCCAGATCCAGCTCACACAAATCACAAATAGAGCTGGGGGGGGGGGTTCCAAATGGTCCAAATTGCAGTTATCGTCTTCTTCGCTATGCAGAACCTAATTTTATCTCCAGCTCTTATCCCTTTCGCCTGCGAGCACGTTCACAACTGGACTACGCATCCAGCTTGTGGCTCAGGTCCAACACGCTCTGAGTCTGAGTCTGAACAGCCCTCCATAGCCCATCCATCTGGTTCTGCTGACTCAGCAGATGCTGAATTGCTGCCCAGATTTTCTTAATTTCCCAGTAAATCAGGTATCCTCCAAGCCCAGACAGAAGAGATTCCGTTACCAAAAAGCCGAATATGTATATGTCTTCCACATCCTTGACCCACAGCGCTGAGAGACACAGAGGTCTCCACATGCCCCATGAATCCAGGACATGTCCAACCGGGTCTGTTCCACTAGGACATGTGGGCTCCCCTTTCCATGATCTCATAGTGGAGAAAATACTATCCATGGTGTTTAGGGCCCAGTTTGCCAGATCCATGCTGAACCATGAACCATAAACCATGAACAATAAAATTAGTTTTAGAGGTTGAATGTTAGGCTTGAGTAATATCTGACTTCTCAGAGAAGTCCAGTGTGCCTGCTCAAATTTGGGTGTAAAACATGGATTCAGTCATGGCATCTGTTAGTGGATGGGATACATCAGGGAACAAGTGAACATTCTGTCCTCACAGTTGTGTTAGAAGCAGGAAAACTGGGGAAGTGTAAGTATTTGAGCAAGTTTGACAAGCCCAGAACTGTGATGGCCAAATGACTGGGCCAGAGCATCTCCAAAACTACAGCTTTCGTTGGGTGTTTTCGGTCTGTAGTGGTCAGTATCTATCAAAAGTGGTCCAAGGAACCAGCAACAGGGTCATGGGTGGCCAAGGCTCACTGATGCACATGGAGAGTGAAGGCTGACTCGTGTGGTCCAGTCCAGCAGGTGAGCTACTGTAGCTCAAATTGATGAAAATGTTAGTGCTGGCTCTGGTTAGAAAGGTGTCAGAATCCACAGTGCATCACAGTTTGTTACATTTGTGGCTGCATAGCCGCTGATCAGTCAGGGTGCCCATGCTGACCATGCTGAAGCAATATAAGAAGATGGCCTCTCTGATGAATCACATTTTCTTTTGCATCACGTGAATGGCCGGGTGCATGTGTGTCACTTACCTGGCACCAGGATGCATTATGGGAAGAAGAAGGCAAGTGAAGGCAGTGTGATGCTTTGGGCAATGTTCTGCCAGGAAACCTTGGGTCCTACCATCCATGTAGATGTTAACACAACACAATATTAGACCGGTGGTCATAATGTTATACTTGATTGGTGTAAATCTGTATATATATATATATATATATATATATATATATATATATATATATATATATATATATATATATATATACTGTACTGTACATAACAAAAGCATCTCCCTCCCGTCAACAGCTCTAGCTGTGCTAGAAAGTTGATTGTGTATCATACTCATCAAGATGGGTTGATCAAGGTGACATCTGTAGAGTTGGCTTACGGCCAAAGTTAGAATTGTTCCTGTGTCCTGGATTTGATAATGTGTCTAAATAGTTAGTACAGGATCATTTATCTAAATAAAGACACCACTCCAAAGACACTCTTGCCCTGAGACAGGCGAGTGGGGATATGTTTCTGGTACACTCATCGTGTAGTGGAATGACACCCAATAATTGATTACAGTGGCAATTAGCTTTTAAATTACTAAGAGGTACAAAAGGTGGATAAGTGGAACTTCAAGTGGAGTGGTTTTACACTGTCAAGGGAGAGAGCAAATTTTAAAGTGGCATGTGCAAGTGCATGTTTGCACCTGTGTAGTGTTATGAGAGCTTAAGCACACACACACACACACACACACACACACACACACACACACACACACACACGTATGCACATGTTTCAATCTATCCCTACTTTTTACTGACTCAGAACCTCAGAGACTTCCTTCAAAATTTCCAGCTGCGAGCTTGATGTGCTTCTATATAAAGAAATGGAAAAGAACATTTCTGCCAACACTCCCACGCAAATAGAGGCGCACACAAACACAGTGTGACAAACAGTATGAAGGCAAAACTAATTATTCATAGCAGGCAGGAAAATATTCACATGGAGAACGCATGCATCCACACGAATGGAGGGACATTTCTTGCTAAACAACCTGGCATGAGCCTAAACCATCAGCAGCTGTAGCCTGACGGCAGATGTGAGACACAGCAAAGCCTGCTTGTGTGTTTGCGTGTTTATTTGTGTGGTTCCATGAAAGCTGCTATCATCGTTTTTTTTGTTATGAAAAGCGAAAAGGAACTGACGAAAAAAAAAAAAGAGTTGGAATGAGGATACTTTGAGTAAGGGCTGAGTCTTTTTAGAGAATGTACTGCAATCACAATAGCATTCCATCTTGACAAAGGATGAGGATCTGAGAGACTTGGGAGAATAAATATTACATCACATGTAGCTAACACTGATCGTACTCATGCTGCAACCTCATAAAGACCTTGTCAGTTGTCAATCTGTTTATGTACCAGTATGTGGGGGCAAAAACGCTAGTCCATCAATCATTTCAGACAGGCGCTTTGATTAAAACTAAACATAAAGCAGCATTTACTAACTACTCCCTTTGAAAAAAAAGTATAATTTAACCTTGATTGAAATACGACACCCTTCCCCCACCTTCATTTGGTCTCTTCTGAATAATGTCCAGCATGCCTCCGTTTACAGCTGAGCTGTTATACTTTTGTCAGAAGTATGAAATCAAATAATATATTCTTCTTAGTGTTGACAGCTTTGACCAAATCACAGACCACCTGACATAACATATATTTTCAAATGTAAATGTAAATCAAAATATTCCCGTGAGAGTTTCACTCATTTGCTTTTTGCTTATCAGTTAAATTGATATGTCTATGTAGCAATAAGAGAAAATCATCAGAAAGCACAGAATTACAATTTAAGAGTTCTTTTAAAATTTCACTATCAGTGTCAACACTTTGCCTGTGAAACTGTCACAACGGAGACTGAACCAGCAGGAAATAGAAGGGCAAACACATCAGTATTAAGAGTCAAAGTCACACTGCTGCACATCACATGCACAAGGATAATAGCTTGGTAAGCCTGATGTTCCTTTAGGGTAACAAATTGCAAGTTTGTGCAATAATTAAGGACTCAAAGGACACAGAGTACCTGAGAATCTAAACCCACTTAGGTGGTCTATCCATCCACTTTTCACACTGTGTGTGTGTGTGTGTGTGTGTGTGTGTGTGTGTGTGTGTGTGTGTGTGTGTGTGTGTGTGTGTGTTTTTAACCAAACTGAACCACAGGGCCTTTATCTATCCCACCTTTAAGCTAAAAGGCAGAGACTGTCCATTTATTATTTGTAGCTCTGGAAGCCTAATCTTTAAAAAAGCATGTTGGAGTTATACCTCAAAAAACATTTGCAGGAAGAAGGAACTACTCCTGATGCAGAAATGAGCACATTGGAGGAATTAAACCAATGAATTTTTCTGTCTCAGTAGCATAGAGCTTTGAGAAAGGCAGGAAGCATCGAAGTGGATGTCTTTTGATTTGCAACGTATGAAGTCCGTTCTTCACTGTTGGTATTAATAAGGCAGACAGAGACTTTTTCTACAGGATTTAGTCAAGGTATATGTTGAAAATGTGCAAGCCTAAGCAGTAGGAGAAAAGTTTTAAAAGTGGAACTTATGTTAACTTTATGCAAATCTTAGGCTTCAAATGTTCTCAAATGGAGTGCCTGTATGATTGACGTCTCCACACGATGTGTCCTTATCCAACTTCAGTTCTTATAACTGAAAAAAAAAAGATCTTCTTCAGGCTTAACATTATATTAAGAATCTCTTTTTGTCATATAGAAAAAAGTGAAGCTAAAATTATTAAATTAGAAAGTAAATTTATGACATTAGTACTTGTGTGAGTCAAAGAGTTCTCCAGCTCTACTAAACCTACTCCAAGTACAATCCAAGGACCCTTACTCCGTGTGCAGCTCTACTTCTTGGAATTGATTGATGATGAATGATTTATACAGCTACTACAAACTTACAGTTGGCTCAGTTAGTAACTGTACAGAGCTTAGTGGTTTTGTAATACCTTACAATCACTCTCATCTTTTTAACTGGAATTTACACTAGAGAAAATAGTTGGATTTCTGGTTTTTGGCAGTAGAAATCTATGGGGCCAAAGGACCCCCCCCCCCCCCCCCCCCCCCCCCAAAAAAAAAAAAAAAAAAGCAAACAAACAAACAAACTAGTAGTTGCACTTCAACCTACAATAACAGCAGTATTTCCCTGCATTCTCAGACTACCTCCTAAAGCAATTTGGTTTATGAGAGAGCTCGTTACAGTGTGTTCTAAGCCAATTTTCTGCCCTCATTTTAGTTACCCAAATGCCAGTCACACATTTGCCTTGTCATGTTGTTTTTCAACTGCTGGCCATGAGGTGGCAACACAAACCCAGATATCCAGCTTCACCTTCTTATCAAGGCCATTCCATCCAGCTTCCCTGTCTTTCCCATCTTCTCAATCTGTATGTGGCCACTACTTCTGATTCATTTTTTATTTTAATTCAGTTTTAAAATCAAACTATATTTTATGGTATATACTAAATAAAATTTGGAAATATAAAATTTAACAAAATTTAATGTATATTATGAAAATCATGCAGAAACTGATTCCAAAGTCAAGAACAGAGAACACAGTAAGAGTGTAAATTCAAGCACTTGTACTTGACTTCAGTGATGAGGGAACAACCCAGAACACAAAAGAAGACAAAGTGGAAGTTCATATAGTGAATTAGATCAAATAAAATGTAATTCTGTTTCTGGCTTTTGCAGATAAAAGGTTTATGTGATTCCTGTCGCATGACCAAAAAGTTTGCCAGGTTCATCCCCTCTTTGGAGCCAGTTGCTAACATATTTTGTTGCTAACATTAACACAAATATCCAATCAGTCAATCAAATAGCAGCAACTCAATACATTTAGGCATGTACACATATCAAACAATCTGCTGAAGTTTAAACAGAGCATCAAAGTTGCAAGAAAGGTGATTTAAGTAACTCTGAATGTGGCATGATGGGCTGGTCTGAGCATTTCAGAGTTTGCTGATCAGGGATCAGATGGTTGTACAGGAAAATCCCTGCACAATCATCTCTAGAGTTTACAGTCAATGGCCTGAAAAAGAGAAAAAAAAATCCAGTGAGCAGCAGTTCTCTGGGTGGTTACTTGTTTATGTCAGAGATCAGGGGCTTAAGTGCTTCAAGCTGATTGGAAGGTAACTCAAATAATCACTCATTACCCCCAAGAAAAGCAGAAGAGCATCTCTGAAAGGAAAACTCACCAAACCTTGAAGCAGATGGTCTACAATTCATATTGGCTCATCAAAATTGGACAATAGAAAATTGGAAAAATGTTGTCTGGTTTGATGAGTTTGGTTTACTTTATTTTACATGAACAGCATGAAAGCATTAATCCATCCTACCTTGTAACAACATTTCAGGCTGGTAGTGATGGTGCAGTGGTTGAAGCATGTGTTATGGATGTTAATGTTATGGAGGTGTCATGGTCCTCGGTCTTCTGCCCAGTGTTTTGTGTTTTTTGGTAGTTCAAGTTATGTTATTGATAAATATATTCAGTTTGTTTTTTAGTTTGCTTAGGGTTTAGATTTCCACCTTTGCAGCTTTCTGCTTAGTTTGTTCTTAGTTCTTGCCATTTTGAGTTTTGTATTCTAGCTTATTTCTCGTCATGATTTTATTCTCGGTTTTGGTTCTGCTTCCATCTGTAATTTGTGATTATAGTCCTGTGTTCTGTGTCAAGTCTGTGTTGCTGTGCCTGTGTATAGTTACTTCCCCTTTTTATTTTCTTAGTCTTGTGTGCATTGCGTTCATGTTTGCTTCTCTTTGTCTTGTTAGTTCAATGCTGTTCACCTGTGTCTTGTTTATTTAAGCCCTCAGTTTTCCTCAGTTCTTTGTCACGTCCTCCCTCATGCTGTGTGCTCTGTGCGCTCTGCCTGGTGAATTCTTGGCTTGAGAGCTGCATTATTTTGTATTCTGTATTTTGGAAAGTCTTCAGCATTAAAGCTGCTTACTTTAGTTCACATTCCTGTCTCATGAGTCCTGCATTTGGGTCTGCAACCTGCCCACCACACAGGAGGTCACATTATTTATACAAGAGATTAATATTAAATGGAAAGGCTTTATGAAAACACCCAAACAACAAAACAACATGTTTGTTTAAACAAACACAATAATTATAGCTGTAATGCTTGCTGTTGTAATTAATTATATTAACAACTGATTTGCCATTTTAAATGTCAATGTAGTGTACAACGTAGCATGTACAATCTAAGTACTCTTTGACTGCAATAAAAAAAAGACTACTAAAAATGGTTATTATCAAGCACAGTGTGTCTGTGTGTCTTTATGTGTGTGTGTGTGTGTGATATTTTATAAACCCAAAAAAAGGCTACTCAGAAAAACACAAAAATGTTTGCCTGTGCTGTGCAGACCACATCTACATGTTGTAACTGTGTATGGTCCTCTGGGGGCAAAATCAAAAACTGTCCAGTTATTCAACCAATCAACAGCGACGTATGCATAGTCACATCTGGTGAATTGCTGTCAGCTTTTCAGAAGACACAAATATGCCTCCATTGCCCAGCATTGGCTGAATTCCCATAATCCTTCTCTTGCTGTGCCCAAAGAGTTATGCAAATAGATACAAATGTGGAAAATGGCATTTCTGACCTACATCATGGGTGTCAAGAAATGAAAAGTAAATGAGTAATATTTCACTATCCAAGGGAAATGGTCAAATGGTTATAATTATTATTATTTTGTTGTTGAATTAAAGGCCAAGGCAGTGTGCCTAGTTTGTGGGGACGTGCTCATCGGAATGACCAATCTTGAGTGCTATTGGAACTTGAAATATGCTCAACTGGATCAGCTGCAAGAACACTTGAATATGGTTAATGCTTGTTGGTAGAGTTTGGAAACCAAAGAAACACCCTGAATAGCCTCTGACATGGCCAATGATATTCAGAAACTAGAACTGTGAGACAAACACAGAAACAAAAAACAAAGAAAAAAGAAACCAACAAACAAACACTCAAGGACATGGCAAGATATTTCCAGTTTTTCTCTTTGACCTACACAAAAGCAACAGACAAGACCCAAACCTGGATGAGTATGCTTGTAGCATCATCATCATTACAAACTGCAATCAGGTACCTTGCCAAGGAGAAACATTTTCAACCATTGCATTAGACAGTTTTGTGTGGTATGTTCTGTACTTTTTTAAGCCACCAAAATGGAAATGTCTCTAAATTTATAGTATCTAATCCTTAGTTTGCAACAGAAACTCTTGCTAAAATTAGCAGAGAATCCTGATTTTATCCTGTCCAAAATACTCATTTTGGTGATAACGATTCAGAAACGTTAGTGACTCTTGCAGAGTAAGAAGTTTGTGCCTTTTATTTCACAATACTGAAACCGCTACATTGTAAACATTCAATCTGCTTAACTAGTAATTCTCCATCTCCTCAATACAACTGCTTTTGCACAAAAATTGAAAGCCATGAAGATGTATGGTAACTGCAAATTGGTTAAAACCTCCCCTGCCCCCACATGGCAGGACTGACAGTGTTCTCTTTCGCACACACACCTACACACCTAGAATATAATTGAATAGCACTGTGACAGCACTCACAGGCATTTGGAAGAGCATACAGTAAATATTAACAGTTACATGTACCAGAACAATTGGCACAGTGGACAAGTGAAACTTTGGCAGAGCAGCCTCAAGTAAACCAAACAGATTCATTAATGTAACATTACTAGTCACTGAAAGGGAAATAATGAGCCTTGGGCTTTGTTTTCACACCGTCAATAATACACTCAGTACATCGAGTCCTTATTATTACATGCTGCTTCTCAAGTTGATTTTAATTCATCATTGCATTTGTGAAAGTAAATGTTCAGAGAAAGAAATCAAAAGTATCATATAACAGGAGCTATTGTAACTTTAATAACGTTCATAATGGGCTTGTTCTATTCAAGAGACCTAGTAAGCCATGAGAGTGTAACAATGATCCAGAATGCATATTCTCTAAAAGTCCCGCAGCTAAATGAGATTCAGTCATTCTCAACGCATGTATTTTAACCTGTGCTTTGTCTATTGCAACACCCTACCCTGTCCTCTGGGTAACACGAATTTTCTTCTATCATGAGAAACAAAATCACTGCTTAATCATTATTTAATGATCAAAATTTTGTAGAGAAATGTGGTATCAGAGACACGTGTATTGACCCCAAGTCTCTGGTTGTGAAAGGTGGTCTTTCTTTATTTTAGTTTGAAGTACTTTCACAAACTACAATCTTTCTTTCTTTCTTTCTTTCTTTCTTTCTTTCTTTCTTTCTTCCTTCCTTCCTTCCTTCCTTTCTTCCTTCCTTCCTTCCTTCCTTCCTTCCTTTCTTTTGTACACCTGTGTGTGAAAGATTGTTCTGCCACTGCTTCAATGTGGGGTGTTTTTCATTTAAATAGGCTCTTATTCCCTTATGAAACACTGAGGCTGATAAATGAAAATTGTCTTTGTGTACATAGTGCATACTTCTGTCTCTGGGTGTATGTGATGTTGTCTCATTATTTCATCTTTGAGAATGATTTTAAAAAACCTTTGAAGAAATTTAGCTCGATAGTTATTAAACTGAAAATGCTCCTGTAGAGCACACGAGCGTCTTACATCTCACGTTTGTTTGTGTCTGCATTGGAAATTTGTACAAACTTGTGTATAAATGGCTGGCTGTGTGAGAAGAAAAATGTATTTGTGCCATTCACAAGTGCATATGTATATGTGTGGTTTGCATGCAATGTGTACTGTGCATGTTTACAGAATAGAAGCACTAACAGGTTTATTGGTGTTTGTGCAGCGTCAGTCTGTCAGTGATTGCTGGGGTAATTATTTCCACTTTGCATTGTGTTTGTGAATAATTTAACAGTGCTGAGTGTATTTTAAGTGAATGCATCCTTTTGTGTTGTAATATTTCTGTATAAACTTGGTTAAGGGAATAAAAGAGATAAATAGAAATGGTACAGTGAGATGCAGATGGATAAAAATGACAAGTGCCAAATGTCTTCATTAAATTCTAATTTCTGGAGTGTTTCATTCTGTCTGCCTTTCTAAACTTTTAATAGCATTTGTGACTCTCTGTACTTCTGTCTCTGTGTCAGCCTCTTTTGTTTTCTTCATCTGTATCCTCAGCATATTTTCCTGACTTTCTAAACTTTGATCATTTCTGTTGAGAGAATCTAGGCCCTTCTACATACATTGTATTGTTTCTGGGCCACTTCAACAGAACAACTACGCAAAAAAATTTTGTTGTGTATGGCACTTTTTTTTTTCCTTTTTCATTACAAAGCAACTAATCATGCTGATAGTGAAGCATTTATCACACAGTTCTGGGGTGTATTCTGTGATTTTTGGCAAATGATTGCTGAAGGTTGCTGGTGTGAAATTAGTCACAAAGAGGTTCTGTATTGAAATCCTTCTTGTAATTCCTTTGGTTGATTGCAGGTTGTCATGGTTGCCAGTAGTCTGCATGGAAGTGTCTGCAAACACTTGCAAGCTACCATAGGCCTTCAAAGTAAAAGTTGCACCTTTTGAAATGTGTTGGGTTGTAGCAGTAAGGTACAATGTTTACTCTGAAAGCAAACCTTCCCTGTTTCTGGTTTGTCTTGGACTTTGCCAATTGTCACTACAGTTCATTGTTGCAGGCAAATTGGCATCTTCGATGCAAACAAGGATACTACTTTGGAGGCTCTAATGGCAAAAGCCTGCTGACCTTTGTTTACTAGACAAGATCTTAGAATAACCAGCAGTGTCCCATTCACTAACAATTCCTTGATATAATTTGGAGCAAGGCCTTTAAATGCATTAATGGTGAATAATATTATGGCTATGAATGATCTGGCTGAGAGGAAGCCTGTATACTGAAAAAAAAAAATGCCAAGGATAGAGCCCTGAGGACTGCCACAATTAAAATGGGCAGCAGAGGAGGAAGAATTAACTATGGACACACTAGAGGTTCTGTTAGATGAGCAAGTTTGCAAAAGCTTTAGATCAGATGCCTTAATCCCAAACCAGGTTTAAAGACAGTGCAGGAGAATAGAACGGTCAATTGTGTTGAATGCTACACTTAAATCTGAGACCACTAAGACTGAGCAGTCACTTCTATCAGCTGTTAAAAGTAAATCATTGGTAACCTTCACAAGGGCAGGTTCTGTGCTATGGTAAGCTCTAAAACCTGACTGAAAAGTGTTAAAAATATTATTATTATTATTCATAAAATATATTAATTGCACTGAAATGACTTTAGATAAAAATGATAATTTGGAAATGTGCCTGTAATCATCAAGCTATTGGGGACCCAGATTAGGCTTTTTAAGTAAGGTTTGAATGACAGCGTGTTTAAAACACATCGGAAAATTACGAGAAGTTAAAGATAAAGTTAAAGCTGTTTATAATTAAAAGGTCATTAAACGGGGTGCCTGGGTGGCTTAGTGGTGAAGCCGGCGAGCACATACATATGCCGTGTTGCGGTGCAGGCGCACCCATGTGTCTTCCCCTGTATCTTTCCCCCATTTCCTGTCTCTCTCCACTGCCGATAAAAAAAGCTGCTGTGGCCAAAAATGCAAAAAAAAAAAAAAAAAAAAAGGTAATTAAATGAGAAATTTAGGAAATAACTCTTTAAAAAACTTGGTTGGGATATAGCTGTACCACAGGTGGAGGACTTCATTTGAGAAATTATTTTGATTAGAGATGAGTGGTTGATGATTTGAAACTGTGAGAGTGATGTTGTTACTGAAATAATGAGATTACATGAATCCGGTGTCATTTGTGAATGACTTGATTCATTTTTCCCAATAAAGTGTGCTGCAAATTTTTCAGGCCAGTCAGATTCAGGTCTGAGGAGGACCACTGAGAGCAGAATTTAATGTAGAATAGTACCCTGGGATTGTGACTATTTCTGGAAATGATGTCAGAGAAGTATACTTAAATATATATATATATATATATATATATATATATATATATATATATATATATATATATATATATATATATATATATATAGTCTTTTGCAGTGTTGAGTGATTGAGTATAATCATTCAGCCAGGGGAGAGAAATAGTTTAAGGCTTTCTGCATTTAAGTGGAACAACACAGTTTAGAAGAGAAAGACATTGATTATGTCAATTATGATGTAAGAAGCAGAAATATTGTTTGTTTTTCTGTATTGCCATGCAGTTGTGGACTACTTAAAATCACTTATGGAGTACTTAAATTTACTTACAGTATAATTATTTCTTTGTGTCCTGTAAAAACCTCACTTGTTACTCCGTTATTCCAGTGTACCTACCTTTAAGTATTTGTAGATAAATATAACATTGTAATTTCAAATAAATTTCAAATAAAATACTGTGTAGGAGTCAGTAAATTAAAATAAACACATGATCACAATCTAATCACAAAACTAAGAACTTTGAATGCAGTGAAAATACCAAAAGAACACTCAGAGAACAAACAAACAAAAAAACACAGCTAAACCCCACCCCTTCCACAGGGTCGAGGAAGATGGAAGCCATCAAATTCTACAGGGGGGAGTAATCTCCACTAAGTCTCAGTTACCATAAAGAAGCTGAGTTGATAATTGACAATTAAATTATTAATTAATAAAGACATAAATCTTGCACTGAGAAAGCCATTTCTTTTAGTGTGTAATTTAATCCAGCTTGAGTAGGAGCAGATCGACAGCTGATGTCAGTTGAAAATATTTGTTCCCCGTGGCAAAAAGAACAGTCTGTTACTTTCCACGAGGAAAGGAAAAAGGATAGAATGGATGGGGATGGCTGGCTAGTGTATAGAGCTCTATGGTGATGCATTAACAAGTGTAAACTGTGAGGGGTTCAAAGGATCAAAAACAGTTGGTTCTCTGTTGTAAAAGGAAGACATTGGAAAAATATTATGCAAAGATTATAAATCCCAATATGTTTATAGAGAGTCCTGTCTCTGCATGACAGGCAGTGAGGATCAAGTTGGGCTGGCATTAGGACCCAGATAATGTCAGTAGTAGTGGGACTGGTGAGACAGAGTGGACTGTGATGAATCAATTTCACCAGCTGCAACAGGAGTAACTGAGTGATAATTTTGGATATTATTGTAGGGTCTTTACAGTATAAAGTGCCTTGAAGTGACAGTTGTTGTAATTTGGTGTGATATAAATAAAATTGAATTCAATTGAATTATACAATGTGAGGTGTTTGAGGAAAGACATCTTGCTCCAAGTCCATTTGGATTGTACCATTGTTTCTGGAGAATTGACTGCGCTCCCAGAAGAGACTGAAATTGTCAATGAAGGAGATGCTGTGGGCAGTGCATGCTGATGGCTATGTGTGCAGTGACAATAACATATTGAAACATCCAACACCACAGCTGGCCTGGGAAAGCCTTGGTGTTCCCCTGGATAAGCTGAAGGAGGTGACTGGGGAGAAGGAGGTCTGGGTTTCTCTGCTTAGGCATCTGCCCCTGTGACCTGGCTCTGGATAAGTGGAAGAAAGTGGATGGATGAAATTAGAAGTTTGATGCCAATCCAAGTACAAAATTACAAAATGTTTAATTATGATAAATGAAAAAGCAAAAAATAAATGGCTGGCTGGAAAACAAAATTACTTAATTTTAAAAATTATCAATTGGCCCCAAAACAATTAAGCAAAATAGCATTTTGTAACAAAATGTAATATTGAAAATAAATAAACAGTTAAATGAACTAAATCATAATATAATTTAATAAGAAAATTAGTCAGGACCAACGAATCGTCTGTTAGAACAATTAAGTCAATGAACCATTTTATATATTAAAAGAAGGTCCTATAGACCTGAGCACAACTCATTGGCTAAAGTTGTGCAAAGATCTAAACATATATTTAAAGAAGAAGCTATTCAAAATAATGTTGCACAATAATTTCAGAAAATGTATACATTTGCAGAACCAACAGAATTAAATTGCTTATCGTTGAATGATTTATCACACTTATTACATTTGTTTTGACATTCCCAGTGTGCATTTTCCTTTTATTCTTCTACTTTTTTTTTCTTCTTCAAAATGTCATTATATAAAACATCTCACACTACTTACTGGATGCACAGTGAGTAATGATTCCTAATAGCAGTTATCTTGAATTTAGTCAGCAAGTTTTTCTTTTGAAGCTGTGGTTCCCTGCTATTGTACAAAAACTCATGAAACAGAATAAATATCAGTATCAGTGGTATCTGAGAGTCTTCGAATGATAAGCTACCATTGTCTTTTTTGTGCAATTTTGCAACTCCAGTCTGAGATCAGGTACAAATATGACTGAATAGAAATACTGATGTATGGGCAACAAGCAATGCCATGGTAATTTAAGAAGGTTATATCTGCTATTCTTAGAAAAGTGTGTTGTTGAGTATGGGAATTAATTGTATTAAAAACTGCAGTTTATTGAGGTTAATTCTTATGTAACCATACAGTTCTATTGACTACTAAGGTAGATGTCACTGATTTGTTGGAATTTATGACATTTTCAAAAATATGCTCTCTTTCCAAATGTTACAGCCCAGTCACAGTCACACAGGTCTAGAGACTGGTCGGTGACCCCCTGCAATTATTGGTTGCTAGGAAAAAAAATGCACATTTGCTGACCAGCTGGTGAGTGGTTGCTGGAGATGGCTAGCTGTGAAATCAGTTGCTAAAGCCCGAGTCAACCAAGTTGTTAAGCCATTGGTAATGAGTTGCTATCTTAGTTCATTGTAAATAGTTTATATTTCTAGCAGAAGTGCATGCTGGGAGATAGGAAGCAGATTGGCCATGCGGTCATCCATGTGTGAGCTAATCCTATCTCCAGCATCTCAGTTTAAAGCTATTCTTTCTCCCTCTTTGCTAAAGCCTTGTCTGTAAGTATTGTGCTAGCTGAGTTTACTTTGTGTTTCACTGTTGCCTCTGTTTCATTAGCTTGATTGTGTTTATCATGTAAGCTACATGGCTACGCTAGTTTAGCTGTGTTATATAAAAGCATACCGTATGTTTGATTTCTTTAATAATTCAAACATTTTATTGCAATTGTTACAGTTTCACAAGATTCCTATAAACTTCATGGAAGTGAATTCTCTGTGTCCTGCAGATTTTTTGGGAGTGTTTAAAACTGCTCCTCCGTGAATTGCCACCTTATCGTGGTGGAGGAGTTTGTGTGTCCCAGTGATCCCAGGAGCTATGTTGCCCGGGGGCTTGTCCCCCTGGTAGGGTCTCCCATGGCAAACTGGTTCTGGGTGAGGGTCCAGACAAAGAGCGGTTCAGAAGACCACTATGATTGTAACAGCAACGGAACAGTTTACCCTGCCCGGGATAGGGTTACCAGGGCCCCACCCTGGAGCCAGGCCTGGGGAGGGAGCTTGAGGGAGTGCGTCTGGTGGCTGGGCATTAGCCCGTGGTGCTCGGCCAGGCGCAGCCCAAAGAGGTTACATGGGCCCACCCTCCTGTAGGCCCTCCACCCGCGGGAGGCATCGCAGGGGTCGGGTGTAATGTGTGTCGGGTGGTGGCCGAGGGCGGAGGCCCTGGCGGACCGATCCCCGGCTATCGAGACTGGCTATTGGGACATGGAATGTCACCTCTCTGGTGGGGAAGGAGCCTGAGCTAGTGCGTGAGGTTGAGAGATACCAGCTAGATATAGTTGGGCTCACCTCAACGCATGGCCTGGGCTCTGGAACCAGTCTCCTGGAGAAGGGCTGGACTCTGTTCCAGTCTGGAGTTGCCCTCGGTGAGAGGCGGCGAGCTGGGGTGGGTATTCTTGTATCCCCCCGGCTTGCTGCCTGTACGTTGGAGTTTTCACCGGTGGACGAGAGGGTAATTTCCCTGCGCCTTCAGAGTACCCACCCTTTTTGGAGTTGCTGGGTGGGGTGCTGGAGAGTGCCCCATCTGGTGACTCCATAGTCTTGCTGGGAGACTTCAAAGCTCACATGGGCAATGACAGTGAGACCTGGAAGGGCGTGATTGGGAGGAACGGCCTGCCCAATCTGAACCCGAATGGTGTTTTGTTGTTGGACTTCTGTGCAAACCACAGTTTGTCCATAACGAACACCATGTTCAAACATAAGAATGTCCATAAGTGCACATGGCACCAGGACACCCTAGGTCGCAGGTCGATGATCGATTTTGTAATCGTATCATCAGATCTGCAGCCATATGTTCTGGACACTCGGGTGAAGAGAGGAGCTGAGCTGTCAACTGATCACCACCTGGTGGTGAGTTGGATCAGGTGGCGGGGGAAGATGCTGGACAGACCTGGCGCACCTAAACGTATTGTGAGGGTGCGCTGGGAACGTCTGGCAGAAGCCCCAGTCCGGGAGATCTTCAACTCCCACCTCCGGCAGAACTTCGACAACATTCCGAGGGAGGCTGAGGACATTGAGTCCGAATGGACCATGTTCCGCTTCTCCATTGTTGAGGCTGCTGCTCAGAGCTGTGGCTGCAAGGTGGTTGGTGCCTGTCGTGGTGGTAACCCCCTAACCAGATGGCGGTCACCGGAGGTGAAGGGAGCCATCAAGCTGAAGAAAGAGTCCTATCGGGCTTGGTTAGCCTGTGGGACTCCGGAGGCAGCTGACAGGTATCGACAGGCCAAGCGGAACGCAGCTCGGGCAGTGGCCGACGCAAAAACTCGGGTGTGGGAGGAGTTCGGTGAGGCTATGGAAAAAGACTTTCGGACAGCATCGAAGCGATTCTGGCAAACCGTCAGGCGACTCAGGAGGGGAAAGCAGTGATCCACTCACATGGTTTATAGTGCGGGTGGGGTGCTGCTGACTTCAACTGAGGCTATAGTCGGACGGTGGAAGGAATGCTTCGAGGACCTCCTGAATCCCACTGACACGCCTTCTGTAGTGGAAGCAGAGTCTTGGGACGAGGGAGATGACTTGAACATCACTGGGGGTGAGGTCACTGAGGTAGTTAAACAAAACCTTGGTGGCAGGGCCCCTGGGGTGGACGAGATTCACCCTGAGTTCCTGAAGGCTCTGGATGTTGTAGGGCTGTCTTGGTTGACACGCCTCTGCAACATCGTGTGGAGATCTGGGGCAGTGCCATTGGATTGGTAGACTGGGGTGGTGGTCCCCATCTTAAAGAAGGGA
This sequence comes from Archocentrus centrarchus, assembly GCF_007364275.1. NCBI lineage: Eukaryota > Metazoa > Chordata > Actinopteri > Cichliformes > Cichlidae > Archocentrus > Archocentrus centrarchus. Next base: position 28,260,600 of record NC_044346.1, on the reverse strand, counting down.
GACCAGAGGGTGTGCTCCAACTTTCGGGGATCACACTCCTCAGTAAGGTCTATGCCAGGGTGCTGGAAAGGAGGATCCATCTGTTAGTCGAACCTCGGATCCAGGAGGAACAATGCGGTTTTCGTCCTGGTCGCCAAACGCTGGACCAGCTCTTTATCCTCTCAAGGATATTCGAATGTGCGTGGGAGTTTGCCCAACCAGTCTACATGTGCTTTGTGGACTTGGAGAAGGCATTTGACCGTGTCCCTTGGGGTATCTTTTGGGAGGTCCTGCGGGAGTATGGGGTGTCTGGCCTGTTGTTGCGGGCCATTTAATCTCTGTACAACCGCAGTGAGAGCTTGGTCTGTATAGTAATAAGTCGGATTCGTTTCCTGTGGGTGTTGGACTCCGTCAGGGCTGCCCTTTGTCACTGATTCTGTTCATAATTTTTATGGACAGAATTTCTAGGCGTTGCCAGGTGGCGGAAGGCTTCTTCCTTGGTGGCCTCAGAGTCTCATCTCTGCTCCTTGCAGATGATGCGGTCCTGCTGGCTTCATCAGGGGGTGGCCTCTAGCTCGCAGTGGAATGGTTTGCAGCCGAGTGTGAAGCGGCTGGCATGAGAATCAGCACCTCTAAGTCTGAGGCCATGGTCCTCAGCCGGAAAAGAGTGGAGTGCCATCTCCGGCTCAGGAACAAGTTCTTGCCCCAAGTGGAGGAGTTCAAGTATCTCGGGGTCTTGTTTACGAGTGATGGGAGAAGGGAGCGGGAGATCGACAGACGGATCGGGGCTGCTTCTGCAGTGATGCGGACGCTGCACCGGTCTGTCGTGGTGAAGAGGGAACTTAGTGTAAAAGCGAAGCTCTTGATTTACCGGTCGATCTACGTTCCTACCCTCACCTATGGTCACGAGCTTTGGGTAGTGACCATAGGTGGGTAGTTAAAATCACAAGCAGGTTTTCGGTGCACCACCCTCTTTGTGACTAATTTCACCTAGCAACAGCCAGCAAACACTCGCCAACTGGTTGGGCAATCGCTATTTTTTCCTGTGGACAGGATAGGAAACACAGGCATAGACTGGTCTCTATTCCTGTGTAACTGAGGACTTAATCTCTATTTACAGTCTGACATTTGGAATATTGGTTTTGCAAATTTTATTCTGCTATCCTGTTGCATGCCCCAAACCCCACTCAACAGCAGACTCATGCAGGCAAATTAATACGCACTGAAAAGAGAAAACTATTGCCTTGTTATCCCTGCTTTCACACTGCTTCACCAATTATACATTTTTCTATGCTTTTAAAATATAAGTTGATCATCCCTTCTGCACAGACAAACACACAAAGGAGATACCGTCATACAAGTGCTGACTGACAGACCACAGTAAGACAAACACTCTCCTATTTGCCAGCAATCAATACACTAAATTAAACAGCAATCCAGGGGATTAAATGCTGCATGCAGGAAGAGAGGAGAGGTGAGGATGGTCCACAAATACACAATGAAGATGCTGCACGGGAACATACTGATTTTTTAGCATTTCCTATCTTGTCATTACAGATGTGCATACATGTGCACATTTACAGTCAAGGACAGAAGGTGATATAACTACCAGAACTTGTCCTAGCTGTGCAGCTATCTCTTTTTCAGCTGCAGGCCACACACACACACACACACACACACACACACACACACACACACACACACACACACACACACACACACACACACACACACACGCACGCACACACCTTCATGTTCTTGTTTTCACTCTCTTTCAGGCTCTCATGCACTAATGGCCTAGTTTCAAACTGCTGAATTAAGGGCTTTAGTGACTAACAGACTGAGTTTTCTGTGACTGCTTTAGGTGAGCAGACAATCATCATTATACTTCCATAAAAATATGCCTTCTCTTGCTATTTATTCTGATCTGGCCCAGTCTGGGAGAAATAAGATCACTCTTAGCTTTGCTAAAGTCATACAAGGATACCCTCATTTGGCTTCACACATTTCGAAATGTATCACAGAGTGAAAAAGCATGCGCTGCTTTCATGTGTTTGTGTGATTTCTGCATCTGTATCTGTGGGGGTTGTTGTTATTATTTTTTTTTAGAACATTTACAATTTAATCTAACAAGTGTTTTGAAGATAGAAGACTGACTTGATCTACATGCATACAATATTTTTAATGGGTGAGTTACATTTTTATGAGTTAGTATAAAACAAGTGAGAGGAGAAGGGGAAATGGCAGAAAAATTCTCACTGCTGGAAGTATGGAATAATACTGCAATACAGTTATTTCTAATTATCCTCCATCTAACAGGCTCCATGGTGTAGTGGTTAACACGTTTGCCTAACAAGTGAAAGGTTCTTCGTTCAGTCCCATGAGGAGACTCAAATCCCTTGGGGGTTGCATCAGGGAGGGCATCTGGTGTAAAAAGTCTTCAAAATCAAACATGCAGAGTTACCCGCTGTGGCCCTCGGGGGTTACTGTCAGAGATAGGCTTTCTGTGAATGTGCTTTTTTTTTTCTCTTTGTGGATTGGAAAATATAAATCTTACTTGCTTTTTAAAAAACTGCTTTGAGGACCAAGCTCATTACATGATAAAGATCAAATTATTCATATAAATTTAACATTAAAATAATGTACACTCAGTTTCAGAAATGTTTTTAAAGTCATGGCTCTCGATGATGTCTCCAGATTTGTTTGAATCCGAGTGAACGATATTGCTGGAAGTGGATTTTTCTTCATCAGATTCATTAGCTCTTGTCCATTATTTGTTTCTTTTCATGTGCCTATAAGGCTTTGTATTGCAGCTTTTGGGCAAATTAGAGCATTGGGGTGGTCTGCCAAAAACGAGCCTTTGCATATTTGGTTTTATGTGTTTCAGAGAGAAGTACTTATAAGGGCTTCTAAGAGATTTCCATGATGCACAGTAATGTGTTTTATTCAAATTCTGGTCTCCGATGGTTTGAACTGTCTTGGCAGATCAGATTGATGATGCTCAGAATTATCAAATGAACATAAGGAGCCATTTAAAGTCTCAGTAAAGTCAGAATACCAGCAACAGAAAAAATGCTTATAAATATATGGAAATGATGACTTTTTTTCTGCTTGCACAGATTACTGCTTAGCAGTCCTAATTTGCATGACCTCACTTCCTTTTATGTTGCATTTTGTCGTATTTCTGATTTCTGTCAATTTGATTGGATTTGACTACCGGTAGTCTGTTTTATTTTATTTTTGTTATAATATCCAAAGAACAACAATTTACAGTTAATTTAATAAACTAATTGCCATGTTAACATAGAAAAGAAAACAATAATTTTGCACACAGACCTCAACTTTTCAAAGCCCGACATAATCGATCCATTATTTTAATCTTGGTATGTTTTGGGTATCTCCTATTTTGCTAAAAATAGAGCTGTTTAAAACTGAACTAAAGATAAAAAGACAAAGTAAAAGAGGTGGTTTCTATACTTTTCATGTTGAACTGAAGGCAGCCTCCTCTTCTGCTTTTCCCTGTTTCATGTATGGTCTTTGATGGAGGGCAGCCAGCAGCGAACGACCCTTTCAGCCATTCACACTCTGAGCTATCAAAGACTGTGATAGATGATGGGAAGGAATTCTCAGTGACGGATTTGGATCACAATGTGTTGTGACACATTGTACGGAGCTGCTGACATAAAAATCCCATTTCTTGACTTACACACATACAACGTGTACACACATATACATAGATACACACACTGAGGATGACAGTATCAAGTCACTGTCTCATCTTTCTCATTGACAGCATTTTTAAGTGTCTCTGCAGGCTTGAAAGAAAGAAAGAGAATCTCTATATGTTGGTGTTTTCACTATACATAAGTTGCACGAGAATTTGAGTATCTCCTATGACTATTCCCTTACCATCAGGTTATGACACCACCTTCTACTTTGGGAAACACAACTGTCAGCCTCACAAAAACTCCCTTCTTTTTTTTTTTTGAATACCATCTGAGCATGTTATATAAGGCTCTCATGGCATTCCTTCTTTTCAGCCTCTGTCTTTTTAGTCTCACCTGCAGGCATTTCTGAAGGAGCTTCCTCAAACAAAAATCAATGCTGAATGTAGGGGGAATATCCACATGAGAAGCTTTTGTGTCTTTTTCCTTTAGCAAAAGAAAGCAGAAAAAGCAAAGAAAAAGTTAAAATAAGGAGGAGGTTTGCTTCATTTACTTTATCATCTACATTGGAGTTGAGTGGAAAACCCCAAGGGTAAAATGCCTTCTTTTGGAAAGATGAATTAAGCACACAGCCACTCATCCTCCAAAATCAGCAGGTTTCAAGCTGACTTTTTCTACATATGTTTAAAATGAAAGCTTTAAAATGTTAATATTATAGGATAAAGTTGGTATTTTTTCTGTATTTTTTTAAATTAAGCAGCCACAAGTAATAACCAAAATTGACTAATCAAACTTACTTTACTTTTGTAGGGTGACATGCGTAGCCAGAGAGCAAACATGGCTCTGCAGCTCATTTACTGTAGCAGTTACACACCATAGTTAATCTATACACCATCCTATACTTGATGTGCATTATTCATGTACAACTCTGCTGATGAAAACAGTCCCCATAATATGTGCTATTTGCACTTTTCTGTAACATTACCTTAAAACTAACAATGAGTTATGTCTCCAGTTGAGACCACTGAGGGTGGGATGGAGGGCCACAAAGCAAAGTCAGACAGCAGTGGGAGGCAGATGATTATCTTCTGAAGACCACTACAAAAACATATAAAAAATTAAATAAATACATTAATACAGGCAGTGGGGTAGTTAGCGCTGTTGCTTCACAGCAAGAAGGTTCTGCGTTTGAATTCACCACCTGGCTGGGGCCTTTCTGTGTGCAGTTTGCATGTTCTCCCATGTCTGCATGGATTCTCTCCGGTTACTCTCGCTTCCTCCCATGGTCCAAAGACATGCAGTTAGTGTAGGGTGTGCCCTGCCTCCCATCCTACAGCATCTGAGATAGGCTTCACACAGGAGCATGGGCTCCTTCTACAAGACTGCTCCCCCAGACCTCCGGGCATGCAGGCCCTCCTCGCTCTGGATGTGCCCTACTATTATTATAGCTGCAAGCCAGGTGAGAAGGATCATGGGTTAACTGAGGTTTCAGCATCATCACACCAAACCCAGCCAAAGACAGGGCTGCCTTCCCAGGTGCCCCACATGGTGTCCCGGCAAGCTGTCAGAGACTTTGTAGGCTTGGAAAACTGTGAGAAGGCCACTCGGGACGCCATGGTCAACTTCAGCTTCTACCTGACTATCGGTGACATGGATGAAGCCTTTAAGTCTATCAAGCTCATCAAGAGTAAAGCGGTGTGGGAAAATATGGCACGGATGTGTGTGAAAACTCGTCGGCTGGATGTGGCACGCGTGTGCCTTGGGAATATGGGAAATGCCAGGCCAGCAAAAGCACTAAAGGAGGCGGAGGCTGAGCCTGAATCAGAAACCCAAGTTGCGATGTTGGCAGTTCAGCTCGGCATGTTGGAGGATGCAGAATATCTGCACTATGCGCTATGACCTGCTGAACAATTTCTATCAGGCTTCTGGTAAATGGCAGCAGGCTTTGGAAACAGCTGAAAGTTACGATCGCATCCATCTGCGCACCACGTACTACAACTATGCCAAATACCTGGAGTCCATGGGTGATAAGACACTGGCCCTCACTTACTATTAGAAATCAGACACACACAGGGTTGAAGTGCCCAGAATGCTCCAGGACGACACGTCATCTCTAGAGATTTATGTTAACAAAATGAAGGACAAGAGCATCTATAAGTGGTGGGCCCAGTACCTGGAGAGCCAGTCAGACTTGGATTCTGCGCTACATTTCTACGAGTGTGCTCAGGATTATCTCTCTCTTGCTCGGATCTACTGCTACAGAGGGAACATTCAGAAGGCATCTGAGATAGCCAATGATACGGGTGACAGAGCAGCTTCTTACCACCTGGCCAGGCATTATGAGGGACATGATATCAAACAAGCTGTTCATTTCTACACACGAGCTCAGGCCTACAACAATGCTATACGACTTTGTAAGAACGGCCTGGATGACCAGTTGATGAACCTGGCTCTGCTCAGCAACCCAGAGGACATGATGGAGGCTGCGTGTTACTACGAGGAGAAAGGCACCCATATGGACAGAGCTGTTGCGCTCTACCATAAGGCTGGCTATGTCTCCAAAGCCCTTGAGCTGGCCTTCGCCACCCAACAGTTTGGCGCACTTGAGATGATCGCAGAGGATCTCAATGACAGCTCTGACCCAGCCCTCCTGGCGCGCTGCTCTGACTTCTTTAGCACACATTCCAAGTATGAGAAGTCTGTGGAGTTACTGGTAGCAGCCAAGAAGTACCATCAAGCCCTGGAACTGTGCGTGAAGCAGAATCTGACAATTACAGAGGATCTGGCCGAGAGAATGACCGTAACTGATTCAAAGGATATGTCTGAAGAGGCACGCAAGGAGCTGCTGGAGAGGATTGTTGACTGCTGCATGTCTCAGAGAAATTACCATCTGGCCACTAAGAAATACACACAGGCAGGCAACAAACGCCAGGCAATGAGGGCCCTCCTCAGGTCAGGCGACACGGAGAAAATCGTTTTCTTTGCCAATGTTAGTCGTCAGAAAGAGCTTTTCGTCATGGCTGCCAACTATCTCCAAACTCTAGACTGGCGAAAAGATCCAGATATCTTAAAAAAAATCACTGGTTTCTACACGAAAGCCAGAGCACCCGAAAAGCTTGCTGGCTTCTATGAAGCTTGTGCTCAGGTGGAGATTGATGATTACCAGAACCATGAAAAGGCTCTGGATGCTTTGACTGAGGCATCAAAGTGTCTTTCAAAAGTAAAGGACACTTCGCCTGGAGAACAGGAAGAACGACTGGCTGTCCTGCAGCGTAAGATCACCTTAATCAGGAAATTCATTCACATACGAAGGTTGTACAATGAGGATGCCGGGGAGGCGGTGCGGTTGTGTGAAGCCCTGCTGATGGAGCCAGAGCTGGACCCTGCTGTCAGGATTGGAGATGTATTTGGTCTTCAGCCTCTTGGTCAAACAACATGATATCAGCAAGGACAAAGAAAATGGGAGAACTGAAATTAATGCAAGCTACCACAACAGGGATTTGCAGATATGCAATGTATACAATATATGCTGTGCCCTAAGAATATGCATGGCAAGCTGTCCATTTGCAAATGTTTTCCTCATTATTACACAATATAATCATTTCTTCAGTATAAACTGCCCCTTTTTGAATATCCAGGTAGTACTATATAATAGATATATCCCTTTGGATAGCAGAAGAAGTTATTATTACAGTGCAGTAATTATACTATGATAGTCCAAACCTTATGTGAGTTATAGGACTACAGGCAGAGTACAGGACATGCTGTTTATATTCTACGTGTACTCAGTGGCAGCATATAAACATAAATTCAGAAAATAACTGTTTTTTTTTTTTTTTAATCCACTTGAGCTTAAATGTACTTATATTCAAATGTAATGATTGTTTGAAGAGTTGCTGTTTTTCAGTCCTATGTTAAGGATAAGATTTTGGTAGAAAGGATGCCAGTCACTTCCAGGAAAATACAGAATGATATTACTAGTAAACATTTTGCTAAACCAATAACCCACATTTTTTTAAATTTATTCTTTTATTTATTCTGTCTATAACTTTGGTTACAAAATGTTTCTCCAAAGAGTTAAAAAGCTATCAATTTAAATTGGTGTGGCATAAAATCATGCCTGTTATCTTGTTTAATACCTGCTTGCAATGATTCTTCAGTGGTAAACTGTGTGAGACTTAGTGGGCTTAGGTGTGCTCCTCTATCACATACCCCACACTCATTTGAGAAGTTGTGTAAGCATTTAGAATTGACTATAGTCAGTCAAGTTCTGTCGTTACATACACAAGCCCTAACTTTCACTTTCAAGGCTAACCAAAGGACACACAACAATGGAGGGTTCAGCATTAAGCACTGTAATTCTTGTGAAGAAATTCAAGAAAAGGAGATTAGTGTCCTCTACAATAGCACATATTAATTTCTTCTCACTTTCTTACACAAATTTATTTCACTTAAACCAAGGGCAAAATATAAAACACCCCCAATCATATTGTGACACAGTATTTTGCTTAAAGAATAAAAATGATGCCCATGGATTCTTTCTGTCAGTGAAAGCAGTGCTCTACCCACATGGTCTGTAGTGTGGGTGGGGCGCTCCTGACTTCAACTGAGGTTATAGTCAGGTGCCTTCAGGTGGTATACTTCGAGGACTTCCTTAATCCCACTGACACACCTTCTGTAGCAGGGATGAGGGGGATGACTCGCCCATCACTGGGGGTGAGGTCACTGAGGTGGTTAAACAACTCCTTTGTGGCACCTGTTGTGGACAAGATTTGGCTTGAGTTCCTGAAGGCTCCTGATGCTGTAGGGTTGTCTTGGTTGACACACCTCTGCAACATTGTGTGGAAGTCTGGGGAGGTGCCACGTGATATGCATCCCAGGGTGGTGGTCCCCATCTTTAAGAAGTGAGACCGCAGGGTGTATTCCAACTATCTAGGGATCACACTCCTTAGCCTCCCCGGTAAGATCTATGCCAGGGTGCTGGAAAGGAGGGTCCATCCATTAGTTGAACCTCAGATTCAAGAGGAACAATGCGGTCGAGTCGCAGAAGGCTAGACCAAATATTCTCTCTAGGATATTTGAGTGTGCGTGGGAGTTTGCCCAACCAGTCTATATGTGTTTTGTGGACTTGGAGAAGGCATTCAACCGCGTCCCTCGGGGTATCTGTGGGAGGTGTTGCAGGAGTATGTGGTGTCTGGCACGTTGTTGTGGGACATTCAGTCTGTGTACAACCACAGTGAGAGCTTGGTCCATATTGCAGGCAATAAGTTGGACTCATTTCCTGTGGGTGTTGGACTTCGTCAGGGCTTCCCTACTGATTCTGTTCATAATTTTCATGGACAGAATTTCCAAGTGGCAGAAGGCTTCTGCCTTGGTGGCCTCAGAATCTCATCTCTGCTTTTTTCTTCATCAGTCGGTGGCCTCCAGCTCACAGTGGAACAGTTCACAGCTGAGTGTGAAGTGGCATGAGAATTAGCACCTCTAAGTCTGAGGCCATGGTCCTCAGCCAGAAAGGGGTGGAGTGTCCACTACCATGTGCCCACAGGGACGAGTTCCTGCCCCGGGTGGAGGAGTTTAAGTATCTCGGGGTCTTTTTCACAAGTGATGGGAGAAGGGAGCAGGATTGACAAACGGATTGGGGCTGCATCTGCAGTGATGAGGATGCTGCACCGGTCTGTCGTGGGGAAGAGGGAGCTGAGCGTGAAAGCGAAGCTCTCGATTTACCGGTCGATGTCAATTTACCAGTTAATCTATGTCCCTACCCTCACCTATGGTCATGAGGTTTGGGTAGTGACTGAAAGAATGAGATCGCAAATATAAGCGGCAGAAAGGAGCTTCCTCCAAAGGGTGGCTGGCCTCTCCCTTTGAGATAGGGTGAGGAGTGCAGCCATTCGGGAGGGGCTCCTCCACATCGAAAGGAGCCAGATGAGGTGGTTCGGGCATCTGACTAGGATACCTCCTGGGTGCGTCTTGGTTGAGGTGTTCCAGGCATGTCCTACCAGGAGGAGGCCCTTGGGCAGACCCAAGACATGCTGGAGAAATTATATCTCTTGGCTGTCATGGGAACACCTTGGGGCCACCCCGGATGAGCTGGAGGAGGTGGCTGGGGAGAGGGAGGTCTGGGCTTCTCTGCTTAGGCACCTGCCCAGGCGACCCAGCCCCGGATAAGTGGAAGAAAATGGATGGATGAATGGTATTAGTAAGATCCTTAGTGCCTTTACATCTTGTTGTGATCCATAGAAATGTTGCAGGAATTTCTCTGTATTAGACACACTTGCTCTATCAGTGGACTTGCATGCTTGCAGATTTATTTCCCAAGATGCTTGTGTGTGTCCTTGTGTATAGATGTCCTTATGTCTCTGTTTGGAAATAGAGGCAGAATTTACTCTTTGTGTTTACTTCGGTACAAACAAGGAGTGTGTTTGTTTTCTTATCTACAGTGTGTGTTTTTGCACACTGCTGTATGTGAATGTGTGAAGAAGGTTGTAATTAAACTCAAATCCATTACATTACAGTGGGGAGTTTTTCAAGGGGATTCATCTCTACAAAGGCACCAGAAACACCTCCTCTTTCAAGTCCTTTTAATTTGACAGATATGTTTACCCATTTCTTTTTTCTTTAGGTGGGGGATAAATTTTAGACAATACATCCCCCGTGCCACACAAATGAAAACTATAATTTAAAGTGACACACTGGGTTTTGACGAGTCATGAAAGCATTTTGTTTCCCATACAGTACATAACATAGTCACAGTTCACATGTCTAAGTGTCCAACACTTCTCATAGTTAAGATTATTATAATATATTAGTTCAGTTCAGTTCATTTCAGTTTTATTTATATAGCACCTGTTCACAACAGCAATAACCTAGAGGCACTTTCTGTAAGTTAAAGATCCTATAGCAGGGGTCATCTGTCCAAGGGCCGGAATTTTTCTCAGCAGACAGTGAGAGGGCCAGATGTTCTCGTAAAGTAAAATAAAATTAATATATATAATATAACTAATTAATATATAAAGTAATATATTATCATTTGATATATTAGTTTTTTTTTCTTTTCTGCATTTTTGGCCACAGCAGCTTTTATCAACAGTGGAGGGAGACAGGAAATGGGGTAAAAATGCAGGGGAAGACATGTGGGCAAATTGGCGACAGGCCGGGACTCGAACCAGTGCTGCCCGCACTGCAACGCGGCATATGTATGTGGTTCCCGGCTTCAACACTAAGTGTCTCTATGGGCCATAAGAAGAAGGACAAACAGCTTAGCATGCTCTCTCTCTCTCTCTCTCTCTCTCTCTCTCTCTCTCACACACACACACACACACACACACACACAGACAGAGGGAGTGAGTGTTAAATAATGTAAAATGTGATGAGATCCATGTTGGTAGTTTCGTTCACTCGTAGGTATGATTTATTCACAAAGCTCTCTCTTTCTTTTGATGTGATTTTGTGTGATGAGTTATGTGAGGTGAGAGACACACTTCGTTTCTTCACCCGAGAAGAAAAAGGGGATTTAGTGGCAGGATAACACAAGTGAAACAGAATGGTGGGGGGAGTTTTCAAGGAAAAATGCAGAAGCAGAGAGGACAAACAAAGTGCCTTTCAATTACTTTTCTCAAGACAACATGAAAGAAACTCCTCAGTTCACCTAAATGAAAATTGTTGCATAGGCCAGAACTAAACTCCAAACTTTCCCACCTACACAAATTTAAATCCACTAAATCCATTTAAACATTTTTATTATTAGCTGAAAGGTCCTGGATTGGTACATTAACAAAAAACATTAGAACTTACTAGACAGTTGTTACTCCTTTATCTCTGGTTCTCGCTTTTCATTACCTCTCTTTTGCCCACTCACTAAGTGAGAATAATAAATAACTGATTAATAAAAAGTCTAGTTTCTGTAATATTTACTGCCTGGGTACTGGGTACATTATTATGATCTAAAGTAATCCACTGTATGATGTTTCCAAGACAAAACAGAGTCAGAGATTTTGAATTGGGGATTTGTATTACTCCAGTGACTTCCTCATGTTATCATCCCAGCCTTACTTTTAAACTTGGCTTGTGAAATGGAACAGGAGAATATACAGAGGAAAAGCAGCTTTAGACTTATAAGTTTAGAATACTATTCAATATTATTGTTGCTTATTGACCATATTTGTAATGTAGATATTTATCTGTATTTGTCACTGTGTGTTAATACACCTGCACGGATTATCCGAGAAATGGACCTTTACTGGAAGCTGCCAGAAGTTCCCACTTTTCTCTCTGTCATCATCAGTTTTCATCATCATCATCATCATCATCATCTAAACTTTTTCTTGTCTTGTATTGACTGCCTTTTTGTAACAATGACACAACACCGGGAAATACTGTGTACTTACTGTATAACTAGTTGCTGAAGTAAAGAAAGAAGTAATATGCTTTACTTGTCATGATCCTGGGCTGTTTGCCCAGCCATTTGTGTTTTTTGTTCTTTGATATTTGATATAGTTTGGATTCCTGGTTAATTCCTGGTTTCTTCGTTGGTTGTGGATATTTGTGTGTCTCAGGTTGAGCGGGTGTTGTGTGCTTATTGTTTATCCTCTTCTCTTGTGTCAAGTTCATGTGTCTTAATCCTAGTCTTTGTGTTTAGTTACTTCCTGTTTTACGTTGGTGTGTCTTTGGTCCTTGTGCGATGTGTCTAGTTTTGCTTCTTGTGTTTCCCTCTCAGGTGTTTCCTATTGTCTCATTACCTGTGTGTATATATTGTCTCAGTCTCCCTTTGCTCTTTGTCGCATTGTTGTTTCCTTCATAGTGGTGTTTCTGTTTGTTCTGTATCTCGTCTTGAAGATTTCATGCTTAGGATTATTTGCCTGGTTCAGTTCCTGAAGGATTGTGTATTTTGGTTTAGGACTTGCCAATAAAACACTCTTAACATTATGACAATCTCCAGAGTCCTGCACTTGGTTCCTAACCCTGCCTGCTACACTGTCCCCCCATGACATTACTAGGATGTGCCTTCCAAGTATATTCATCTATGGTACTAAACCAAAATCATATACCTCCAATATCAAGTACCCAAAGATAAACTGGGAGCACCAACCTCGATTCCACCAATTTTTTTCTGGCCTTATGGCCTTTATCAGAGCATGAAACAAAAAGGATGTCAAGTCACATACACATTTATATCTAGCAGTTTGACATGGTAAATGGTAATTCACTTCCTATTTGCATATATATATATAAAAAACAAAGTAGTATCAGTAGTAAACATTCTGTATTTCTATATTTCATATAGACTTGTTCAGAGGAAACCTTTCAAACTAAAAATGATCATTCAGTCCAGTAGGTGCCATTGTGTTCAGTGTTGGGATCCAATACATCTCTCTCTGAGACAGCAGCTTTGATAGATTGCCTCCTGTGGCTGGAAGACTTACATGTTAAACATCCAACAAATTTCCCCTGCAACATTATGGATGTTGCACTTATATACAATATATAGAGTGTCTTAGATTACTGGGTTACATTTATTCCAATTCTGTATTTACTACCTCTGCAGTGAGTGGCAGCAGGGCCCTAGTTTCTTTATCTCTAGGCTACAAACAGAAACCTTGGCCAAGAAATCAAAGTATGAAGCAAACTGTGGTCCTGAAGAACTATACATTTATAAAACAGTAAATACTAAGTACACAAACACATCAGAAGACCTGAAAAACAAAGCTCTCAGATACAGTGTTTAATTCCATTTTTTTTTGAATAGCTATCCTTATATGTTTGATGCAGTCAGTATTGTCTGAATGCATTGTGATCTCACATAAACTCCAGGTTTTTATCATGTTTAATTCCTCTGTCTAGCCTAGTTAGACAGATAGGGCGGATAGCACTGTTTTCCAATACGATAATACTTTTAAAAATCTCTGAAAAATCGGGCACCACAGTGCTGTGAAAAAGCATTCCCCCCTTCTTGATGTCTTTATTTTTGCATATCTGTCACACTTAATGTTTCAGATCATTAAACAATTTAATATTAGACAAACATAAACCAAGTAAATACAAAATGCAGTTTTTAAATGATGAAAAAAAGTTAACCAAACCTACATTGCCCTATGTGTTAATCACATCTAATTTAAATTAACTGTGATTAGCCACATTAACCACATCTTTTGGAAAGCTGGAAAGTTCATCTTCACTAGCCACACCCAGGCTTGATTACTGCCAGACCTGTTGAATCAAGAAACCACTTCAGTAGAACCTGGCTGACAAGAACAGATGAGAAACAAAGTCACCGACATCTATCAGTCTGGAAAAGGTTACAAAGCCAGCCTACCAAAATTACTTGTCCAAGACATCACAAAAGAACCCTGAACCACATGTAAAGAACTGCAGGCCTCAGTTGCCTCAGTTAAGGTCATGATTTAACAATAAGAAAGAAACTGGGCAAGAAAGGCATCCATCGGAGAAATTGGAGTATACATACTTGCCTGTCATGGTCATGAGTTGGACAAACACACTATTTGCACTGGACTACTTGAATACTTGAAGTATTGAAGTAAACAGACCAGCAATGAATGGCTAAAAAGAAAAAGGAAAAAAAAAAAAAAGACGGAGGTTTGAGAGTGGTCTAGTAAAAGTCTGGAGTCAAAATCGATTGAGATGCTTTGCCATGACTTTAAAGAGGCCGTTCATGATCAAAAACCCTTCAGTGTGGCTGATTAAAAGAATTATGTTAAAAAGAGTGGGTCAAAATTCCTCCACAGTGATGTGACAGTGCCAGTTATCACAAAGACTTGATTGCAGTTTTTGCTGCCAAGGATGGGACAACCAGTTATTAAGTTTAGGGGCAATTACTTTTTTTCACATAGGATCAGGTACTGTAGGCTTGGATAGCTTTTTTTTTCCTCCTAAAAATTTAAATCTGTCATGGCCGGGGAGGAAATGGACGAGGAATGGCTGACACGAAGGACTCCAGAAGTCAGCGTAACATAAAAGGGATTTATTTCAACGGGGAAAAAACAAATACAAAAACCGTGGAAGGGAGACGACGGGCAGACCCAGGGAACACAGGAACACAAGAACACAGGAATACAGGAACACACGGACACACAACGTCAACGACGCAACAGAGAACAAAACAAAACTGAGGGCTTAAGTACACACTGGGTAATCAGGGCAAGAGGAAACAGCAGGGAACAACAGGTGAGGCAAATGAAACTAATTACACAGGGGAAGCAAAGCTGAACACAAAGCACAGGAAAACCAGACTGTCAAAATAAACAGGAAGTGACAAACCAAGGAACATACTGACTAAACACGGGGAACAGGCACAGACTCAGGACAGAGACGCAGACATATCACAACACTAGGAAATAAACTAACACAAAACGCTGGGCCAACGGCCCAGGACATGACAGTACCCCCCCCTCAAAGGCCGGCTCCCGACGGCCAAAACCAGAAAACAAAACCAGACAAGGGCGGGAGGCGGGGGACCAGGAGGGAGGGCCCGAAACAAAAACAAAGACAGGGAGCAAAACAGAAATCACAGGGCGTGAACAAAACAAATCAAACCCATACAGGAAGAAAACAAAAACACAGGACCAGAACAAAAGGCGACGGCACAAGGCCGGAGACAGTCCAAAACAGGGGGTCGAAACAAGGAACAGTCCAGGAGCTATGACAAAACAAAAAACAGCAGGGGAAAAAACAGTCCACAGTTCAGGGGAGTCAGTGGGAAATCCAAAAACAAAAAACACACAGTTCAGGAGGCCGCAGAGGCCAAGGGGCCACAAAGCAAAATCCCAACGAGGGAGGCCGACCGCGCTCCCAGCGGCGGCGGCGACGAGGACGAGAAGGAATCACTGGAGGCCGACCGCGCTCCCAGCGGCGGCGGCGACGACGAGGGGGAGTCACTGGAGGCCGACCGCGCTCCCAGCGGCGGCGGCGACGACGAGGGGGAGTCACTGGAGGCCGACCGCGCTCCCGGCGGCGGCGGCGACGACGAGGGGGAGTCACTGGAGGCCGACCGCGCTCCCGGCGGCGGCGGCGGCGACGACGAGGAGGAGTCACTGGAGGCCGACCGCGCTCCCAGCGGCGGCGGCGGCGACGACGAGGAGGAGTCACTGGAGGCCGACCGCGCTCCCAGCGGCGGCGGCGACGACGAGGAGGAGTCACTGGAGGCCGACCGCGCTCCCAGCGGTGGCGGCGACGAGGAGGGGTCACTGGAGGCCGACCGCGGGGCGTGCGGCGGCGGCGACGGGGAGCAGACACTGGAGGCCGACCGCGGGGCATGCGGCGGCGGAGAAGGGCGACCCCGGGCTCTGGTGGGGAACCCTCGGGAGACGTGGAGCGCTCGGACTGAGCGGCACCCCCTGGCTCGGAGTGCTCGGACTGAGCGGGACCCCCTGGCTCGGACTGAGCGGAGACCCCCATCGGCTCGGACTGAGCGGGACCCTCTGGCGCGGAGCGCTCGGACTGAGCGGGACCCTCTGGCGCGGAGCGCTCGGACTGAGCGGAGACCCCCATCGGCTCGGACTGAGCGGAGACCCCCATCGGCTCGGACTGAGCGGGACCCTCTGGCGCGGAGCGCTCGGACTGAGCGGAGACCCCCATCGGCTCGGACTGAGCGGGACCCTCTGGCGCGGAGCGCTCGGACTGAGCGGAGACCCCCATCGGCTCGGACTGAGCGGGGCCCTCTGGCGCGGAGCGCTCGGACTGAGCGGGGCCCCCCACCGGCTCGGACTGAGCGGGGCCCCCCACCGGCTCGGACTGAGCGGGGCCCTCTGGCGCGGGGCGCTCGGACTGAGCGGGGACCCCCACCGGCTCGGACTGAGCGGGGCCCATGGGCTGAACGGGGCCTACATAGTGAGGCACCGGATGCGTAGGCTGGGACCGCGGAACAGGGCACACTGCTACTTTATTGAGCAGCAGGGGCTGCTCGGGGACTAGCCGAGGTGGAGGGGACTGCGTGGAAGCAGGCCGGGAGACGACTGGCTGCGTGGAAGCAGGCCGGGAGACGACTGGCTGCGTGGAAGCAGGCCGGGAGACGACTGGCTGCGTGGAAGCAGGCCGGGAGACGACTGGCTGCGTGGAAGCAGGCCGGGAGACGACTGGCTGCGTGGAAGCAGGCCGGGAGACGACTGGCTGCGTGGAAGCAGGCCGGGAGACGACTGGCTGCGTGGAAGCAGAGAGGTGAGAGCTAGCTGACACTGGGGCCTGAGAGGGAGCTGACTGAGAGGGCACTAAAACAGCTGACACGGGGAACCGAGGGAGAGCGACTGGAGCTAGAGCTGACTGAAGGCGAGAGAGAGCGACTGGAGCTAGAGCTGACTGAAGGCGAGAGAGAGCGACTGGAGCTAGAGCTGACTGAGACCCTGGTGCTGCAGCTAACACAGAAGACCGATGCGAAGGCTTGGACCTGGCTGCCCCCACCCGCGGAACAGGTACGGGTGCAGAGGTCAGCCCGTCCGTGGCTGCCCCCACCCGCGGAACAGGTACGGGTGCAGAGGTCAGCCCGTCCGTGGCTGCCCCCACCCGCGGAACAGGTACGGGTGCAGAGGTCAGCCCGTCCGTGGCTGCCCCCACCCGCGGAACAGGTACGGGTGCAGGGGAAGCTGGAGCTAAGGGAGCTGGAGCAGGGTGAGCAGAGGGAGCTGGAGCTAACTGAGGGGTCTGGGACTGCGACTGAGGGGGAGCTGGAGCTACAGCTGACTGGGAACACTGCGACTGAGGGGGAGCTGAAGCTACAGCTGACTGGGAACACTGGGAAGAAGCTAAGGGAACTGACAGGAGTGGCTGAGAGGCTGCAGCAGTGGTCTGTGGTGCTGGCTGTAGGTGAAGGGTGGTGATTACAAAGTCTTTCACTAACCCGTGCAAGGAGTCCAACAGCCAAGGGAAACTGGCAATCAGGTCTTGAAGCCTGGTGGTGATGGCTTCCTGTTCCTCCTTACACGGGTCAGATAACAAGTCCAAACATAATCGGTCCACTCTTCGGATCAGAATTTTCCTGCTCTCCTCTGAGAGGGAGGAAGCAGCAGAGTACATGACGGGCTGAAGTTGCTCTTTCTGCTCCCGCGGCGATTCTCTCTGATGCTGCCGGGAGCTTGGTCTTCCTCCGTCAGCAGCAGGCAGTGGTGACGCGGAAGTGGTGGGAGGCCAAGGACCCCTGTGACCCAGGAATCGGAAAAATGACTCCTCTGGAGTCATTCCGGGCGCCGGCTCCAGGAAAACGTCTCTCCGCTTCCTCCGGTATCTCGTCCTCCGTGGCTGCGGTGACTGCTGAGAAAAGGAGGGACCAGCAAGCGGAGTGACAGGTGAGGGAGCGGCCGGCGCCAAAAACAGTCCGCCCACGCGGCAGACCTGCGGTTTAGGCGGGGGCGGTGAGCGGCGTCGCCGGGGACCGTTCAAAAAAGCTGGTCCCCCCAGCGCCAGGCGAGTGCCGTTGTAGCAGCCGGAGCTTGCAGGGTCTTGAGTTTGGTTGCGTCGTTCTGTCATGGCCGGGGAGGAAATGGACGAGGAATGGCTGACACGAAGGACTCCAGAAGTCAGCGTAACATAAAAGGGATTTATTTCAACGGGGAAAAAACAAATACAAAAACCGTGGAAGGGAGACGACGGGCAGACCCAGGGAACACAGGAACACAAGAACACAGGAATACAGGAACACACGGACACACAACGTCAACGACGCAACAGAGAACAAAACAAAACTGAGGGCTTAAGTACACACTGGGTAATCAGGGCAAGAGGAAACAGCAGGGAACAACAGGTGAGGCAAATGAAACTAATTACACAGGGGAAGCAAAGCTGAACACAAAGCACAGGAAAACCAGACTGTCAAAATAAACAGGAAGTGACAAACCAAGGAACATACTGACTAAACACGGGGAACAGGCACAGACTCAGGACAGAGACGCAGACATATCACAACACTAGGAAATAAACTAACACAAAACGCTGGGCCAACGGCCCAGGACATGACAAAATCATTTAAAAACTGCATTTTGTTTTTTTACTCGTTATCTTTATTTAATATTAAAATTTAAGTATGACAAATATGCAAAAACATAAGTAATCAGGAAGGGGCAAACACTTTTTCACAGCACTGTATGCACAAATATGGCTGTAATTTCTAAACAATTAATGCAATCAAGTCTGAACTTCAGTCAGATTTTGATTGTTTGATTTAAAATCCACAGTGTTGGTGTACAGAGACAAAATTACAAAAAAATTTAGAATTTTTCGAAAACTTTCAATTCAATTCAATTCAATTCAATTTTATTTATATAGCGCCAAATCACAACAAACTGTCGCCTCAAGGCGACAGTTTGTGGGCCTAACTGGAGTTGTGACTTTCCTTTGTTGATATTAATCGATCTGGCTCCTTTAGTATGAGAGGGATTACATTTCAATAATTAATCTTATTGTAGCCAAGTTACTGTCATCCCTTACAGTTTTGCTGCTGCTTCAGAGCTTTGTTAGTTTTTAAAACTTGCCTATTTTTATAAATAGTGTAATCACATTATACTGTTTAAAAAAAAACAAAACAACAACAACAACCTTGTTTACAGCCTGGTACAAACCAGTTTTTGTATCTATAGATTATTTACTCGTTCATAGGGACTTTGTGGGAGGTGAATTTATTGCCCCCTGCACCCTTAGAAACATTATTAAGACTTAAAGTTAGGGTCATGCCTTCTTTGACTGACAGGTGTAACCAGCCGCTATCTGTACTGCTTCATCTCTGCTAAATTGTGCATGTTGTTTGCAGTGTTGGTGCCTTTTGGTGCATTTTAATGCAATTTTCGAACAAATAATATACGTTAGTGTGTTAATTGTATAAACATGGTGTTAAAGAAATCTTTGCTCCTGGTTTGCTTCAGTATTTTATTTCTATGTAATCTTGGATGCACTTTGCTTGTTAGGGTTTGTTACTGTTACTTCTGGCTGTTACTTCTGGCTCTGCATCAAAACAGGCCTTCACAAACCAATGGGTAATGCAATGGTGGCCATGTCCCTCTTTTCTATACAGTCTATGGCTGTGACTATCACAATAACTCGTCACGTTTCACCAATGCCTTCACAGCCAAGACCGTGTTAGGAAATGTTAACAGAAGATTACAGAAGTTTGAGGCGTGTTGGGGAAAAATGCACACGACCTAGCCAAATTTTCCACTGCTTCTGTTTGTGCCAGAATGATACACAGCCACACACACACACTTACACAGAATAAACATTTCAATTATCTCTCTCTCTCACACATACGTATGCACATAGAGATATGTACGCAAATGCAATCTCACATCAACAGAGATACACACACTCATACATAAAGGTAAACTCAAAGAGTGCAAACTTAGCAAGGTAAACACAGGCACATCATTGAACATGCAGTTTAATATGCACCCACACACACACAGACACAGACACACACACAGACACACACACACACACACACACACACACACACACACACACACACACACACACACACACACACACACACACACACACACACTCACATACACATTCACACACACGCAGTCCCTCCATAGCCCAAATCCTCTCTGGCTTGTTTAGACAACCCACTGCTTTCCAGTAAATCCTAAATAAGCTAATCCCAGAACATCAACAAATGTAATTTTCAGCTTACTATAAAACACATGCAAATGGAAGGCAACCTCTCTATGCCCTCACTGTGACAATATGTGAGCATGTGGATATGGGTGTTTGGTAACACTGCAGGTAATGTCTGGCAGGCAGAAAGGATAAGCATAGGTGAAGAGGTGAAAGAGGCTAAGAAGATCAGCCAAGCATTTTATATAGAAAAAAGGTGTTTTTTGCTGGACTTGGGGGGGAGTAATTTCTCATGTAACCCTGATTTTGTTAGAGCTGTCTGTGTCTTAAAGTCTCTGAGATCATGTGATAATGTGTTACAAAACACTGAGTAAGGACAATGATGAACTAGGCAGACAGAGACTAAAGTGTGAATATGAAAATGACATCTTTTGAGAAGAATAAATAAGCAGGTAGTTTTTGTTTTTCTTTGTTTTTTAATGGAATTCAGTGAAAAAGGGAGTCAAGTAAAGACATTAATAAGATGTAACTGAATGTTTTCTGTGTTTGCTCACTACCTGTGCTCATAGTTATGCTATGCTGGAAAAATTTACTTTTGATCTAGTTTGGGCTTGAATCATTAGTATAAAGTCTTTGGTTGAGAATCACAGACTAAGCCACTGATCTTCTGCACCTCTTTTTTGGGGGGCGATTCATTTATTAATTTTTAATATTCATCCATTTCTTTTCAAGTTGCCTGAAGTCTTTCCAGGATATACTCATTGGAGGGCAGCACTGACTGTTTGCCAGTCATCGCATAATTATCACAATTGCATTGACAAGTAAAGGCTAATTAGTGCCTTGTTCGCCTCACTTTTAATCAGCTGGTAGAAAGAAACCAAGGTGAATGCAGAAACAAAAATCAAAGTGAGTATGCTGGCTGTATAGACTGTGATGTGGTACTAATACAAAATCTGAAGGATAAACAAACTTGAGCAGTAGCTGCTGGTATACTCAAAGAAACTTTAAAATGTGTTGAATAACCTGAGAAGTTTCCTTCACTGATGTGCTCTAGCCTACAGTAAAGCACCAGAGGAGGGCTTAGAAAAACTTTATTTTTGTATTAATTTTTCAGACTGGGCTCACCAGTGCAAACAGAAGGAAATCTCATTTCTGATGAACCCAACAGTGTTTACAAGATGTAGGAAATCTGTGCATATTTGAACCTAGGGGCACATGTATATTCTAGTGTATGAGCGTCAGTATCTGCTAGAGTTATATGTGGATGTGTGTCTAGAAACCTGTGTGTGTGCTCTGGCCCTGGTAAACATTAATCATTAGCCTCGCCATATGGTGGCCACGTTGATCACATCCCCCTGATAGTTAGGGCAGCTTATTCTGGAAAGAGGATGCACTGGTCCAGATGAGAGCAAGTACACACACACACACACACACACACACACACGATCCTAAAGCCAACAGGAAACTCAATCTGTAACACAAATCCCCCTTGCTGCCATCTTGGGTTTGAGTTTGTCTGCAGATATGTTGTTGCTGTTATCAACAGTTAGGAGGAAGAAAGAAATAAACAAGAGTTGAAGTTTCCTTTCTTCAGTGAAAACTGGGTTTGTATTTTCTATATTTTCTCTGAAGACATTTGTCCAGTGCTGACAGGATATATATATATATATATATATATATATATATATATATATATATATATATATATATATATATATATATACAGTATATAGTACCAGTCAAAAGTTTGGATATACCTTCTCATTCAGTGTTTTTATTTTTTTCCTACATTGTTAATTATTATTGAAGTAGACTATGAAGGAACATGTAATGAATAATCTAGTAAACTTAAAAGCCTTAAACAAAGCAAAATATGTCTTAGATTTGAGATTGTTCAAAGTAGGCACCTCTTGCTTTGATTACAGCTTTGCACAGTCTTGGCATTCTTTTAATCAGCTTCATGAGGCAATCACCTGAAACAGTTTTCCAACAGTCTTAAAGAAGTTCCCAGAGGTGCTGAGCACTTGTTGGCTGCTTTGCCTTCATTCTGCGGTCCAACTCATCCCAAATCATCTCAACTGGGTTTAGATCAGGTGATTGTGGAGAACAGGTCATCAGACACAACACTCCATCACCCTCTTTCTTGGTCAAATAGCCCTTACATAGCCCGGAGGTCTGTTTGGGTTCATTGACCTGTTGAAAAACAAATGATGGTCCCACTAAGAGCAAACCTGATGGGGTGCCATGTTGCTGCAGAATGCTGTGGCAGCCATGCTTGTTAAGTGTGCTTTGGATTTTGAATGAATCACCAACAGTATCATCAGAAAAGCACCCCCATATCATCACACTTTCTCCTCCATACTTCACAGTGGGAACTACACATGTAGGAACCATCCGCTCACTTTTTTCTGCATTTTACAAAGACATTTAGTTTGGAACCAAAAATCTCAAATTTGGACTCATCAGACCAAAGGACTGATTTTCACTGGTCTAATGTCCATTCCTTGTGTTCCTTGGCCCAAGCCATTCTCTTCCTCTTGCTGTTCTTCCTTAGAAGTGGCTTCTTTGCAGCAATTCAACCATAAAGTCCAGATTCATGCAGTCTTCTCTGAACAGTTGATGTTGAGATATGTGTGTTACTTGAACTCTGTGAAGCAGTTAGGTTTCTCTTATCTCTTCCTTTCCTGGGGTGGTCCAGATGAGAACCAGTTTCATCATAACGTTTGGTGGTCTTTGTGATACTTTCAAAGTTCTTGAAATTTTTCAGATTGATTGACCTTCTTGCCATAATATGGATTTAGAACATTACTCAAATAGAGCTATTCATTGTACCACTGTACTCTACCTTTTCACAACACCACTGATGGTCTCAAACACATTAAGAGGGCAAGAAATTCAAGGAATTAACTATTGAGAAGACACAATTATTAACTGAAAGCCATTCCAGGTGACTACCTCATAAAGCTGACTGAGAAAAAACTAAGATGTGTGAAGCTGTCATCTAAGCAGAAGGTGCCTACTTTGAAGAATCTAAAATATAAAACATATTCTGGATTGTTTAATACTTTTTGTGTACTAAATAATTCCATATGCATCTGTTCATAGTTTGGATCTTTTTACAATGCAGACATTTTTTTAATAATGAAAAAAAAAAAAAAAAATATATATATATATAGTAGCAGTGAAATTATACATCATGGACATAAAGAGATGGACATGTCAGCAACAAAGCCACCGCCTAAACCACTGATACAAGGCAGGATGGGTCCATGCTTTCATGTTGTTTATTCTCACTCTACCAGAACATATTTGAGACAAAACTCTCATATACTATATGTGACAAAAACACACTCAAACACGCATCAACAATCCATAACAATCTCTTGTTCAAACAACACCTCACTGAGAGTCTAACAACAAAGCCAGTGGAAATTTTGCTCTTTTTTTCAACCAGGAGCACAAGTGTCTAAAGCTTCTGTCCCTCACTTTCTGTGTGAAATGTTAATTGATGCTAAATGTTTATAGGGTTTTCTGTTATCATATAATCCACTCTTACCTTCCTCTACTTGTGGTTATTGTCTTTACTTCATACGGGTGGAAATGTTTGGTTAGTGGCTCAATTTTCATAAATTTCATGTTGTTTGCCATTGTAATATATTTGAAATGAATCAATGAAGATACAGCTGAAGTGTAGTTAAGGGAAATTAAATGTAATTGGATATTATCATGTAGGAAAGGATTATGTTCACATCGTTGAGAATCCTTTGCAGACAATGACGGCCTGAAGTCTGGTACTTTGTGATGCTTTAATATACCTTCATTGCAGTTGCTTTATGTTGCTTGTCTGTGGGACTTATGGCTAGTTTTGCCTTCAGCAAGTGAAATGCATGCTCAGTCACACTGAGATCAGGTGGTGGACACTATCATTGCATTCCATTTCACGGCCTTCAAAAACTCCCTGGAATATTTTTGCAGTATGTGTAACACTTAGTGTCATGCATGCCCATGTCGTCCTCCACCATGTCTGCAGGTGATCTAACGTACTTTGGCTCATAGGCTGTTCCTCTAATCTTATCTTTATCTGTCTGCTTTTTTTCCAAAGCAATCTGAATTTTTTTTTTACAGGCAATATCTAGTCTGACTTTTCTCATTTTCAGATTGATACCAGGTTTGCATCTTTTGTTGATCCTTTGATCAATGATATTCATATCTCCTGAACAGTGTTCTTCACTTGGCTGGATATTGTGAAAAGAGTTTTTTTTTTTTTGTTAAACTTCATCAGAAAAAGGAAAAGTATACTGAGAAAATCCAGCACTGTTTTACCTCACAGACATTTGTGTCTTTTTATGTTGCTAAGCTCATCAGTGTATTTTTTCTCAATATGTACGAAACTGTTGATTTGCCCAGTCCTAATACTCCCACTATCTCTCTGATGAATTTGTTTTGTTTTTGCAGTTTAAGGATTACCTTCATTTGCATTTAAATATTTTTGGTTCACAGCCACAGCTTCCAAATGCAAATACCGCACTTAGAATCAACTCCAGACCTTTTACCGGTCTAATTTATGAAGAATTGCACACACCTGCCCATGAAACAGCTTTTTAGTCAGTTGTATTTAATAGTCTGAAAATGGAGGACTGCGTTTAAAATGGCTGACAGTTAATGCAATATTTTTGTTCAACATGTAAAATTAAAGCTGACACTCATTTCAACCGCATACTGATCGTTTCTTTTTGAATCTGCTGTGGTTGTTGTGGATGTGCAGCATATAATTTTTATGATTGGGACCACATAATTTAGCAAATGATTGAAGAATTTTTGACAACATGATGGCATTTAAAAAGAAAATTGTTCAATACCTTGTGTTAGATGTTACTGTGATAGTTTTCAGGGCTACATTCACACAAGGCATAGTTGACTTGTGCTGTGCTGTAAGAACAGTTTGTAATACCACCACCCGCCCTGGCTGGCCTGTTTAACGATCTGGGCTAAGTATACCTCAGTTTCAGTATCAGCACATCATCGTCTCCTCCTGTTAATTACTTGGTGCAGTGATTTTTGCAAAGGAAGCTGTGGTTGAGGAAGCAGTGAACTTTCCCTTCTTGAGTGTTGTTAGTGATTGCACTGCATACCCACCTCTTCAAGCGGGCTGAGGAATGGCATGCTTAAATGCACTCAAGGACAGTACTCAGTGATCAGGAACTGGACTCTGGGGGCTCAAACTTCCTTAAACACAGCACCAATCACCTACTGTGAGTACACCGTAAGAGCGGTTTGAGATGGAACTCAACCACCTAGAAAAACATCAGCTACAGTGTATCTAAATGTGTACAAGTCTAATGACAGTGTAATATTATTTATGTATTGAAAAGAATAAATTCATGGGACCAAAAATATGTTTTATTTTAGTCTAATGACAGTGTAATATTATTTATTATTTATGTGTAATATTATTTATGTATTGAAAAGAATAAATTCATGGGACCAAAAATATGTTTTATTTTTTTCTCACCTCAACAAAGTCTTTGGTCTCAGCTACTTTTGTTATTTTGTGACTCTAAATGTGTTTTTTCATGTTTATCGTGTCATTTAAGAGCTGATTAAGTTTTAAAGTCTTGATTGACAGGAGTTTTAGCCTTTCACTTTTTTGTGGTAGTTGGGTGGCTCCAGTACAGTCATTAACAAATTCACTTTACATGCGAACGATCCCTGGTTTGAGATCAGGAGGTGACACAAACTCAGCCTCACGGGGTCACAAGTTATTATACCACTAAGGCTGGTCCCAAGCCTGGGTTACATCAGGAAGGGCATCCAGTAAAAAAAAAAAATGTGCCAAATCTCCTCCTTTTCCACTCCCTTGGCTCTGTTTGCACTGTCTGTAAATCTGTTTTCACAACAAACTTACTGACCAGTCAGTGCAGGAAAAACACAACTAAAACCAATTTAATTAGCAATGGATCAGCTCCATTAACTAAGTCATGATAAGAAGCAAGCACACACAAATGCATGCCTAAAAACTAGACTATAACTGTGTTCACACACAAAGGCAGAAATGTCATATTTTCGTCATATTTCTAAAACTGTGCATATATGTGGCCCACTTTCATATGTTTCCACTCCTGTCTTTAGCCATGAATGAATGGAAACAGTCCTTTTGTAAATGCAGATGCTGTTTTTACCGTAAGTTATTAGATATGGCAATTAAAAAAAAGAAAAAACAGCAAAGAAGTAGCATAATTTCACTGATTGCCAAATTCATGGAGTTACGAAACAAACCCAAAACTACTGTATGGAAAAAAAAAATTAAACCGTGCTATCAACTCTGCAAGGTCAGGACACTGAGGGAAGTAAAAAACAGAAATGGTCAGAGCACAAACATATTAGCAATATCCTCCAACAAAGCCAGAACAGCCAACAGCAAGAATTTCTTGCACCCATATTAGCACAGTCATAATTACATAAATAAATAAGTAAATATGAAAATAATAATAAGGGCATGCCAAATTTCAATACATAGTTAATTATTTACCAGACTGATTGTGAATGAATATAGCTGTGCTTGTAAGCAGAAAAAAAATATTTAAATGATATTAAGAAATGCAATATATGAAACTGGCTGTATTTTAATCTCCACAGCTTCTTGTCAGACTTGATTCTCTCCAATGTGATGTGTATACTGTACGCCCGACGCCCTATTCTTCCGTTATAATAATAATACCAGCTTACTTGTGGCATGGTTTTAATGCATACAATACTTTTTAAACTACCTCATCAAAACAGAAATTAATTGTCTGAATGTTTTCAGTTAAACCTACAGTATGCTCTTTCTCTTGTAGAAAGTCACTTGACAAAAATAAGCAATAATTAAATTCTAAGTAAGTTTTCTTAAAAGTTGTTTACAATTTGAATGAGTTAACTGTGTCTTTGTTTCAGCAGAATGAATTTGTTGTCTGTGTTACATATCATGTTTGAAATGTTTACAGATGTGTATTATAAAGCAAATCAGGAGTAGGTAATAGCTTAATACAGATGACCCTTAAGAAGTGCATACAGAGTGATGTATTTTGTGTTATAGCTGTCTACGTAGGAATAAACAGGAGGGGATGTATAATATATTTTACCCTCAGGCTGTATGACTCACCGGTCATTGTTGAGAGGCCCGGCAGAGAAAGTAGAATAACTCCTCAATACAGAAGGTATCATTAAACGCAAATAATAAAACTGAACTGTATGTTTTACATTACGTTTCTTATTTTTCTTTGTAGTTCTCATAAGGACTCAGGCCCAGAGCTATTTGAGGATTCTGCTTTGGTTTTTTTTTAGGTTTTTTTTTGTGATATGAACATCTAAGTAGGTGTCTGGTTTCAGTTCAGGCAAAAAAAAAAAGTGTGTGTGTGTGTACTTGTATTACATTACTTTTTTGCTGCACTATACCACACTTAATATGGTAAATCATGAAATTTCAGGGTGCAGACTTATGATTTTAGACTAATGTTATGCTTTGGGTAAGGTAGGTTTTTCTAGCAATATCCACTCTAAATTTCACATCACTGTAAGCTTTTGACTATTTCCTTATACTTCTTAAATTTCGTTCAGCTCCTGAGATAACCTTCCTCTTGCTTCTGCCCATCTTAAACTTTTTTCTTTCTTTACTGATCTGTATTTGTCTGAAATAAACAGCTGTTCAGATAAATAGTCATATCCAAAAGAGAAATCTTGACTGGCTTGTAAATGAGGCCGCACAGTATCAGAAATCTGTCTCAGTGATCAAATTCAAGTCTCAGCTCGGTTATTTTAACTCTTACTCTTTTTGTGTTCCAACTATTATTCTCAAAGTAGACAGAGGATTTGTCTGATATTGATTTATTCTCCTTATTTCTCCTAAGGAAGGTGTGTGTGTGTGTGTGTGTGTGTGTGTGTGTGTGTGTGTGTGTGTGTGTGTGTGTGTGTGTGTGTGTGTGAGTGTGAGAGAGAGAGAGAGAGAGAGAGAGAGAGAGAGAGAGAGAGAGAGAGAGAGAGAGAGAGAGAGAGAGAGAAACACTTCATGTCTATGGTGATGGTAAGTGTCAAAGAAACTGTACTGTACTGGTACTATAATTATTAATGCTCTGAATAGATGACTGAGTGTTTGATTTCACAAATGTGCCTCTCATCTGAGAAATGTGTACCTGTGGTAGTAAGCACTGATACACCTGGAAGATCTGTGTTTGTGTGTACACCTAAAAGTGGTCAGTATTTGTGGTGTATGTCTTACTGTTTCATGCATCTTTATCTAAATTGATGTGTACGTGTGTGTGACCTGGCTTATGCCCAAGCCTAGTTAAACAGAAATATCTACAAGAGCATCCACAGCAAAACGGTAAGGGTTTCAATTCCCAAGTCATTTTCCAAAAGCGTGGTGTGATTGAGTCAGTCTGCCCATTGAATTCAGTATTTAATTTCCTCAGGGTCCCAAGAGCCATGTCTCTGTTTCCAATTTCTTCTCCTCATGAGATAAGAAGGGAGACTAAGTGAAGGGTTTTCTTTTTCTGTTCACCTCCTTTTCAGTTCATCGTTTCTTTTTCTTACCTGTGTAATGCTTAAAGCTCAGGGTTGCATAGGAGGGGACAGGTTAATAAGAGTTCTTGGAGTAGAAACACTTTTCATTATCATCATTTCTCCTTACCTTTTACTCTTTTACAGCATTTATCAGCTTTAATCCTTGTCTCCCCCCCACCCCCTGTTTTTTTTTGGTCACCTGCGATCTCTCACCTCATGCCATTTATTTTCCCATTTCTGGTAATTTGTATTTAAATTTTTGTTAACAGAAAAAAAAAGAAAAACAAACACTTTAGTCTACCTAGAATTTGTTTCTGTTCTCTCTCTCTGAAAGTCACCAAATTATTATTTGCATATTAAGTAGAAAGCCCAAATAAATCACATTCCTCACCTTAAGAATTAAAATAACAAAAATTTGCTTGAGTAGTTCCAGCATGCAAATTTGGAAATCAAAATGTATATGTATGTATGGATGAATGTGAAATATAAATAATTTTACTGTCTCATGGTTGAAAAGCTTGGGGGGAATATTGGCCTCTACTTTCAAAGAAAAAACCTGACCTCAGTCTTTGTACTTAAAGAATTCAAACAATTTAATCATATTTTACAGGAAGAACAACTGCATGCAAGTAAAAGTAAACTTTTTTGTTTTTACTGGAGAAGATGTCCTCTGTGTGCCGCTGCTCAGTGGTATCAACCAAAAGCCGGATGACTGCTAATGACCCAAAGATCAAAACTCAAATGGCTATTTGGTCACCAGCAGATGTACTTGAAATGAATCAGAAACACCATCCAAACTGGTTCAAACTTCACGGGATGAAGCTTAAAGTCATTATAAATACAAACACAGGTAATTAGTATTCAGTTGTGGTACATAGGAAGTGAATTACACATGGTAGAGAGCCAATTATAACTACATTAAAACCATGAATAGGGACACTAACAAACCCCCTGGAGGTGAGTAACTGAATATGGAGACCCAACATCACCCTTCTGCTGCTTTGACACCTCCCTCAAAAGGAATAAACTCCCACAAAAGCAGGCACCCCAACGGCTTTTTGCTTAACAAACATCTCATTTTGTTTTTTTATATTACCTCCTATGGAGAAAAATGATGAAAGTGGAGCAAAGGTTGGTATCACAGTATGACTTGCAAAGCCCTGGGTGAGTCATGGTGCAAGCTCAACATTAAGTCTCTGCACTTCAAAAAAAGAAAAAAAGAAACAAGAAAAAAACAATTGAATGGTAAAGTGGACAAGCAATTCAGTTTGCTCTACCGGCAAGGCACTTCACCATAGGGGGCCATGGAATCAACTCATTTAAAATAATGCAACAAACAATCTAAACAAATGAAAGGGACTCCTGTGGTGCTTTTAATGAGCAGTACCGTGTCATTTCTTTTATACAAAATGGGAAACACAAGTTGCTTGTAAGTGTGCTTCTGTTTGGAAAAAAAATACTGCTAAAAAATAATAATAGTAAGGGAGCACTTAAACAGTTTTTAACTTTAATTGTTGGTTTGATTTGGAAACCAGTCCTCAAATGTTTTTTTTATTTTCACTGACAGTCGTTTTTATGATTTTCTTGTCTGTAAATTGTACAAGGTACAGTACCAGTCAAAAGTTTGGACACACTAACCCATTCATATAAATGGGTGAGTGTGTCTAAACTTTTGATTGGTACTATATGTCACTAAAGATTTTCAACTTAAATCACACACTGGATGTTGATGAGTACAATATTTAAATGTGAGTACAGTGTGAACAAGTCTGCAAAAGAGCATAAAAGTTTAGCACAATAACAAAACGACTTTGTGGAAGGGCTTATCTTAAGAGTTGTGTTAAGTTTTAATTACTGACAGAAGCTTATGCAGCTTTAAACTAAACGATAGGGGCTGAAGGACAAAATATCATGTGCACAAAAGTGTTTTTATACACAAACAGTAGTAGAAACACGCTGGTTGGTTGTGGCCATTATGGGAAAATGCAAAGTGGCTGGCTGTGACTGTTATGGAGTGTAGTCTAAATTTAATGTTTTTGATTGTTCTTGGATGACTAAAACAGGTTTGTACTACAATGGCCCTCTCACAAGTCTGCCCTTTGTGTTTGTTAATAAAAATTGAAAACCTTTCCTCTGTCTCAGTATCTGCATTTGGATCCACAGGGCTGGTTTAATTATGACAGAAAAATCTGACCAAAGACAGGACCCAGTAGACATGGTGTCAGTGAACCAAATCCTTCCTAATCAAGGTATTCTGTTAGACTGACACAAGCAGGCATTACGAATTGAACAGCAGCAATCCACTAATCACCATCTAACTCAGATAGGCAACCTGCTCCAGCTCCTCAACACAAATCCATCCAAATAGTTTAGCAGCTAGCAGTAGCATTAAAAACAACATGTCACAACGACAATCTCTCTCTCTCTCTCTCTAACACACACACACACACACACACACACACACACACACACACAGAAACTTAAGTCTGAGGAAAAACTAAAAAAAGATTCTGACTCTGAAAAAGCTTCAAAAAGAGTGTTAGGCATCAGTCGCGCTAGAGGAAAAAGAGGTTTGCAATCTCAAGCAACCATGAAAAAACAGTGGTTGGTGACAGATTGCAGTTAATTTATTTTGCATTCTGGGACTGATTGCAAATACTTGCAGTGACCAGTTGGTTGATCAGAGGTTGGGAGCACTGCACACTGAACCGCTGGGCAACACATTTCTTTTGCAGGTTGCCAAGTGAAAGACAACCTGTCTTGAACTGACTGCAATCAATCTCAGACAGATTGCAATTAACTGACTTTTTTTTTTTTTTTTGGCCACAGCTGCTTTATTGATAGTATAGGTTATGACAGTAAAGCGGGAGAAGAGATGTGGGAAGACATGCGGCAAAGAGCACAGGCCGGGACTCAAACCTGCGCTGCCAGCTTTTGCCTCACGGCATATATGTGGTCACCTGCGCTACCACTGAGCCACCTCGGCACCCAGCTGACTAATTTTTAAAGCCAAATGTTGGAATCAATCAGTCTGCGCTGATGAGCAACTCATCTGCTCTATCATTTATTTCTCTAAGTGAAAAAACAATATATGAATCACACAAACCTGAATTACTAAGGTTTGTTGCAGGAAATTTACTGTAACAAGCACTGAAATTAACACAGAAAAGCATGTCTTATTTTGTGCTCAATATGTGCGTGATAATTACCGTAGCAAGTTTTATTTATTTGAAATGAGATGGGGAAATGGTATCAGCACAAATATGTAATTGGCATGGCTGGATGGCTCAAAGCCGTGAGCCCAGTGCGAAAATTTTGGCTCTGTGCTGTAACTCTTTACTCAGTGGTCGCTCTGAGGAAAACTGAGCTGAACCTAACAGACCATTGAAAGGAGGGAGGAAGAGAATTCTGACATGAGATGCATACATCTTCTTTTTCCTTTTTACAGTGAGCAGGTGTGTTAGAATAATGTCTGAATGTTACAGTATGTTAGGTTAATTAAATTAACATGCATAATATTCCCAGTCTCACGCTTTCCTCTTCAGAGACTCAAAGTCAAAAGCAACAATAGAAACAATTGAACATGCCAGAATTTAATCCCCCGTCCACTTAGTGCTCTTTTGTGGGCTGTGCTACTTAACATCAATATTTAATATGAAAAAATGTTGAAATGCAACAGCACAAAATGCTGTCAGTTTAAGAAAATAAATATAACACACAGTAGATTCCTAAGAAAAAAGTCTGCTCTAATGAGGGATTTTTTCTGCTTTCCTGCAATCAACCCCACACCCCTTCATTTTTTAATTTTGATTTTTTTTTTAACACACCTCTGTAAATATCAATAAGGAGAAGTAGGCAACTTTTTCCACTTACTGAGATCAGCAGACAGTTTGAAAGCAAATAAATATGTGGAAATGGTTCATCTCTGTAACATCTCCTCAGTGAATCGCCACCTTATCTCCCTCGAGCTCCCTCCCCAGGCCTGGCTCCAGGGTGGGGCCCCGGTAACCCTATCCCGGGAAGGGTAAACTGTTTCCTTGCTGTTATAAACATAGGGGTCTTCTGAACCGCTCTTTGTCTGGACCCTCACCCAGGACCTATGTTGCCCGGGGGCTTGTCCCCCTGGTAGGGTCTCCCATGGCAAATTGGTCCTGGGTGAGGGTCCAGACAAAGAGCGGTTCAGAAGACCCCTATGTTTATAACAGCAAGGGAACAGTTTACCCTTCCCGGGATAGGGTTACCGGGGCCCCACCCTGGAGCCAGGCCTGGGGAGGGAGCTTGAGGGAGAGCGTCTGGTGGCCGGGCATTAGCCCGTGGTGCTCGGCCGGGCGAAGCCCGAAGAGGTTACATGGGCCCGTCCTCCTGTAGGCCCACCGCCCGCAGGAGGTGTCGTAGGGGTCGGGTGCAGTGTGTGTCGGGCGGTGGCCAAGGGCGGAGACTGGCTATTGGGACATGGAATGTCACCTCTCTGGTGGGGAAGGAGCCTGAGCTAGTGCGTGAGGTTGAGCGATACCAGCTAGATATAGTTGGGCTCACCTCAACGCATGACCTGGGCTCTGGAACCAGTCTCCTGGAGAAGGGCTGGACTCTGTTGCAGTCTGGAGTTGCCCTCGGTGAGAGGCGGCGAGCTGGGGTGGGTATTCTTGTATCCCGCCGACTTGCTGCCTGTACATCGGAGTTTTCACCGGTGGACAAGAGGGTTGTTTCCCTGCGCCTTCGGGCCGGGGGAACGGGTCCTGACTGTTGTTTGCGCTTGTGCGCCGAATGACAGTTCAGAGTACCCACCTTTTTTGGAGTCGCTGGGCAGGGTGCTGGAGAGTGCCCCATCTGGTGACTCCATAGTCTTGCTGGGAGACTTCAACGTTCATGTGGGCAATGACAGTGAGACCTGGAGGGGCGTGATTGGGAGGAACGGCCTGCCCAATCTGAACCCGAATGGTGTTTTGTTATTGGACTTCTGTGCAAACCACAGCTTGTCCATAACAAACACCATGTTTGAACATAAGGATGTCCATAAGTGCACATGGCACCAGGACACCCTAGGTCGCAGGTCGATGATCGATTTTGTAATCGTATCATCAGATCTGCAGCTGTATGTTCTGGACACTTGGGTGAAGAGAGGAGCCGAGCTGTCAACTGATCACCACCTGGTGGTCAGTTGGATCAGGCGGCGGGGGAAGATGCCGGACAGACCTGGTGCACCTAAACATATTGTGAGGGTGTGCTGGGAACGCCTGGCAGAAGCCCCAGTCCGGGAGATCTTCAACTCCCACCTCCGGCAGAACTTCGACAGCATTCCAAGGGAGGCTGAGGACACTGAGTTCCGCACCTCCATTGTTGAGGCTGCTGCTCAGACCTGTGGCTGCAAGGTGGTTGGTGCCTGTCGTGGTGGTAACCCTCGAACCAGATGGTGGTCACTGGAGGTGAAGGGAGCCATCAAGCTGAAGAAAGAGTCCTATCAGGCTTGGTTAGCCTGTGGGACTCCGGAGGCAGCTGACAGGTATGGACAGGCCAAGCGGAATGCAGCTCGGGCAGTGGCTGATGCAAAAACTCGGGTGTGGGAGGAGTTCGGTGAGGCTATGGAAAAAGACTTTCGGACAGCATCGAAGCAAACCATCAGGCGACTCAGGAGGGGAAAGCAGTGCTCCACTCACACGGTTTATAGTGCGGGTGGGGTGCTGCTGACTTCAACTGAGGCTATAGTCGGACAGTGGAAGGAATACTTCGAGGACCTCCTGAATCCCACTGACACGCCTTCTGTAGTGGAAGCAGAGTCTGGGGATGAGGGGGAAGACTTGGCCATCTCTGGGGATGAGGTCACTGAGGCAGTTAAACAATTCCGTGGTGGCAGGGCCCCTGGGGTGGATGCGATTCGCCCTGAGTTCCTGAAGGCTCTGGATGTTGTAGGGCTGTCTTGGTTGACATGCCTCTGTAACATCGCGTGGAGATCTGGGGCAGTGCCATTGGATTGGCAGACTGGGGTGGTGGTCCCAATCTTTAAGAAGGGAGACCGGAGGGTGTGCTCCAACTTTCGAGGGATCACACTCCTCAGTAAGGTCTATGCCAGGGTGCTGGAAAGGAGGGTCCGTCTGTTAGTCGAACCTCGGATCCAGGAGGAACAATGCGGTTTTCGTCCTGGTCACGGAACACTGGACCAGCTCTTTATCCTCTCAAGGATATTCGAGTGCGCATGGGAGTTTGCCCAACCAGTCTACATGTGCTTTGTGGACTTGGAGAAGGCATTCGACTGTGTCCCTTGGGGTATCCTTTGGGAGGTCCTGCGGGAGTATGGGGTGTCTGGCCCGTTGTTGCGGGCCATTCAATCTCTGTACAACCGCAGTGAGAGCTTGGTCCGTATAGCCGGTAATAAGTCGGATTCGTTTCCTGTGAGTGTTGGACTCTGTCAGGGCTGCCCTTTGTCACTGATTCTGTTCATAACTTGGACAGAATTTCTAGGCATAGCCAGGTGGCGGAAGGCTTCTTCCTTGGTTGCCTCAGAGTCTCATCTCTGCTCTTTGCAGATGATGTGGTCCTGTTAGCTTCATCAGGGGGTGGCCTCCAGCTCGCAGTCGACTGGTTTGCAGCCGAGTGTGAAGCAGCCGGCATGAGAATCAGCACCTCTAAGTCTGAAGCCATGGTCCTCAGCCGGAAAAGGGTGGAGTGCCCTCTCCGGCTCAGGAACGATACAAGCAGCAGAAATGAGTTTCCTTCGAAGGGTGGCTGGTCTCTCCCTTAGAGATAGGGTGAGGAGTGCAGCCATGTGGGAGGGGCTCAGAGTAGAGCCGCTGCTCCTCCACATCGAAAGGAGCCAGATGAGGTGGCTCGGGCATCTGATTAGGATGCCTCCTGTCCGCCTTTTGGGTGAGGTGTTCTGGGCATGTCCCACCGGGAGGAGGCCCCGCGGTAGACCCAGGACATGCTGGAGAGATTATATTTCTCAGCTGGCCTGGGAATGTCTTGGGGTCCCTCCGGATGAGCTGGAGGAGGTGGCTGAGGAGAGGGAAGCCTGGGCTTCTCTGCTTAGGCTCTTGCCCCCGCGACCTGGCCCCGGATAAGCAGAAGAGAATGGATGGATGGATGGATGGATGGATGGTTCATCTCTGTAACATGTTTTACAGCATCGTGGATCACCAGTTCTAACTGTGCATAATGCAGTAAATGGCAGCCAGGGTAGGGTTGATCTTTTCAGGAGTGTAGTGCTCCTCTCCAGCAGCTGCACCATCAGTTGCAAAAACCAACAAATCATACATGTAACATTTCTTCAGAGATGCCCTGATATCAAGGCATTCTGACTGTGGGATTAAATGATTAAATGAAGAAGTTAAAACCGATGACCATCTTCGGAAGACAATGACTCAACTGAAAGTGCTATCAGCCCCCTTGTTTCTTTCCACCAGTGAAAGTCAACTCTTCCATGATCCAAACTTCCCTCTCCACTGCTGAAGCCCCTGTTGATCAGTGAGAGGAGTCAATGCAGTTTGCAGAGAGCTCGCCTCTCTGCTTTTGAACATCAGTGGAGGATCCAAGCAGGTGAGTGCCCTTATTGTGTCAGAATTTCCTGGCTATTTTCCCACCAAAGCTAAAAAAAAGAGCGTCCATCACTAATGGCAGGAGTATAGGTTTGCGGTTCTCCAATAAACTTACTGCCCTTTCTCCTGTCAACTCTGTTCAGGCTGTAAATCCTTGTCACTTTTGGCTTTGGGTGACTGTGGTGTCACCCACTACGCTGCTCATTATATCTGGAAATCATCATGAGTACAGTCAGGTTTTTGGTTTTTACTTACCTCAGAATCTGCTTCTGCTCGATCACCCGTGGATATAAAACACAAGCCTGTCATTAATTAATCAGCTGGCAAGCGCAGTAATTTCTTTCTTTCTACCTGTTTGCAGTCTGTCTTTCCTCCAGGAAAGAATCTTTGGGCTGAGTAGTTACCTTCCTCAGAATATCACAACCATGAAGAGGCCTTCAACAAGGGTTGGGTTCTGATGTTACCTCCCCATAGTCCACATGATTGCACCATAGATCTCCTCCCTGGAACTCTGTTTTCCTCCAGCCAGCTTTATCATGCACTGAACATGAAGCGATGGAGCAGTACACTTTATTCTCTAATAGTAGGTATGTGTCCCTTGTCCTCACCTCTTGGGTTACTATCTATCTTGGTTATAATAAAAAAAAATTGTTAATATTTTCTACCATTAATCAGTTCACCCTTTGAATCTCATCACTTGGGCCACTATTTTCTCTAAACAGAACAGGACACTATAACCAAAAGAAACCATTATTAGTATTTAATTGTGCCTTTTGCACAATGCTCCTAATGCTCCTGTTATTTTTCAAGCACTAGTTAAAAACATGATCAGAAACGACCTTAATTGTTTTGTTTTGTCTTGATGATATTCTCTTTTTTTTCCTGAGACCTCGATGAACAACTCATCCATGTTTGCCAACTGTTTTCAGCTTTCGTGAAAATAAACTGCATGTCAAAGCTGAATGAGTTCTGCACAAATTCTACATTTCTTTGTTTTCTTTTTTGGGATTCATCATAGTGAGCAGGCAGGTGGGCAAATGCTACAGGTTTAACCTCTTTTGAAGCCTCTTTAGGGTATCAGACATCATGATTTCCTTCACAGGAGGAGGAAACAGCGGTCCCATCAGTTGAACATCATCTCCTTTGCTGCAATAGGCTTTGGAAGGAGACTAAGGTGGTGCTCTGAACAAAAAAGCTGATCATAGGAGGATCCTGGCCCTACGCTAGCTACAAGGTCAGAAAGTGTGGCTTTCTATTTAAGGTACTGCCTTAAAGACTCTCGAAAACACTCTCCTTTATAAATGTGTCATTTAGGAAATTATCAAACCATTCTCTGTTCATGTAAAGCTCTCTAAATCTTTTTGAATCCCCTTAACCCTTTCACATTTCTCAAATCAAGCTGGTGTTTTCCAGACACCTGTGGACTGTCCTTAGTCCACAGATCTGTTTCAGTTTTGAGAAGTATAGTCTGAAACAACACATAAATATACATTTTCTTGACTGGCCATAAGGAAAGGCTTTATGAGGTAAATGAGGTAAGATTTAATACTTTAAATTATCACAAAAACCAAAGCTATTTTATTTGTGAAGCACTGCACTGTTTATGTCAGAAAACATATTTTATGATATTTCCCAGTGGCCTCAAGGGTTGTTTTGGCCTGACATGAACCATGAATCTGATGAGAAAACAGACCACACAGAATCCAAACATCAGGCCAGATTTACTGTTTAAACAAACTATTACAAAATATTCCTTCATAAAAAAAATCCCTGAAATCTATGTGTAACAGCTGACATAGACAATGAGTAGAAGAATACAAAATATAATTTACCGTCAGATCCTGACTGTCCATGTGTTAAAGATATTGTTACTGTGCCAGGTGTGTAAATGCGTGCATCACTCTAGGTTTTTCTGCAGGCTGTGTGAAACTGTATGCACTTATTAAAGTCAATATTACAATTGTAACTGTCACGGCTCGCCGCTGTGCAGGCAGGAAGGAGGACCCCAAAATGCAGAACTCCAGAATGGGTGTAAGTCACTCACATGCTTTATTTGCACAAACACACAAACACACAGGAGCTCTCCCCAGCATACACCTAACTGGGCTTTACTCGAACAGACGAACATGCAAGACAGCAGCGAACAACCAATGACACGACAAAAGGCATAGCAAACACAAGACTTATATACACAGGAGGTAATGGACAAATGGGAAACAGCTGGGAGGGAAACACAAGAAACAAAACTAAACCCAAAGCACACCGACCAAAGACCTACCAAAATAAAACAGGAAGAAACCTAACATTGTATGGATAAACAATAGCACAGGGAGACAGAAACCACAATAACACAGAACTATACAATAGGAACACAAAACAGGACCATGACAGTAACATTCAGACATTAATCTAACGCCATCCCATTAATGGCTGCATTTTGACAGACATATGGTATCAAATATTTCTATGTTATGTGATAGCATCTATCTAGGAAAGCAAAAGAAAGAAAGAAAGATGGAAGCTTGTGTGTGTGTGTGTATGTGTGTGTGTGTATACGGGCACATTGCTGAGAGAAGGGAAACAGGGAAAGATGTTTTCATTGTGTACCGATCTTCGTACAGAAATGTTACTAAACACCTGAAACACAGGAACTTGTTCTGCTCACTGTAAAGAGGAAAACAAGATGCAGCCTTGTGTGCGTCTTGTGTCGGAATTCTCATCCTTCTTCCCTTCAGTGGGTCACATTATGTTCACTTCAGTTTTGCTCTGTTATGGGGCTTGGCTCTGAGTGAGTAAAGAGATACAGGACAGAACCAAGGTTTTAGCACAATCCTCACAACTTTGAGCCATCCAGCCATGCCAGTAACACACTTGTTCTGAAAACATCTCCCCGTCTTGCTTCAAATAAATGAATGGATTGCATTCATCAGCACAGACTGACACTGACTGCAACGTGTTGACAATCTATATGCATTTATGAATTAGCAACAATTTGCAAACCTTCACCAATCTGTCGAACTGTGATTGTTTGGAGACAGGTTGCCTCCCACCAGGTGACCTGTGCAACTGCCTTGTGACCAAAAGTCTGAAACTCTGGGCTACCAGTTGATCACTTCAACTACTCAACTGCAATCAGTTGCCGACCAAAAAAAAAAAAAAAAAAAAATCAATGCAGTCACTCAGCAATCACTGTTTTCTTCCTAGCTGCAAGGAGGTTGCCATCCTATTTCTACTCCGGTGTGAGTGAGGCTTTATCAAAACTAAAGCTATTTACAGCATACATTGATTACATTATTTTTTGACCATGGTGGTCATTACACATCAATCATGAGATCAAACTTCAAAGTTTGAAACTTTCTATATTACTGCTCCACACAGCTGAGATGACACGTGGCACCTGTGTGTAATCTTTATCTTGATTCAGTGAAACTGAGTTTAAAGTGAAGGATTCTGATGAGAGAGTAGCTGCATGGCCTCAGCTGGAGTTGGAAGTAGGGAGCCATATTTAGGCTTTGATAGAGTAGCTGCTAATCACAGGATTTGAACTTCACAAAAAGATTCAGAGTAAAGACATGTGCCAA
Source organism: Archocentrus centrarchus (assembly GCF_007364275.1). NCBI lineage: Eukaryota > Metazoa > Chordata > Actinopteri > Cichliformes > Cichlidae > Archocentrus > Archocentrus centrarchus. Next base: position 28,220,754 of record NC_044346.1, on the reverse strand, counting down.
AAAAGAGCAAAGATTGGAAAGGTGTTTATTTGGCTGAATACCAAATTACACTTCTCAAAAAATTAAAGGAACAATTTTTAATCAGAATATAGCATCAAGTCAGTCAAAGTAATGGGATATTGATCCGGTCGGTTAAGTAGCAGAGGAGGCTGTTAATCAGTTTCAGCAGCTTTGGTGCTAATGAAATTAACAAGTGCACTACAGAGGCAACGAGACAACCCACAGAACTGGAATGGTTTTACAGGTGGACACCACTGACAATTTTTCTCTCCTCATCTTTTCTGACTGTTTTTTCACTAGTTTTGCATTTGGCTGGGGTCAGTGTCACTACTGGCAGCATGAGGTGATACCTGGACCCTACAGAGGTTGCACAGGAAGTCCAACACCTCCAGGATGGCACATCAGTACATGCCATTGACTTGAAAGGGTCTGGATACTGTAACATCGTTCAGCATGACCGGTTTGGTGGTGAGTCAGTGATGGTCAGGGGAGGCATATCCATGGAGGGTCTCACAGACCTCTACAGGCTAGACAATGACACCTTAACTGCCATTAGGTATTGGGATTAAATCTCTGGACTGGTGCACGACAATGCCTCATGTGGCATGTATGCAGGCAGTTCCTATATGATGAAGGAACTGATACCATTGACTGTCCTCCATGCGCCCCTGACCTACATCCAGAACACCTCTGAGACAATAAGTTAGAGTCCATCCAATGCTATCCTAACCCTAACCTCAGACTGTCCAAGAACTCAGTGATGGCCTGGTGTAGATCTAGGAGGAACTCCCCCAGGACACGGAGTACCATTTTAAGTTGCTGCAATGAAATTGCAAAATGGACAAAATGGACTAGCCTACTGCATCATTTTTTCACTTTGATTTTTCAGTGTCTTTGAATTCAGCCCTCAGTAGGTTGATACTTTTAATTTCCATCAAATGATGCAGCATCCTTTGGTTCCTCACATTACCAGTTCATATCAGTAGAGACATCCAGCATGATTTTTTTTCGATATTGAAATCTGATGTGCTTTCAAAGTGTTTCTTACATTTTTTTGAACAACGTATTTATGTACTCAAGGCATAAAGACAGGATAATTTAGCCACACTGCTGTGGGGGAAAAACAAAAAACTGAATGTATATGTAATACTTCCTAAAAACAGTCTGTAGAAGTATAGTAATTTTTCCAAAGAATATAAATAAATAAAAATACATTTAAAAAATGAATAAATACAATTTAATTACCACCATAGTCAAGGCGATAGCTATGGTGGCTTCTCCAGTGCACCTGTTGTCACTTTCATTTCCCTTAATCCCTTAATTTTATTGAGCAATGTGTACCCTCAAGCTGTTTTCATTTACTTCACGAGTCTACCTTAAGTTTCCTAGGACCTTTCTACAAGCAAAACCAGTATAGTGTATGTGTGGAAGTGACTGAGAGCGAGAGAAAGACAGAGAGAAACAGATGGCTAATCCTTTTCACTTAGTAGCAGTGTCATTGACTGTCATTGATAACAGAGCAAACATCCCAGGCCAACACAGTCTTTTCCTAGTGGGTGATGTACACAACAATAACAACAACATCAAGCTGCTCTCACTCTGAGTCTGACAAGATCAGCTACTGGAGGGCATACCCGCTGCCGCTGCCAAGGTGACTTCTGCTGTCTCTCTGTGTGTGAATGAATCTAGTGAAAGTAAAAAGGACATACTGGCAGAAAAAGACAGCAGAAATTCATAAAAAATTTTAAACACCTGGTTGTACATTACCTTAATTGGCCATTTTGCTTCATTACCTAATCATTTATTACTTACTGCAACATTTCTCATATTTATATTTTCCTCCATTTAACAAGGCAAGTGTGTACCTGACCATTAGATTTTTGGTTGTCTTTATATCCTCTAAATGCACTCCTAAATAACTTGTGGTGCTTTCACTAGAACCCTGATGAATATTTACCGTAATAAAATCTCATAATATTTCTCACGTAAATTGTTGTTGTTTATTTTTAGCAGGTGAGCAGAATTTTAAGTTAATTTGAATCTGTTCACGACTCTAATCATTTTTCCCCACTCGGCGTCAGACCTGCCAAGGAACAAACTCTGGTTACTGGTGGCTCTGTTTTGAGAAACGTGAAGCCAGAGACACCAGCAATTGTGCACACAAGGCACACAACAAAATGATCGTTCCAGATCACTCATCCAGAGATGAGCATCTGCGGTCATGCAGCCAGAGACCAGCGCTACCGTTAGGCAATGTGGTTTAAGTGTCTTGCCCAAGGACACAACGCAGTGCAGGGACAGGGGCTCAAACCTGCAACCTTCCAGCTGCAAGGCGAGTGCCTATACCCACTGCGCCACTGCCATAACAAAAATAAAAATGAATCAACATTCTACAGTCATACTAACAGAAATCTTCCACACCAGCTTATTAGTCAACCAAAGGCCCAGACAAAGTTTTAATTGTTTTGAAAGCCTGAATCTTAGATAAAATAATTATTGCAGGTGATCCATGTAGATGCTGAAAATGACAGACTCAACAATGCACTGAATCTATTATTATATATACTCACTTGGCTTCTCTCAAAATATAATTGAGCACACCCACACTTTAATCACACTCTGGCTCTTCTTCTGACGTATGGCATAGAAACTGAACATTTAACAGTATTCCCTGAAAATACTCTTTTGTTTGATCATTTCTTAATAAAAATAAAAATTTCCAATAATGGATAACACAGCAGTCAGGAATACATTTCATTACAGTAGATGTCTTTCTGAAAGTGCCAACACACAACACAGAGCAGCTACCTAAACTCTGCTCCCACAGACATCGATTAACTGTGTTATATTTAAATGTTTGCTATAGTTTAATTTGTGGATTCAGCTCAGGAGAATTTAATGAAAACATCGACATCAAACCAGAGAGATAAGTGACAAACTTGACCCCAATATTGGAGGGATAGAACTGTAACGTCTTACTTCAATAGATGTTGTTGGTGGAATTACAAAACTATTAACTGAATAATATGTAATACAACATCTGTGCTCAGTGCAACATAAAAAAACAAACTAACAAAAGATTTAAAGAAAATGAAAAGCAAACTGAGCTACCACCTGTGTGTCTTCCTGTGGAGAGACAATTTCTACAAACACATACAGCAGGAAATAATAACTGATTACACTGAAGGGCGTATCAATGTTGTCACATGTTGTTTGCAAAATTTCTGTGATGGTGTGTGTGTGAACAGTTCTCATAAACTTCAACATGACCATTAGTGTTATCATCATTGTGCTGGCAATGACACCAAAAGTTAAATATGGCACACTCCCTGGCCAAAGGGGGAAAAAAGGAAGCTATTCAAAACAAACTCTTCATCACACTCCATCATACTAAGCACAGCCTCTTTACTGTAAAATCATTTAACTCTTTATTTCATTTTTCAATAATATATTTATCTGATGAACTGATACCTGAAAACCACAAATGCAGTATACATCTATAAACTAAGATGTTAAGTTGCGTCTTATTTGACAAAGAAATTTTCTTTTTCTTTTTTGAAATAAAAAGGAAGAAACTGAGTGTGAATGGATGTCTGTCTCTCTGTGTTACCTCCCCAGCTTTAACCAAGGACAACCTGGAAACAGAACACTAGTCATCATTATCAACACACACACACACACACACACACACACACACACACACACACACACACACACACACACACACACACACACACACACACACACACACACACACACACAAACAAACAAACAAACAATGAGTGTGTGCTTGTTTTTTTTTTTTCTTTCAGGTGCTGTTTGTTCTTTTTTTGTGTTTTTTTTTTTTTTTTTTACAGATGCAGCAGTTGGCAACTGATTATTTGTGCTCTGCCCCCCCACACACACACTTTTTCCTTTGTCTTTTTGTTCCCTTCTTTGACTAAGAAGAGGAGCCTTTTTAAAGACCCTCTTGGTGAAGCAAATGTGTCTGAGTCAACATAGCATGCAGACCATAATTTTGCTTGCTTAAGTTGCTGCACAGAACAGGTTATTTAAGAAAAAGAAAAAAAAAAAAAGAAGTTGGCAAATCAGAGTCTTGACCATGTCCCCCTGAACACATAGCCCCAGGGGTGTAGGAATGAGTTTACTATTGGGGGGGACACATATCAGAAGCCTGACAGATCCACGAATACTCTGAGCAAAGCATAAAAAAAAAAAATGGTATTTGGGCTTTAACTTTTATCTTTTTCAAATGTTTCTTGGAAAAATAGTGTTGTCTACACCTATATTATTGCATGTATAATTTACATATGTATATGTTTTATAATCGTAAGACTTGGGCAAACTGGCTTGAGCACAGATAATTGTTACCAATTATGTAATTGTTACCGGTGCATAGTTACCAGTGCATAGATAAATGTTACCAGAACATAGATAAATGTTACCAATGCATAGATAATTGTTACTAATGCATAAATAACTGTTACCAGTGCACACACAAATGTTAGCAACACATAGATAATTGTTACTAATGCATAGATAATTGTTACCAGTGCGCACATAAATGTTTCCAACACATAGATAATTGTTACTAATGCATAAATAATTGTTACCAGTGCGCACATAAATGTTACCAACACATAGATAATTGTTACTAATGCATAGATAATTGTTACCAGTGCGCACATAAATGTTACCAACACATAGATAATTGTTACTAATGCATAAATAATTGTTACCAGTGCGCACATAAATGTTACCAACACATAGATAATTGTTACTAATGCATAGATAATTGTTACCAGTGCGCACATAAATGTTACCAACACATAGATAATTGTTACTAATGCATAAATAATTGTTACCAGTGCACACATAGATGTTACTAACACAGAGATAATTGTTACAAATGCACACATAAATGTTACCAATACATAGATAATTGTTACTAATGCATAAATAATTGTTAGCAATGCATTGATATTTGTTACCAGTGCATTGTTACCAGTGCACAGATAATTGTTACCAGTGCATAAACAAATGTTGCTAGTGCACTAGCATGTTAACAAAAGTTTCATTACAAATGTATGTGAGCTTGGGGGCCCCCTGGTGGTCAGGGGGCCCTAGGCAGCAACATAGCGCCTACGCCTCGGGCGGCTCTGTTCACGGCAATGTTCCGACAGTCTGTTTTACCTCCTTCGAAAGAGTTTCTCACTCCTGCCGCTGTCTCCGCCTCCCAAACACTCAGAGCGTTCAGAGGGAGGCGGGGAAGCGCAATGACATGACTCTATGTTGCGCCTGCAAAATAAAAGCACGCAAGTTAAAGATTTCAAAATCAAGTATTTTTCTCCTCCGAGGTGTAATATTTGGGTGGGACAAACGCGCCTGTCTCCAATATTGGGGGGGACACATCCCCTCTGTCCACCCCGGTTCCTACGCCTATGCATAGCCCAAAAACTGTAAATGTGAAACTCACACTTTTCAGAATTGACATACAATCTGTTCTTCGGTAGGTGCTGCAGCACACTCTGAATGTAGACACGATGTTCCTCAGGGGATCTAATAAAAATCAAGATGTTATTGAGACAGACAAACCCAAACATCACTGATCAAGGCTTGGAAGACTGTGGGGGTGTTGGTGAGGTCCAACGGCATGACTGAACACTCGAAGTGTCCTAGAGGAGTGTTGAACACCATCTTCCACTCATCTGCCTCCCTGATCCGAACCAAGTGATGCGCACTTCGCAAATCCAGTCTGGTGAAAATCACTGCCCTTTGCATGGGCTCAAATGTGGAGCTGAAGAGATGTAATAGATACTTACTATTTTTACTGTAATAGTAATCAGCTCGAACCCTCTGTATGTTGAGTGTAATTATGTCCAAAATATTCAGAGCTACAAGCAGAAATAAATGAAAAAATAAGTGGTGTCATTGAATACATTCATTCAAATATTAAATTTCTATCAATAGTGATATGAATTTTATGTTATTTGCAAACCTTAGTTGACAGCTACCACATTTATGCACATGTTTATACTGAGACAAAAAAGTGGAAATAGTGAGAAAAAAAGGAAAAAGTCAATTCACTAAAAAAAAATAAAATAAAGGATATATACATTTTCATCATAGTTACAATGAGATATATAAATGATAAACCTTGAAAAGCATGAAAGTTAGTTCACTTCAGTCTCTGTAATAAGCACTTCCCCTTTCTGTTACCCTTTCTGGCCTAGAAGCTCCCCTTTTTTACACACACACACACACAGACACACACACACACACACACACACACACACACACACACACACACACACACACACACACATTCGGGATTTAATCAAACAAAGGGGAACACTTCAGATCAATCAGAGTGGCCACATAGCTGTGTGAGGTGCTTTACCCTCACAGTTGGTTAGGACTGCTGTAAACTTGATTAAAACATTTACTCTGTGGGAACATAGAGTTGTTTTGCATTTTGCTTATAAAAGAGGGACCACATTTTTCTTTTTTTTTTAATAGAAGTTATGGTTCAGACTTGAAATCTGAGGATCAGAATGAAAAATGTATAAATGTTTATTTTAGAAAACTGGATATTTTTATAGCATAACTTTGAATTTCTTTTCATTGTTTTATTTTTTTACAGTGAAGCAATAAGCTTTCTTTTTGTTTTTGTTTGTTTGAATTTTTCACCTGTGATACTATGTACCGTATTTTTCGGACTATACGTCGCTCCGGAGTATAGGTCGCACCAGCCAAAAAATGCATAATAAAGAAGAAAAAACATATATAGGTCGCACTGGACTATAAGTCGCACTTTTTTTGGGGGGGGGGGGGGGGGGGGGTGTTGATAGAATCCGAGACTCAGAGCACAAATTCCATCTTGAACGGCAATTTAAAATAATAATGGATTAAAGAACAGGACGAACACGGTTACACCTACGTTATGCTAACGTAGCACATTCAGCTACATGACGCACAACGAACACGTGTTCGGTATTGTAACGTTGTAAACACACTTCCAAAGTCGGCGATATTCACAACAAAGGTCGTCTTTATTAACAGAAAAACGGCTGCTGTAGGCCACAGCCACGCCAACCACAACTACAACAGCGGAACAGCAACACACACACAGGCAAGCTCTCGGTCTTTTTCTCTCTCTCCATGCTGCCTTCACGAACCTCCCGAACAGTCCGAAATCCCACAACATCAACACGCTCTCTAACTAAGAGAATCGCTACAGTATGTTAACGTAACATTAAGTTATTCAGATAACCATAGCATAAAGAACATACTAACAAGTTAACCAAACCATCAATCCATTGAATTCTTCATCCTCGGTGTCACTTCTAAACAATTCCGTACACTCCGTAGACGAAGCGCCGCTTCCTCTTCTGTGTCGCGTTAGTCAGACTCGTCGTCAGCTGCAGTTCCAATTATTCCAGCCTTTCTGAATCCCAACAGGATGGTTTGTCACTGAAGCCCATGTTTTCTTGATCCATCCAATGACTTCCAGGAAAGTTGGGTGGCGCATTCTCCCAGTTGCCGTTAAGCTGTGCTCTCCATCCATCATCCACTGCGCCCACAGATTACGCAAGACTGCCTTAAAGCTGCAGTTCACGGAGATGTCAAGTGGCTGGAGTATTTTGGTTCATGTGTTATAAATGTCACATATACGTCGCTCCGGAGTATAGGTCGCACCCCCAGCCAATCTATGAAAAAAAGTGCGACTTATACTCCGGAAAATACGGTAATGTGATATGAAATGCAAATCACTGACACTGAATCACTGACAGAGAATCACTCTTATAAACTCAAAATTGTGCATAAAGGTCACTTACATATAAGTTTGAAAAGTAATAAGTAATTTTAACATGTGGCAAACTATATAAGCAATTTGTGATTTTGGGGGTGATGCAGATTTATTTTATCCCCAATGGAGGAGTCAAAATGTAAAAATTTATCCCATCTCTGATTTTTAGCACAACTCTTGAAACAGTCTACAGCACAATCAACAGTCTCATCAGAAAAAGTCACTTTCAGCAATCCTGATAGAAATGACACTACTTCAGAGAGGGGAATGATCATCCATTCTGGTCTAACTTTTCTTTAAGTCACAAACATTATTTCAGAATAAAAAGAGAAATGAAAATATTCCTACTGAGTGTCGACCATTTGTTTGATCATCTATTTCAGGATTCCCTAGAAAGGTGAATTTTCTTATTGTCTAGAATGGCAGTGCCCCATCTATTGAAGAAGAGCAGTTGCCCATCCATCTAATGAGGATGAGAAGTATGTGAACCAAATGCTTAGGACAGATTTTCCACTTATTACCTAGGAGTGATCAAGGACTGATGTGTTAAGACAGAATAAGAATTGTTTGCCAAGTGATTTTTAAAACATTTAGAGTTTCTATTTATTGCTTAGATGGTGAGACATTTTCAAACCATTTTGAATAGTTTTAATGCCACCAAATTATACAGAATTTCATAAAATAAACATTATTAAAAATTCTGGAGACATCATTCACACAGAATACAGACACATTCTCTGGATACCACACAGTGCACAGACCATCAGGAAAGTTTTATTATGTCTATGTATAACCATTCCTAATCAGTGTCACCCAATTATGTCACTCTGGAGTATTCTCATTTAAAAAGACAGGTTTCTGGAAACACAATATTTTTTATAACAACAAAAAATTTCCATAAGTCTATTTGAATAATCAAACTAAGTACAAAATCACTGTGCCAATCATGTAAGTAGAATTATTTTTGGGATGTCAGCTTTTGCATTCATAAGCAGATAATTCCTTTTTCCTATTAGTCGCATAATTGTAGTGTTTTTTATTTGCCTACTAACATCAAAAAAGCTTAATCAAACATGAAAATAGGCAGAATTGCAGCAGAGTTGTTGATGCCTGTTGTCACACAGAACACAGTGTACTGGCTTTTGGAAACTCAATTTGTGTTTTTACACTACAAAGGAGCATAAATAGCCCTTTGTGGTGTGTTTTGGGAGCCGTAAAACGATCTTATTTGCATTTCTGAGACCACAATGGGACATTTTTTTTTTTTCCACTTTAAGTTTATCTTTTAGGTTAGTCAGTTGGGACGCTCCTTTAAGACTGTCAGTATGTTATGGTGGTTTGCTATATTTATAAAGGATAACAAAAAGCTGATTAAAGCAGACATGATTGAAGGCAGGCTTCACTTTGATAATTCCTGTGGTGAGGAAATGACCAAAAATATGCTCCCCTTTGATGCAAACAGAGGACCTTATCTAACCTGGGTCATTCTTCCTCTTTTCATTTCATCTCCACTGTCCTGCTTTTCCTCTCTCATATGTAATGATTAAGCCAACCATTCTCCTCTTCTAAGTAATGTGTCTCAATGTGCAAGGAGGAAATTAGAGTATTATCTTGCTCTTCTGTTTGGCTTTGACAGTGCTTCACATTCAAGTACACACTGTTATCACACACTGACAATACTAGGCCTCTTCTTTGTGTGTGTGCCTGCGTATGTAGAGTTAGTGTCATTGATAAGAAGAGGTTTGTCAGGTCACCTCAATGAATGCTGCCACTTGATTACATGGCGAGTCTGTCTGTTACGTAATGTAGTGTTCAGTTCAAAGGTAGTGTGATGATGCTGGGGTTGCCCCAGCGTTCTGTGTTTTTGGTCTTTTGGTTTTTCTTCAGTTTGTTTCTTAGGTTGTTTATGCTTTCGCTTTGCTCCTTTGTATTTCTTTCTGTATTATCTGGAGTTTAGTTTTCTTTACCTGCCTCATGTTCCCCTTATGTCCTGTCTGAGTGGCTGTATGTTTATATCCCTTTGTGTTTGTGTGTTTCCATGTTTTGTCAAGTCTGCATGTTTCAATGGTTGGTCATTTCCTGTTTTATATTGACAGTCCCTTGTCCCGTGTGCCTTGTGTTCAGTTTTGCATCCCTTGTGTCATTAGTTTAATTTGGTTCACCTGTTCTTCCCTGCTGTCTCCACTCTCCCTAATTACCTTGTGTGTATTTAAACCCTCAGTTCTTTGTTCATTGTTGTGTTGTCATCTGTATTCCTCTTATGCTGTGTGCGTGCGTGTGTGGGCTCCTGCTGAGTTTTTGCATTATGGCTTGATTGCTACCTTAGATTTGAATTTAGCATTTTTGTGTTTCGGAATATTGTGAAAGACCTCAACATTGAAGCTCTGTTAAGTTCAACTTTGACTCTTGTGTCTTGCATTTGGGTCCAACCCTGCCTGGTAGACACACAAGTAGGAAATGCGATGTGAATGACGATAAATAATCATTGAATCCTTGAAAAGGGAAAACAAAAGCAGTGGAGCGATACAGCCAAGGAACACAGACAAACTGACAAAGAAAAAACAAAATTCTAAAAAGAAAAGAAATGAGCATAAATGATGTCAAAACACAGTAAAGACGAGTTTTTTTATTTCATGACTGTCTTGATGCCTGTATCTTCCAGTGTGGCCTTCCAAGATTTACTTGCCAAATGGAAAATTTACTTGCATTTAGCACTTTGTTGACCTCACATATAGTACACATGACACATTTGGCTCAATCTAAATTTTAAGTGTCTGTATTTGAATTTTCTGCCACCATTTTAAATAAAGTGTTTTGGGAATTAGGAATCGGTGACATACACTACTTTGGAACCACCCCAACAACTAATAGTAAAATGTCTCGATAGAATTATACAAGATACTCCATTCAAAACTGTCTTCTTCACAGCATGGTCTGAGAAAGAGGTGATATCTAAGATTAACAGTGATATAATATCTAGGGAGATTACTTTAAGTAAACTAAGAAAAAGGCTACTGTAATGACCCATTCCACTTTTTTCTGCTATGTTGCTTAAGCAAGCAAGTTCAGACATGGTAATAAATCATGAAAGCTTCATTGTCCACTGAGCCCATTAAAAGATTCATTGAGACACAATTGTGTTTCAAAACTAAGTGACAAATAGGTTGGGGAAATAAGTGCACGAGAAATATGCTCAATCAGGCAACACTTAAACTCCAGTCTCTTGGTCAGAGGGCAGGAGTGTATGAGGAACCTCAAGTGCATCCATATTGACCATTTTTACTCTTTAACACTCTACATCATTAGTGTGACCCCCCCCCCCCCCCCCCACACACACACACACACACACATTTATAAGCAATAAACTGCACAAAAATGCAAATATGATACAAATTAAAACTCATGCAAAATGATATTCATTTATTATTATTTTGATGTGTCAGAAGCTTCAATAAACACGTGAGTTAAAAAAAAATCTGAATTTTCTGGGAATTATTTAATGGTTCAGACTTTACAGGTGTAAAACTGGAAACACCCTTATATGTCATTTAAGAGTTGTTACACATTATGAGCAAACAACTGACATGACTGTTTGGCTTCAGGACTTGTTCATTTTACTTAACATTAGCACACACACTTACTTTTGGTCTACACAAATAAGGATTTCAGAGGTAACACTACAATAATATTGCTGCATCACCCTCAACAATATTGAATAACACTGAGTCTTGGTTCACCCATGTGGAGTTGGAGTTTACCTGAATTTCTTATTATAGTCCACACATATAGATGTGGGATCTGTTAAAAGTCTCTAAATTACCAAAGGAAATTTTTCTTTTTCTGGTGTGCATTTAATTAGATTTTATTTGTCTACTTAAAGTTGTTTTTTTTTTTTTTTTGGTATTTATTCAGCATTCATTCTGATAATGAGGGTGGTCAAAAAAAGTAAATCATCTACTAGTTTAGGTTATTTTTAAATGTAATTGCACCTATAAAATTAATATTGCTGAATCTCTGAACAGTTTGATTCTTTGGATGAATACTGCTCCAAGAGCAAAGCTGTTGAAACTCCATCAAATCATGTTCATTGTGTCACTCAGAAAGTCATAATTTTCTACGCAAATGGACATATTTTGTAGTTTAACTAATACTGATTCTATATGGGCAAAAATTATCACTGGTCTGCACCAGCGCACAATCTTCTTTTAGCTTTAAAAAGTTACAGAGGGTGCTGTGTCACTGGCCCTCCACTCTGCCCTGACCCACCTAGACCAGTGGGATAGCTTTGTGCGGATGCTATTCGTTGACTTTGACACCATCTCCCCCCCACAAACTCACCACCAAGCTGGACCTCCTGGGCCTCAACACACACCTGAGCAGCTGGGTCCTGGACTTCCTCACCAGGAGACCACAGACTGTGTGCATGGGGGAGCGGGTCTCCTCCAGCATCACTCTGAACACTGGCGCACCACAGGATTCTCCTAAAGCTGCCTGTTATTGATCCGAATTGTCACAGTGTTTCCACGTGTAGATCCTGCAATTACACTGTTTTCTTTTGGCCAGCAGATTACGTTCACCCTCTTTAGATTTGCTTGGTTTTAACTAGGGATGTGCCGATCTGATATTCAGTATCGGTATCGGTCCGATCCTGGACTAAATTACTGGATCGGATAGCGGGAAGAAATAAAAAACGCAATCCGATCTGATCCGACCCACATCAGCTGCATTACAGTTCTCAGTCGTCTTCTTCTTTTTGTGGGTTTGCCGTTGACCAAACCAGCTTAGAGCTGCATTACCGCCATCTACCGGAATGGAGTGGGCATCAGGAAATAACCGCCTCAGTTCTCCGTCACTGTGACGGATTCCCTTTAACACATCTCTGACATGTTTTTCCACGCCTCCACCGCTCTCTGCGTGTTCGTGTGTTGTGCTCACTGTGCTGAGAATTTCAGCAGTTATTTTTTTCTCTACTTCAGCTCCCGGACATACTGCTAGCGAGCTAGTGATTGTCTGTCTGGTACCGGAAGGACCCCTTCCCCGTCAAAATATTTTTTTATACTTTAATCCCTGATTAGTAACTAAATATAGACCTGCAGTAGAAACGTATTTAGGAGAATGCTTGTGAATATAAAGCATTACAAGATTACGCAGCAGCAGTCAGCTGATTTACGTGCAGTCAGTCTGCACATGCGCAAAGAGGCGGAGCCGGTGAGCTCAGATGGAGCAGAAGAAAGTTTTCTCCCTGTAACCACCATTAAAACTTTACTGGGAAACAGCTGGAGGTCCTTCATCAACAGTAAGTGAAGAAAAGAGAACTTTATAGTTGCTTCATCCACCCTGTTTGTTTCACACTGGGAAAAACTGCAGTGCAGAAGTTAAAATATGCAGATGAACTGTTAATGTGAAAAAAGTATTTCTTATCCAGTTACTCGGGTAATTGATGGTATAATTGATTGAATACTCGATTACTAAATTAAGTGATAGTTGCAGCCCTACTGAAATTTGCAACATACCATAAGCCAATGCATCACCTTCTCACATAGGAGCAACAGGATTCAGGTGATAGAGCAATTGTTGTAAGTAAGTAAAGTTTATTTATTTGGTGCTTTTCACAGACAAAAATCACAAAGCACTGTACAATAATTAAAACACAATATCAAAAAAAACCCAGATAAAACACCATGTTAAAAACATATTAACATTAGCATATTAAAAGAAAAAGAATAAAAATAAAAGTCAACAGAGAGCCTGTTTTTTTTTTTTTTTTTAAGACTCCACAGAGTCAGCTAAATGGAGCTGGAGTGGTAAACAGTTCAAGAGCTTTGGTGCCACTGCGTGAAAAGCTCTGCCCCTCCCTGGTTCTTAGTCTTGTACGTGGGACAACTAAAAGATTTTGATTTTGTTGTGTGTGACACTGTTGACGTATGTAAAATGTATCCAGGCATTTGAAATCACTTGTTTTTTGTTTTTTTTAAAAAAAGATCGGATTTGTATCGGTATCGGCAGCTAAAATATCGGTATCGGACCTAAAAAAGCGGTATCGTGCCATCCCTAGTTTTAACCCACTGATTTGAGCGTCTCTTGGTAGAATGCGGATCATTATTCCAATAAGCTGGCTATGTCTTTGTTTATAAATAAGCATACAGCTACTGGATCACACACAGAACTTTACACTGCCATCAACTTTGTTTTTTGCAATTTTGACCTCACACTGATTTGACTCACTTTTAGTAAATCTCGGCCCTTATGAGCCACATTTTTCACAAGTGCCTATTATCTTGCAAACTATATTGCAAGATAATAGAGTTAATTCCCTCAAATCCTCAATGTATCCTGGATCGCTATAAAATAAGGTTCTGAATTACTTGTCTTTATGTATGTGATCAAAAGGCTAATCTTTTAAATGGCTCCACCTGTAATTATAAAACAGGCTAGAACACACAGGTTCTTCCAGTACTATGACAATAGAATGTGCTGATGAGTGAGTGCTCTGCCTACAATACCCTAAAGCATCCTTGCGGTTATGTGTGTGTGTGTGTGTGTGTGTGTGTGTGTGTGTGTGTGTGTGTGTGTGTGTATATAAAGGTATATTTGTTTTCCCATCTCTCAGCTTTTTATCTTTGTGTTTCACTTCTTTGTTTTCATGTTTTCCCATGAAAACAAAGACGTAAAAGCCAAATAATAAAAACAGAATTAAATGTTATGTCAGAAGAAATAAAGTCAAAAGACAGCTTGACTGAATGCTTATCTAAATTCTAGTAAATTATATAAAAAAAATACTAGAAAAAGTTTTAGTGAAAGAAAACTTACGAAATTATGTAATGTATGTAATGCTGCATAAATGATTTTTTCAGTAGAAAAATTAATACTATCAAGATGAGAGTGAAAATCCCCATCAGGTCAAGACTGCTGCAGATAAAAAAACATCATAACCATAAGTTGTTTTTTGAGACCTATTATTAATATTCTGAGCAGAATAAAGTGACCTATTCCGAGAGCAATAGTAGAAAAATGATACAAGGTTATGGTAAAAATGTTCTATCTACACAGGTGATCTGTAATTTTACAAATCAATACAATATAAGCTTTTTAGGGCCAGAAGATTTATGCATTTATATTTTCCAGTACTTGTTTGGCTGGTTGTGTTTAAAGGGCAGATGATAAACATAAGAGAGTTCAGTGCATTTCATTACTGTAGAGGAAGCATTTTAAAATGTCATCAAAAAGATAGAATAGAAAGAAAAGTCCAGGAGGTAATACCAGAACTGTTGGGAACATACGGGTGGTGACTAATATCGTCATTAAATATTGTCATAGAAATTATGTACTATAATACAGTGATGCAAAAGGAAATACATATTGAGAAATATTAATGCTGCCACAAGTTCATCTTCAGTCAAGATAATGGGAAAATGTTTTTAGTGAGTGTTTAATAATTGTTGCAATGAAAAAAAGAAAGAAAATGCTGATACGGATTCTTATTACAATGTATAGTGGAAATTACTGTAATAGTTCTACATTAATTTTTACCTGACATATTCTGTTTAAAAAATGAAAATCGATTCAAAGCATTTTAATTAAATTTAGGGAAAGACTCTGATATTGGTTAAATATTAAAAAGTCCAAACTGATGTAACTCAAAAAATAATGCCTTTTACTTTAACATTTAATTAAAACTCCAAGACTTAATTTGCGTTGCTTTTGTTGTATTAACAAGTCCGACATATTGTATTTTCTAGTATGTCTAATAATATTCTGCATCTGGTACCATATCAATATATCAATTTTTAACTGGAAGAAAACAAACAAAAAAGAGTAAACTCACTCCAGGGAACAGTTATATTTTCCCTCAAAACATGAAAGTATACCCTTTTCAGATCTAAATATTTACATATCAAGCAATAATAATAAAAAAATTACCTAGTCCTTCGCAGTAGGGATGGCACGATACCACTTTTTTATGTCCGATACTGATACTTTACATTTGGATATCGCTGATACCGATACAAATCCGATCTTTTTTATATTATTATTTTTAAAAATTGTTTTTAAATGCCTGGATCAATTTTTCGTAAGTCAACAGTCTCTCACACAACAAAATTGAAATCTTTTAGGTGTCCCACATACAAGACTAAGGACCAGGGGGGCAGAGCTTTTCAGGCAGTGGCACCAAAGCTCTGGAACTGTTTACCTCTCCATTGAGTTGACTCTGTGGCATCTTTTAAAAAACAGCTGAAAACTTTTCTGTTTAACCAGAGTTTCTGTTGACTTTGTTTTTATTCTTTTAATATGGTAATGTTATGTTTTAACATGGTGTTTTATGTGTTTTTTTTTATATTGTGTAATTATTGTACAGTGCTTTGTGACTTTTTGTCTGTGTAAAGCACTATATAAAAAAACTTTACTTACTTAAAACAATCGCTCTGTCACCTGAATCCTGTTGCTCCTTTTTGAGAAGGTGATGCATTGGCTTATGGTATGTTGCAAATTTCATTAGGGCTGCAACTATTGATTATTTTAGCAATCGAGTATTGTATCGATTATTCCATTGATTACCCAAGTAACTGGATAAGACATACTTTTTTCGTATTAACAGTTCATCTGCATATTTTAACTTCTGTACTGCAGTTTTTCCCTGTGTGAAACAATCAGGGTGGATGGAGCACCTACCTACAAAAATCTCTTTTCTTCACTTACTTACAGTATGTTGGTTGATGAAGGACCTCCAGCTGTTTCCCAGTAAAGGTTTAATGGAGGTTACAGAGGGAAAAGCTTCATCTGGATGCTAGAAAAACATAGTCCGCTCAGTCTGAGCTCACCGGCTCCGCCTCTTTGCGCTTGTGCAGACTGCAGGTAAAACAGCTGACTGCTGCTGTTGTGTGATCATTGTTTGTGTTGAAAAACTAGGGGCTGCGTGAGCGTAATCTTGTAATGCTTTATATTCACAAGCATTCTCCTAAATACGTTTCTACTGGAGGTCTATATTTAGTCACTAATCAGGGATTAAAGTATCAAAAATATTTTGACGGGGAAGGGGTCCTTCCGGTACCGGACGGTCACCAGTATTCCTAACTTCGCGCCATTACCCATAATTCATAGCAGAAGCCCAAACTTCCGTTTTCCCTGTTGTTTACAGCTGCGGGCTTACACACTTGCCGTTCATTTAAACATTTTGACACTGCAGTTTCTTTTACCTGGCCTAAATGGTACCACATTGGAGGTGGATACATTGCAAAGATGTTTTAAAAAGCAGCGACGTAACAGTGCCTCAGCCGTCACTTGTGTAAATGACATGAAATTATGGCCCGAAGTCAGCTACGACATTATCAGTTACCTTGTTTTTTCCGAAGGTGTTGATGACGGGAATCATGTAATTCTAAGAGCACCAGATTACCTTCAAAGCAATAAAATCAATAAAGTAATGCTTAACAAACGAGGTAAAGTTGTTTTCCTTAAAGCAGCTGTAGAGCCAAAGCATCGGCCAAGCTAAACACTTAGCATGGGTCATGCTAAGGGAAAGTGGAGTGGAGGAGACAGTCAGCTGTTCCTGTATTGCTGATTAGGGAAATCATGTAGTGATGCTGCAGCTATTCTGTAGAAGGTATATCACTTATCTGGATATCAGAATGTTCAGATCACTGAAACAGAAACACTGGACTGGCCGAAGGCTGTGATCGAGGAGACACGTAGCTGTCATCTTGCTAACTGCTACGTGTTTACATGAAGGCATGCATTGTTTAAGCTTTGTCTAGGCTGTATACTGTAGTGCCACACTATAAGTAAAATAAGGTAAAAAAATAAGAGGCTGTATATTAAAGGAAAACTTAAAACATAAGGAAAAAATATGGTAATAGGATGTGCAACTGGGTAGTATAGTTTGGCGGAAAAAGAACAAATTTACAGAATAAAATAACTTGGAAAAAATGTACAGACTGATGTAGTGACAACCGACAACAGCACAAGTTGAATCCGAGCTCATGTTTCAACTAATAAACCCGCCCGTTACAGCACAAAGTAACCGAATTTTGTCATTAACTCTGGCTCTAACTTTGGGTAACCGGAAGTATAAAACCGTACAGTGGAAGTAGAAGTCTGTCATGGCAGCCTACGTATGCGCTTCCAGAAACCCGTGGATAGCTGCGCTCGTTAGAAATATGTCCGGGAACTGAAGTAGAGAGAGAAATAACAGCTAAAATTCTCAGCACAGCGAGCACAACACACAAACACAGCAGAGAGCGGTGGAGGCGGAAAAACATGTCAGCGATGATCGCTCAGTGTCAAAGGAAATCCGTCGCAGCGATGGAGAACTTTATAGAATCTGAGGAGGGTTTTTTTCCTAACTCATGATCCCCCACTCCATTCTGGTAGGTGGTGGTAATGTAGCTCTAAGCTGGTTTGTTCAACGGCAAACCCACAAGAAGAAGACGATGACCGAAAACCGTAATGCAGCTAATGTGGGTCGGATGGGATTGCATTTTTTATTTCTTTCCGATATCCGATCCAGTAATTTAGGCCAGGATCGGACCAATACCGATACTAAATATCGGATCGGCGCATCCCTACTTCGCAGGTCTTATTAGGTAAATAAAACCTCATTTGTGCAACAGAATGTTACATATTAGACTATTTAAAAAAAAAATATATAAACTGCAGAAACAGCAAAAACAATTTTAAGTGTTCTGTGTTCTTTATGTCATAATGATGTTTCAATATCATGGCTGTGCCTAAATAAGATGTGTGTTGCTGTGGCAGAATGAAGATTTCATGAAACAAATCAGTGATGCAGATTCAAAACATACTTATTTGGAACATTAGCAAGCAAAAGTGCAAATTGCTCTGATAATGCAGGGTCACTGCTGTGACGTAGAAAGTGTTTACTTATGTATATTTATTCTCTAAATAGCATCAAAAACATTAGCTAATGTAGGCTAGATCGCTAGAGAGTATTAGCTAATTTTAGCTTTCTGCTGCCAAGTTGCCAGCCAAGGAGCTGATGCACTTTATTATATCAGTTTGTTAAGGTTTACTACTCCTATTCTGGTCAAACTGGACTTTGTTTACAGTACAGCAGAGCTCCAGAGAGCAAGTCAGAGGGATGTTACCTGTCAATGGCCAGCAGCAGTCCATATTCAATTAGAAAATTGTTATAAAGGAATA
This sequence comes from Archocentrus centrarchus, assembly GCF_007364275.1. Classification (NCBI taxonomy): domain Eukaryota; kingdom Metazoa; phylum Chordata; class Actinopteri; order Cichliformes; family Cichlidae; genus Archocentrus; species Archocentrus centrarchus. The sequence continues at coordinate 28,201,787 of NC_044346.1, read as the reverse complement.
TAAATCAGCCTTTTATTGGGTTGTAAATTATGTTTCTCTGTTTTCACCTTTTGGTGACAGCACAAAGATTGAGAGGGGAGGATAGAGAGGGTGAGAAGAAAGGAGAGCTGGATGAAGATGGCAAAAGCAGAGACAGCAAAAAGAAACAGGTAAGAGTCAACAAAAGTTATAAAGCCGAGGTCTCTTCTGCTTTGCTCGCATTCACTGATGATGATTTCACATTCTAAATAGAATTGATATGGATGTAGCATTTAACAGGATTCATATTACTCTAAACATGGCTTGAATAGGATGGCTGCTGCAACATTGAAGTGAGAGATATATAAATATTTTCTCCACTCTTTTATTTGGGTATCTGATATCCTGTGTTGATTCTGCACAATAAAGAGGGGGCTTGTATGAATCTGAAGCCCTTAATGTAAAAGCAGCTCTACTGCCAGTTTGGTTTGCTGTCCAGGTGTATGGAGTGGCACTGTGTGTTTTTTTTTTTTTTTTAATGTTTGCACTGAATAATGCTACTTTTTTAGGGACTGCCTTTATGTGATTAAGACACTGAAAAAAAGAGCCTGAAACAATGATGTGCATGTTTCTCCTCTTATCTGCTTTGCTACAAATAGTTATTTAATTTACTTTGGAAAATTCTAGTCAACATGATTGGGCCTTTGCTCCCCTAAACGTTTGATCATAGAATCACTGCTGCTGGAGCATTTAGCTGTGTGTTAACACAATTCCAAAGGGGGAAATACATCAGCAGTGATCTTAAAGAAGCAATTTTTCCTGCCCGTCAGTCTGGGAAAGGTTAGTGAGAAAGATTATTTTCAAGTAGAAAACTCTCGAGACAGTTGCCAGTCTTCCCACGAGCGGACACTGTAGCAAAACCAAACACAGTAGATCAGCACAAACACCTCATACCAACTGTGAAACACAGTGGTGGAGGGGCAATGATTTGGGTTTATGTTGCAGCCACAGGACCTGGATACCTTGCAGTCACTGAGCTGACCATGAACAACTCTTTATTCTGGAGTCAAATCTGTCTTAAGCAGATTTTCAACTGAATGGCTGAAAAAGAAGTCAAGATGTCACAATGGCCCAGTCAAAGTTCAGACCTCTAGCTGACTGAAATGCTGTGGTTGGACCTTAAGAGAGCCGTACATAAACGAATACAAGCAAACCCCAATTAACTGAAGCAACACTGTAAATAGGAGTGGGCCAGAATTGCTCCACAGTGCTATGAGAGATAAAGTCATACAAAGAACAATTTCTTCAGTTGTTTTTATTGCTGGTAATGGTGGGTCTACAAGCTATTGAATCATGAGGTGCACTTTATTTCTCACAGATTCCTTTTCATTTTGGCTTAGTTTTTGCTCAATTTTGTAGTATTTACTTAAAATCTAGCAACAACTGGATGATTTTTAATTATATGCTGTTCTTGAAGGCTGCTTTAAAATAAAGTGATCTGCTAATCTCTTTGATTAGAAGAAAAGCTGTAGTGCATTATGTCAATGGAGCAACTGCTACTGCAAAAATAAATAGTAAAATAGAATCTAAAAGTTAAATCTGTTAATTTGTGCATTTTAAATAATGTGTTTTGTTTATTCATGTTTAATATTTTTAAAATTAATATTGCAACAAAATATGATTTGCTTTGTAATGATGTGTCGTAGTGATGGTGCACTTAACACAAAGTTAGATTCTCAGCTTCTCTTTGGTAACGCTTCTGATCATGTTTGCAGTTTAGTGCGAGCCCCTTCTTTTTAAACTAACTTTTCTGCTTATACAAATGGACTAAAGAGCAACCTCCCACAATGCATTGTTAAAGTAAGTTGGCAGAATGCAATCACGAGGGTACAGCTGGAGGCAATCTTCCAGATACTTCTGCCACTGTAGAAACCAGATTCTTTGGGTAAAAGGTAGCAGACCAAGAGAAGGAATAGACCAGGGTTAAATATGGTCTATCTTTCCCAAGATGATGAGTCCTGGGAGCTTCAAGTTGACTCTAGTTTTTCTGGGTGTTTCGTTCTGAGATGCTTGAGCTGTAGTCCGACCCTGAGTGGTTCTTGATGTTGTATACATTGAAGCACCTTAAAAAAAACAAACTGTTAGGAAGCTAATTACAACACTGGCTCCAGAGATTCTTTTTAAAAACAATATTATTTTATTTTGTGTTTTATTGGTATTGTTATATACATGGCATAATTTGTGCTTTTTTATTATCAAGAATAAACCATAGGGGAACACATCAGAAAATTAAACTTTAAATGACTGAATTATTCATTTTTCAGCTGGATATACTGAGAGTTCTACAAAACCAGGAGAATAGAGGTGGAAAGAGACAGAAAACAAACTAGATAGGTAGACTGATAAAATAGATAGTTTGGAGACACTTGCAGATGGTCCACTGAGGGTAGTGTGAATGTTCAGACTGTGATGTGCTTTTACCAACAGTAGCAAAGGCACCTGTGTATCGCTTTGTTTAAAAAAGAAAGTAAGCCGCAGGGCCTTATTCTAGTTGAGTCCATACACATATAAACCAGATACATCCATCAATTCTTCAAGGGGGACTTCTACCACACAATTTTGCTGATTTGTGATTAATTTTTTTTCCAGCCATTATAGATTTTGGGTGCCAGGTTAATGAGCTCAAGGCCATTCACACCAATCATCCTTCTGGGACTGATTGAATAATATAAAAAATACACTCCAAAATAATATTTCTCAGCATTTTTACCTTCTCTTGCTCAGATTTACAGAAATTTTGAAAGGGAGAACACTGTGAGAGTAGAGGAACATTTTTGTGGTATTTGAGCTGAGACTGGAAAGAGAGAATAAATAAGGAAATAACAAATAGGATGCGGAAACAACATCAAGATATGTCATTTGATGACTGATTGGTAAGCGATGGAAAATGAGATAAGAAGGGAAGATGCTTCTTAACCGCTGGGGAGTTGGAGGATAAACAATGAATAGTGAGTCGTAAGTATGCTGCAGTAAAAATGGAAGGAACAAAAGAGAGTGAACACAAAGAGTGGAAATGTCTCTCGGTGACTGAGGAGGAAGAGCAGAGACTTGGAAAGAAGAGCAGAAAGGTCATGCAAAAAAGATGAAAAAAACAATATGACAGACAAGACTCCCTGGATGAAGATGTATAATACTCCATAAGAGGACTAAAATTGGTCTGGCCTTCAGCTGACTGCTGCCTGTGCCTGACTGGAAGTTTGGCCCCATACCACAAAGTGGTCTGTCTGCTACAGCACCTACCTGAGTATAATCTAAAACTAATATCTCACTTTCTCCTCCCTTTTCATGTTCCATTTGCTTTCTGTAGTCACTCATAAAAGCCTCATATGAGAATGACTTGTGAGAGACTTAAACAAAAGATGTGGGAACAGAAAGTGGGGGGAGAAATGAGAGAAGTCTGCATCTGGCATACAGATAAAGTTTGCCTAGCAGAAGAAAACAATGTCTTCTTTTTTTCTGTTTTTTTTTTCTTCCTTTTTTAAAACTATAATGCTGGAAGAAATGGATAGGCCTTTCTCTTACCTGAACAGTGCTTGTAGGTGCATAGACAGAAAAAAAGCATGGAGAGATGATAAAAGGGGCACTGCAACAAAATATAAAAAGATAAAGGAATACAGAAACATTGATCAGGAAAAAAAAAAAAATGAGATAAGAAGTAGAAGATTTGATTGAGAAACTAAAAGAAAGCAAAATTAGATATGAAGAATGTAAAAAAAAAATTAGGAGAAGAAGCTGGTTAATGCAAGGTTGAATCACAATAATTTGCATTAGTCATCCTATGAAAAGATGGGTTAAAGATCAGGTGCAGATTAATGCAGAAGAGTCACATGTCAATGTTCGAGTTGGAGGGCTGGAGGGGAAGTAGAGGGGGAAGGCCTTTCTGGTATAGATTGGTCCGTTAGCTAGCCTTAGCTTCCCTAGAGACAAAACTATATTCTGATTTTCTTGTTAGCTACCCACTGGGGTAAACAAAAGTTATCATCGATGTCTGTTAGCCAACTGATAACCAGGAGTCCATATCCACGTCACTGCCAAGTATGCATTCCATCATCATATTAGACCAATAAGTGCATCTTTTTTCAGGACGTGCTGGTCATACTCTGAACACACAAAGTTTGCTGTTGCTAAGAAACCCCCAAGGTCCTTGCGACTTTCAGTAACCATAATTGGCAGCAATTAAACAATGGGAAAGACAACAGCCCCAGACTGAGACTGCTCACGCATGTCCATGAGTGGTCCAAGAATGAAACCCACCAGCTGATCTTGTTGGCTTTTGTGTCCCAAGTTTTTCATGCTCTTGGCATTGGTTACTCACCAACACATGAATTTGGCCAGTGAGCTGGTATAAGCTGCTACCAAGCACTCAAGAAGTCCTTTCGCTGATATTAGCTTAATACCGAGCTACAGTCCATGTTGATTTGGTCTGTTAGCAACCATTAGCTTCCTGCCAAGCTGTAATCCATATTATTTGATTGGTGAACAGACATGAAATTTTCACCATGTTAAAGTTCATGCTGATTCAGTCTGTTAGCTGGCAAAAGCTTCTCGTCAAGCCATAAATCCATAGTGATTCAGTCTGTTGGCTATCATTAGCTTCAAACTCAATCGTCCATATATCCTGTGTGTATTTTGACCTCCCACTTTCAGCTCCAGAGACAAAAGTTACTGGTGGTTTGGCAAGTAGAACCTTTCTCAGCAGGGGACAGGTAGAGCTTGCCGTTAGCGCAGGCACAAAGCTCGTACACAGTCTGTTTGGTGTAGGTAGTACCTGCAGGCGCTCCTTCCAGGGGATCCACAGCACTACCAAGGGGGATGTTGCCCAGTCTGATAGTGCTGGCATCTAGAAAGATCTGCAAACATAAAAGAAAGATGATTTAGAAAACACTGATTTAACAGGGATGAAACATGGAGAGAAAAAAAAAGGTACAAAGAATCCAGCTGTAGGGGAAAAAGCTTTTATACATGGTCTTGCTGGTGAAAATAATGTACAAACAAAGGGGGGTGGGGGGGTGGGGGGTGGAAAACCCAGGATGCTTGGCGCATTGAAAGTGGTCACATTGCCTTTGGCAATGACTACTACTTGCTGTTGACTAGGGTTGTCATCAAGAAAGATCTATGGAGACAGAAAAGGAATTCCTATTTAGAACAGGTCTCTTTTGATGAAGAGGCAGAGTGGGAGTGAATGAGGCAGAGGGCAAGATAGAATGTGAAAAAGGGAAGGAAATCAGTAGGAGAAGAGAGAGGGGAAATTCAACAAAAGCAAACAAAACCTTTTTGGTTTAAATCATGATTTAAATTGAAATTATTATATCAGTACAGACATTGACAGACTAGGTTTCAAATCAAATACACTTAGTCAAAATGAGTCATTTGTTGAATGATGCACAGATGTGAGGAAAGAGGCTACAGAAGTTCTGAAATGTTCACTGTACTTTGTGGTTTGGCAGAAACACACAGTCCACTATTGGCTGCACAGTAATGTGCCTTCTCAGTTACAATCATATGCTAAATAGAATCTCCAAAAATTACAGTAATAAAAAAAACAAAAACAATTTTAATTTCAGCTATTGAGTTATTAACCTTAATTACAGCTAGGGGACAGTTTAAAAGAAGCACAGTTGTTATCGCTATGTTTTTCTTTGCTCTGTCCATCTCCCCTGAGCCTTATTTTGTCCTGTCTTCAGATGATACAAGGTGATTTTTAAACAATAATCATTACTCAATCTTAGTTTCCATTGATTGCTTCACTTGCATATTTATTTACTCTCTAATGTTCAAGGAAGCTCTGCTTATTTTTTTGCTGTCTCTCTCTCTCTCTGTCTACTTCATTTTAGAAATGAGGATGGGGGAAGTGAAAAAGTCTGTAGAAAATAGCTATGAGTGCAAAAGACAGGAAGAAGAGAGGGAAAGGCGGGTCAGATAAAAGGATGAGAGACAGATGAGAGAGACAAAATGTCAAATCAGAAGTGGCCTGAAGAAGATAGGGGAAATAGAAGAAGGGAGATAAGATGAATGTAGGATTAAAATGGAAGAGAGGAATGAGGGATTCAGACACGCCAACAGTGAGGAACCAATTAGTATAACTAATGATTTCACTTTGGCTGACGGGGCACATCTTGAGCTGTACAAACAACACAGCTGTACACACACACACACACACACACACACACACACTTTTTTCTGAAGTGAATCTTGTCTCTGTGTAATGGAGCAGAGCAGAGGTGCAGTGTATGCTTCCTTTACATATCTGTTTAGATAAAAGCATGAAGACAAATATGCAGGTAACCAAAACTTTTAAAATAGACTGATGTAATTGGGTGTTAATAACACTGATTTCTTTGGTACTGAAGATGCTCAAATTCCTAAAAAAAAGAGAAAAAAAAATAATTAATATTATACACAACAGACAAAGGGGGCGCTATTGCAGGAATTGCCCCCCTCCAAAAAAAAAAAAAAATCCACATTTCCTTTATTTTTACAGGTTCTGGGAATCAACAGAAAACAATGCCACTTACTTTGAAGCCATACTCAAATCAATTCTGTATCACACAAGAGTGCATATTTAACTTCACACCCAACTTCCCTTATAAGAAATGAATCTTGTTCAGTGTGTTAACAGTCAGATTATCTAAATCCTGGTTCTAGCCCGAGTGGCTGCCTCGTGACTTAATAGGCTTCAGCATCCCTTAATAATTTCATTTTATTTAAAAGAAGTTTTTCTTTTTCAGTAACTCTGCAGTCAAGAGTCAAGCTTTAGACAGTGCAGAGTGATTGGTTCCACTCAGACATATAATTTGAAAATTACAAGCAGAGAGTCAGTCTGTTCTGCTGCTGTGGGGCAAACTGACATGGGCATTGTACTTGTGGAAAAGGGTACAGTGATTCCTCCACTAACATTAAAGACAAGGTAGACAACTGTAACCATGGTAACTGCTCACACAAAAATGGCAACAGCTCCAAACTGCTTTGTTTCCAACATGTGTAGATAAAATTACTTTAACAGAAACTAGATGTGACTAATATCATACTTCTGTCTCTGTAGAATTAAAAAAAAAAAAGGATTTTGTGTTAAATAAAATGGTCAGGTCAGCCTCTTTAAAACTGTGTAGAGCTATCTCATTAGCCTCCCATGCCTATTGGTTTTAATGACACATTAATAATGAAAAGCAGATGCAGCTAGTGTGTGTGTGTGTGTGTGTGTGTGTGTGTGTGTGTGTGTGTGTGTGTGTGTGTGTATATATATATATGTTTGAACTTCTCTACTTATGTATAGAGCAAAAGAAAATACCACACTACACCTCTAAATGTCAAGGTATTCCTTTAACAGGTCCCTGGTGCACACCTGTCATCTTCCCTTTGGCTTCCCAACAAAAGCTGCCAGGGCTCAGTTACTGTACAGCCTTACAGGAAAATGACTCAGTTACGGTTGGCAACATAACCCAAATCTAATTCTAACAACCTGCTTGCCATAGCAATAGAAACCTAAATCTAAAATGAACATGGCAGTTGGATGTGGCAGTGACAAGAGATGGGTGCATGCATGTTTATGAGAAGAAATGTAAATGTAATTACTGGTTCCCTTACAAACAATAGAAACATCAGTGCAACAAACTAGGACAATACAAATAGAGGAGGAAGGGGAAGGAGAACATAAACTTGGAGGAAGCAGAGGTGAAGAGTAGGATATAATGGAGATGAAAACAAGGGGAGAAGATGATATGATATTGGAAAGACAAAAAGGCAATTAGTAGGTGACAATGGAAGGACAGAGCACAGGACAGATCAATAAAAAGGAAACGAGAGGTAAGAGGAAGATGGAAATTCAAGAAAGATAGAAATGTATGTACGGTGATTATACGAAGCAATAAAGACAACAGACTGTGGATGGACAGATAGATGGGTAGATGGAAAGGGGAGGAAGTCATCTGATGAAGCTTAAGATCAGATCAGGGATGACATTCATTCTAAATGAAAGTGTCTAAGTATTTGGTGGCCTGTCATTAGCTGTATGTATATGTGAAGGGGTGTGTGCTTGAGAGCAAGTGTGTGTGAATAAGGTACAAACTGACTTTTATTTATACATGTATTCACTGACAAGCCTGCATGGCATTAAAATGTGTCTTTTACATATTGTTTTTATGATTATAATATTTATGTTCTCCTATATTTCTCTTATGTTAGGTGCTCTGTACTCAGGGTGCAAGACGCAGTAGCGTATCAGTTACTGTAAGTGGAATTTTCCTGGGGTGCACGGAAATTACTGCTATGACTCCACACAGAAACTGTACACATGGCTTTGATAACATTACATCTTAATTAAAGCTGATTCTAAATAATTTAATCAAATTAACAATTTTATTCAAATATTAAACCAAATAAATATTTTAAGGTAAGTTTCTAAAGAGCATTTTCTTTGACTGAAAAATCACGGTTTATGTCTAGCTTTGACTCTTTGGTTAGTATCACACATAAATTCATGTCTAAAGTTGTTCTTTTGAACAACCCTAAGCTGGATTCCTGGTAATAAATCTTATTAAACATGGATTCACTGAATGCCTTCTACTGGGAGAATATTACACTACTCTGTGTCACAGTACTTTGGTGTTAACGCCACTTTACTGCTTGTTTTGATAACATTATTGCTACTGTATTCTTCATAAGTGAGCAAAAGTACTTAAGGTATGGCTTATGTTAGATTGAACTCATTGTGCGCACAAGGCACACAACGAAATGATCGTTCCAGATCACTCATCCAGAGACAAGCATCTGCGGTCATGCAGCCAGAGAGGCAATGTGGTTTAAGTGTCTTGCCCAAGGACACAACGCAGCGCAGGGACAGGGGCTCAAACCAGCAACCTCCAGCTGCAAGGCAAACACCTACCCACTGCGCCACTGCCACATTATGATATGGCTCCCAAAAAAGAGACATGAGTGAATAAGGACAAAGAAATCCATTGCACTTGCTCAAGACTTACTCTCGCCTTCCCACTCCCGCATTTCCTTCTCTCTCTTGCCTTTGAAAATGTCTTCTTCCTCTTCTGTTCCTTTTGTCTTTGGCCAACAGTAGCCTCACAGGATTTAATCAAAAGGTCTAAAAATGTCCTTTTTCTGCTACCCAAATAAAACAATATTTACTCCCATGCATATCATATTTTAGCACAAATATGATATACAACATACAAATCTATGTGGGTGGATGGTTATGTGCATACAGTATGAATGGAAATGTGTCTGTAACCATCTCTTTCCAGCAGCAGTTTAGGAAGCACATGGCTCTGACATCGAGGAGACAGAAACATGCAGAAAGTAGCAATTATGGAGATTCAAAAAAATTTTTCATGGACGATTTCCTTTGGCAAAGCAAAGAAACACACAAAAGGGTTGAAAGCAAGTTAGCTGTAAGAGAGAAGGTGGACGTGGTGGTGAAAGGACAAGATTTTTCAGGGATGAAAAAAAGAAGGGAGGCGGAGAGAGCAAGACTGCAGAGGACAGACCAGAGTTAGAAAGTCTCTGGGAAGAGATCAGGAGAAAGAAAAATAGTTCTGCATATGCAGTGGAATTGTTTCACAGGACAAAAGACAATGTGAATGTACTTAAGAAGAAACCAGGAGTAGGAAGTATAGTTACAGACAAGAAAATGGGTGTGGAATTGCATCTGCAAAAAAAAAGCACAGGTAAGAGTAAAAAAAAGCCACAAAAAAGGCTGCTTTCAAGGAGGAATGTCTGTACCATCATAGAGTTTTCCATTTTATGCAAACAATGTCATTTTTCATTTTTAGTCACATTTTATTTATTACAAATACCTAAGAAGACATTGTCAGTGTCCTAAAAATGTACAGAAATACAGTTTTTGGTGCACTACAGTCAAAACAGCTGTCAAATTATATTAAAATATTTTACACAACCACAATTTGGAAAAAAAAAAAATCATTCCTGGCTGTTCTTATCCACTTTTTTAATCTGTTAAAAGTGAATTTTTCCGCCAGGCTCTCAGACTTGGTACGATTAAATCATATCCCCTTATTAAAAACAATAGAGGATGATCTCACACGTTGGAACAGTTTACCTATATCACTTATGGGGAGAGTTGCTGCCATTAAAATGATGGTTTTACCAAAAATTAATTATCTATTTTCATTGATCCCTAATAAACCTTCTATTCCTTGGTTCAAGTCACTAGATTCAAACATCTCAAAATTTTTATGGAAAAACAAACCGTCAAGAATAAGCTTAAAAACTTTACAAAAGCCAAAACACAGTGGAGGTCTAGAATTACCAAACTTTTATTACTATTTCTTAAGCAGTAGATTGCAGTATATTTCAAAGTGGATCAAATCCAACTCATTAGACAACCCATGGCTGGATCTAGAACAGGCGTTTTGTGGAAAAATAAAAATCTCAGATTTACCTTTCATTAGTTCCAGTATTAAACATCATAACTGCTATAAAGTCCTTAGTATAAATACCTCTCTGACAGCCTGGTGGGAATTTTTAAAAATAACTAAGTCTTCACTCATCCCCTGTAAACTAACACCCATTTGGAACAATCCAGATATTTGTCAGAAAAAGAAAATGCTGAATTTTCCGTTATGGCGTGATAAGGGTATAAATAACTTAGAACATATTATCCAAGATGGAAATTTTATCACGTTCCAAGAACTTATATCAAAATATAGAATTGGCAACGGTAGATTTCTGGAATATCAACAAGTTAAGTCCGTCCTACAGGGAAGATTTAACCTTAATCAATTGAATCTAGAAATGCCTACTTGGGTAACAGAATTTCTTAACCTCTGTACCCCAAAATTGTTATCAAAATTATATAAATTATTAATAAAAACTGATGATTCAGTTTCCCTCCCAATTACAAAATGGGAGCGTGATCTTTCTGTCAACCTGGATCAAAATTTATGGACAGAAATATGTTTAAATATCTTCAAAATGACTAAAAGACCCCAAATACAACTTGTACAATATAAGATTCTCCATAGAACATACTACACTGGACAAAGGATGTTCCAAATGGGCCTTACACACTCAAACATATGCACCCACTGTACAAGCAATTCAGAGGATAATCATCTACACGCTCTGTGGTCTTGTGTACCAGTTCAGAGATTTTGGCAGAGGATTTGTGAAGATCTATCCACATGGTTTAGCTGTCATATCCCAACTTCCCCCAGACTATGCATCTTAGGTGATGTCAGTGAATTAATTATGGAGTTAAATATATCACACATAGTTCTTACTGCCTTGTGCATCGCTAAGAAGATGATCCTCATGAACTGGAAGACAAAAAATAAACTATGTATTACTCAGTACAGAAATTTATTAATAGATCATGTTAGTTTAGAGAGAATGTCTGCTTCTTCTAAAAACAAATTGGAGGAATTTGACTCTCTTTGGTTCCCACTGCTCAGCTCCATTACTTAGTGGGGGTGGTGGGCTGCGGGCTCTGCTCCTGATGTGCTTTGTGGGGGGGTGGGGGGGGACTCCGGGGGCCTGGGTAGCTGGTAGCCTCCTGGGGCTGGGGTCCTGGGGCGACCTTCTGGTGATGTCTGTGTGCCTGTCCTGGTTGATGGTGGTGGGGGCTTGGATGGTGCTGCCTTCGGTCCTGGGGTGTGGGCGGGGTGCTTGGGGGGGTGGTGCCGGCCCTCGGTCGGTTGGCTGGTCTTCCCTGTATGGCTTGGGGGCTGGGGTCTGGGGCCCCGGCACTGGGGCCGCGCCGGCTCCCGGTGGGCCCCCCCCGGCGCGGGGGGGGCCTCTGCTGTCCCGGCCGCGCCGCCGGGTGGGGTGGGTTGGCCTGACGTCGGGATGTCCGGTCTACGCTTTTGGGGCCCTGGGGTGCCTGCATTGCAGGGGGGTGGGGTGGGGGATGGGGCCGCGGTGGGGTGGTTGGGGGGGACTGGGCACTGCATTTCCATGCCCAGGCCAGTATGTCCTGTCGCCTGTTTGTGTCTATTGTTGAGTGAATGGGCATCTAGGAGGAGCGGGCCGCCCTCTGCGGTGGGGGCGAGGGCGCCAACCTCGGGTGCTGCAGTGCTCCGGGATGCTGTCACCGCGGCCCCGGGCTCACCTCCCCCTGCCCTGTGCTGGGGTGTGGGAGGTCGGGGTGCCTATTGAGCCAGCGGCCAGCTGGCTCTCTTCTTCCAGGATTTTTCCTGGTCATATGCCCCCCCCCCCCCTCCCCCTCCCCATACACAAACACACACACACACACACACAGAATACACATCACTCACAGATGTAGGATGGAGAGGCCACGTGGAGAGCTGCACCACCACTTGCCTCTCCGTTTTAATTGCACTTTAGTCATTATAACTCACAACACATACACACTTACACCCTGATACACATAGGACCTTTGGGGCAGGCATGTTACTCAGAGGTTGATGAGATGGGCCGCTGAGGTGGCCCCACTCGGATCCTCGTCACTGTCTGTCTCCAAATTTTATTTGCACTTTAGACATGGAGGGTTTTGGGGGGGCAGTGTGGGCAAGCGCTGACGACCAACAGTTGGCGCTTGTGGCATAACTGTCCCCTCAATTTTAACTGCACCCTATACACCTCATTCACTCACAAACATTAACACATAGACCTACAAGTTGGGGAGGAGGAGGGGTGGATGGGTCATCTTACACCCCGATTTCTTGCGTCTCGCCCGGGGTAGGGGTCGGGTGGTTCCTTGGGGACCGGGCTGGTGGCGTCCTGGGGTCGCTGTTGGCCCTGGGGTGGTTTCCACTTGCCCCGCCTTCAGAGGGTGGGTAGCTATGGATGAATGTGTGTCTTTGTGTATTTGTCACCGTCTCCGTGAGTATGGGTGGGTGAGTGAATGTGTATGTATGGCATATCTGTGTGTGGGTAAGTATGTATGGGCATGTATGAGTATCTGTGTATAAATGTGTACACGGGTGTCTGGGTGTGTTTGTATGTATGGCTGGACCTGGGTCTGGGCCTTGTGCCTTGCCTCCTGGCCGCTCCTTGCTGGTTGCCTCCTCCCCCCTGCCCCCCTGGGATGGGGGTGCCTCGGGGTTCCTGGGTGGGGCTGGGTGTTCTGGCGTGGGTACTGGCCTGCCCCCCTTGGGGGTGCGGTGCGGGGCTGCGTTGGCTTCTTCGGCGTGGGGGGGGGCTCTGTGGAGGGTCGGGCGGTCCTTGGGTGCCGTGGGCCCGGGAGCCCTGCCGCCGGCCAGTGCAGGGGGCTGGCCGCTGGGGGGGGGCTGGCTTCTCATCGCCTTGGGTTCCCTGGAGCCCTCGCTCCTCGACTGGGGGGGCTCCGTCTGAGACCACCCTCTCCCGTCTGCTGGGGTAGGTGTGCGGTTGTCTTTGGACTGAGTGGCCGGGGGTCTTCCTGGCCCTTGGTGGGCTGCTGGTGGCCTGGGGTTCTGGGGGCTTTCCGTACCTGCCTCTGGCTTCTGATGGGTGGAGCTGCAGCGTTTTGCCCTCATTGGTAAGTACGTTCCATGACACAGACACAAACATGACACAGACACAAACGCCCACTCAATCACAACTCAACAAAATTGTTGGTGTGCGTAACATGCTTTGTTAGTTTTGTTTTTCACACACAAATTTATTTTTGCAAGTATTGATAGTATTTTTTTTTATATGTTAAAGTGATGAACTATCTGATTAATAGACTTGTGCTCTTTCCCCTTTTTTTTTTTGCTCCCTTTCTCTCTCCCTTTTTCTTCTCTTTATTTTCCTCTTCTTCAGCCTGTCAGCTCTGGCTGTTACATAGTATGTGGAAAAATAACTCAGATAAATAAAATAAAGGGTTAAAACAACAACAAGAAGAGCCTATTGAGAACCTATAGAGCTCATCTTGAAATAGCAAATATGTTTGGCACAACAACGCATTCAGATCACAGTTCTGCTTGCAAGATCTACCAGACATGACAGGCTAAAAAAAAAAAAAAAAAAAAAAAAAAAAAAAAAAAAAAAAAAAAAAAAAAAAAAAAAAAGTGAATTGGCTCTTTGTTGGCATGTCCACAATGCCAAGTGGCAATTTCAGAATTGGCTTTCTTTTGCAACCCTTTCTTACACTTATCCACTGGGGCAGCAGCCTAAGCAGAGAAACCCAGACCTCTCTGGCCACCTCATCCAGTGCTCCCAGGACAGCCAAGAGATATCATTTCTCCAGCATGTCCTTGGCCTACCCCGTGGCCTCCTCCTGGTAGGACATGCCCAGAACACCTCACCCAGGAAGTGCCCAGGAGGCATCCAAGTCAGGCACCTGAACCACCTCAACTGGTTCCTTTAAGTGTGTAAAAGTAGTGGCTCTACTCTTAGCCTGTCTCAAATGTCTGCAGTCTTCACCCTATCTCTAAGGCACAGGTCAGCCACCATTTGGAGAAAGTTCATTTTCATTGCTTGTAACTGTGACTTCATTCTTTTGGTCAGTACCCAAAGCTTGTGACCACAGGTGAGGGTAGGGATGTAGCTCGATCGGTAAATTGACAGCTTTGCTTTTACACTCAGCTCACTCTTCACAATGATGAAATGGTACAGCATCTACATCACTACAGCCATGGCACCAATCTGTATGTCAATCTCTTGCTCCCCTTTTTCATCACTCATGAACAAGACCTTGAGACACTTAAACTCCTCCACAGGGGCAGCAACTCATCCCTGACCTGGAGTTGGCACTCCACCCTTTTCCAGCTGAGGACCATGCCCTCAGACTTGGAAGTGCTAATTCTTATACACATCACTTCTCACTCAGGTGCGAACCACTCCAGTGCGAGCTGAAACATATCACCTGATAAAGCCAACAGGGCCACATCATCCACTAAAAGCAGGGATGAGTTTCTGAGGCCACCAAGGTGGAAGCCTTCCACCACTTGGCTATGCCTAGAAATTCTGTTCATGAAAATTACGAACAGGATTGGTTGACAACGCCAACCCTGGTGGGGTTCCAACACCCACCGAAAATGAGTCTGACTTGTTGCCGACAATGCTGACCAAGCTCTTGAAATGGTTGTACAGGGAGTGAATGGCTCATGACAATGGGCCACACACCCCACACTCTCAAAGCACCACCCACAGGATACCGTGAGGGATGAGGTCGAATGCCTTCTCCAAGTCCACATGTAGACTTGTTGGGCAAACTCCCACAAATATCCTTGAGAGGATAAAGAACTGGTCCAGCGTTCCGTGACCAGGATGAAAACAGCATTGTTCCTCCTGAATCTGAGGGTTAACTAATGGACAACCTCTCTTTTCCAATACCTTAGCATAGACCTTACCGGGGAGGCTGAGGTGTGTGATCCCCCTATAGCTGGAGCACATCCTTCGGTCCCCCTTCTTAAAGATGGGAACCACCAACCTAGGCTGCCAATCCAGAGGCACCACCGCAGATCGCCACATGACTTTGCAGAGGCGTGCCAAGACAGCCCTACAACATCCAGAGGCTTAAGGAACTCAGGATAATTCTCATCCACCCCAGGAGCTCTGCCACCAAGGAGTTGTTGAACCGCATCTATGAACTCACCCCCAGTAAGTGGTGAGTTGTCCCCCCTCATCACCAGAGTCTGGTTCCTCTACAGAAGACGTGTCAGATGGATTAAGGAGACTGTCAAAGTACTCCTTCCACTGCCCAACTATATCCTCAGTTGAAGTCAGCAGTGCCTCACCTGCACTGTACACCGTGTGTGTAGAGCACAGCTTTCCCCTCCTGAGTCGCCTGATGGTTTACCAGAGTCGCTTCAAGGCAGACGGAAAGTCTTTTTCCATGACCTCACCAAACTCCTCCCACACCCGAGTTTTCGCACGATACACTTTGCCTGCTTGTTCCCATCAGCTGCCTTTGAAGTCCCACAGGCTATCCAAACCTAATAGGTGTCCACCATCTGGTTCAGGGATTAATTTCACGGCAGGCACCAACCACATTGCAGCCACAGCTCCATGCAGCGACCTCAGCAATATTTGGACTAAATCTCCCTAGCCTCCCTCGGAATGGTGTTGAAGTTCTGCCGGCAGGGGAGTTGAAGATGTTAGGGACTGGGGCCTCTGCCAGGAGTTCCCAGCACACTTTCACAATATGCTTAGGTGCATCGGGCCTGTCCAGCATTCTCCCCACCACCTGATCCAACTCACCACCAGGTGGTGATCAGTTGACAGCTCAGCTCCTCTCTTCACCCATGTGTCCAGAACATATGGGCGCAGAACTGATGATACAATTACAAAATTGATCATTGACCTGTGACCTAGGGTGTCCTGGTGCCACATGCACTTATTGACACATTTATGTTCGAACAAAGTGTTTGCTATGTACAAAGTGTGATTTGGACAGAAGTACAAAGACAGAACACCACTCAGGTTCAGATCAGGCAGGCCATTCCTCCCAGTCACACCAGATCTCACTGGTGTTGCCCATGTCAGATTTGAAGTCTCCCACTAGGACAATGGAGTCACCAAATGGAGCACCCTCAAGCACCCCACCCAGTGATTCCACGAAGGCTGGGTATACTGAACTACTGTTCAGTGCATCAGCACAAATAACCAGGACCTTTTCCCAGATCAGAAGTAACAGAGAAACAACATGAGTAAAAACCCCAATGTACAGGCTGCAAGCCAAGGGCATACAAGGATACCCACCCCAGGGTGGGGTGGGCTATTCATTGGAGTGTGAGTGTGTGTGAATATTAGATAGAAAGCATTTAGATGTAGGAAATGCTTGCATGAATGTGTTTGTAAATAGGCGGATGAGACATGTTGTATAAAGCGCTTTGATAACATGCAGAGTTGAAAAGCACTATATAAGAACCATCTATTTACCATTTAGCCTGCTGCCTCTCACCGAGGGCAACTAGAGACTGGTTCCAGAGCTGTGTGTTCAGTTGACTGCCGTCCAACACACACATTTTTATTTTCATTTACTGCATACCCAAGAGTGCTCATATAATGTATAACACACCTAAGGAGAAATGATCTGAGGCTATTGGGAAAATGTAAACAATATAGCTGCTTTCATCCAAAATATAGACTCTGAAAATGGTAATACATAAGTTGCTTTTTCTTTCATGAAGTAAGTATAATAACTATGGACTAATCTGCATTTGATTGGTTCCCTTTAATCCTCACTTTCATTTTGCAGTTCTGTCTGGCACCTAGTATAAAAGACCCTGGAATAATATGGAAGCAATCATGTACTGAAAAATATGGAAACTGATGAGTTCACGGAATCACAGATAGATGTTTGTTTCTTGAAAGATGTGAGAATTTTACTGATCGTCTTAACAACCTTTTATCAAAAAAAAAAAACTGAATAAGCATATTTTCCGGTGTCAAAATGTAATCATTCAACTTAAACTGTACCAGGACCTAAAATATACTAAAAAGTGTGTTGACTTGATAATCTTTGACAGAGAGGATGAAAGAGTAGAGGTGTAGAAGAAGAGAGGTTTCATAGAGGTTGAAAGGACACTAGTACTACTTCACAACACACACAGAATTCTGCCCACACAAATACATTCAGTTCAACCTCTATGTTCATCTAGTCTTAGCTCACCTTGCCTCCCATTTTCCTTTTATTTTCCTCTCTTGCTCCCCCTGCACTTAGACATGGAACACACACACACACACACACACACACACACACACACACACACACACACACACACACACACACACACACACACACACACACACACACACCAACAACACAAATAGGTGGGAGGCTGTGAAGCTTTCTGAGTGTATTACACAGACCATTAGGCTTGTTGAATGGAGGGACACTGGAATGGGAGCTAACAATGGACTAAATGACAGAGGCTGGAGAAAGACTGAAAGTTTAGTAACCCAGATGTAGCAGGGACATAAAGCAATATCAGCCCACTCTACTGTACCATACAAACAAACACATTCAGTACACACACAAGTGCAGGCATAGACAAATTCATTCACCAAAACTTTTACAGGTAGACAAGAACAGAGAGTATAAAAATGATGCGTACAAACACACAGCAAAACAGGAAATAAGAGCTGCAGAACAAAAAAAGCACACAAACATATGGAGTGACAGACGGTAAAACAAATAAGAGAGAAAACTCCCACACACACTGAAAAACTGAGACTGAGAGTGACAAAAAAACAAACACATCTATGATGATCACCTCAGGGAGTGTGAAGTAGGCTAATAAATTTCCATTAATCACACCTTTGAAAAAACATACACTACTTAGAGCTATCTGTTAATCTATCCTGCACATTCTGAGAGAATGGCGCTTGATGATGAAAACAAGTTTTAGAAGTAAACAGAAGGGCTCTGGAGACTGAGAGAGCAAGGGGGCAGCTGTGGGCATGCCCTTTGAGTTCATGTTTGTGTGTATGTGTGCGTATCAGTGCATAAGAATGCATACGTGTCTTTTCATTTGTAGGTTGAAAATTTTGGGTGTGTATGTTTTCTGTAATTTGTGTGTGTGTTTAGTTATACATTTGTGTGGCTTCCACAGCATCACTTACAACAGGGAGTTACCCCTTGCCAACATTCTAATTCACTTAGCATTCTGCCTTAAAGTAAAACAAGAAGCAGTGAGGAAAAAAAAATAGTCCCAGTGTACCACTCCAACAATACCCCCAGGCTACAGTTTCTTAATAAGTCCCATCATTGTGTCAACAAACAATAAAACTCCATGGTAACCTAACTTTGTAAAAACTTTGTGTAAGCTGACCTGATTTCACCTCTTTTAAGTCAGCAGCGCAAAGTACACAGATGTAAATGTGCCATATTGTGTATTACAGATAACTTTTGAATGTTTGGAAACATTTGCCAAACAGGCTGCTAGTGGCAGAAATTGTCGGTTTTTATAAGGTGTAATTCTGCAGTTAGAGAATTTGGTCTTCCTTTGTTTATTTTCATTTTCTTGGTTTCAGGAATAAGACTAACGTCAGTCTTTAGAAATAACTCCTGTTTCTGAGGTGAGAAAACACAGCCCACACTTGAAAAACATGTGGTATGACTAATTCAATTACAGAGGTTATACTGAACTGTATTTAAACATGGATGGACGGAACTTATTATCACCATGATAATTAAAAAAAAAATTTACAATTACCGTAACAATAATGATTATAGTAATACAGTAACAACAATCATAATAAAGACCCAATGGTTTTGTTGGACCAGCAATTTGATAATACAGCACTGTGGATTCTGTGGAATTATATTTCTGTCAAAAGTCACGTATCAGAAAAACATAATCCCGAGCAAATAATTTCATTTCACAGGTGCAGGTATTTATTGCCACTCGTGCAATTAAATTCCTCGCGCATAAATTCAACAACTCGTGCGCATAGAACTCAGCAGACACACACACACACACACACACACACACACACACACACACACACACACACACACACACACACACACACAAGCCATCATGCACGTCAGTGTCTGCTTTGCACGGGCTGCTGTAGTTTCACGCTCTCGTGGGTAACTCTGTGTTTGAAGCTGAATCCTGACTATTTGGAGGGCGGCACCCAAAGGAAGAGGGGTCCTAATGAGGCTGGTCACTTTGATGGACAGTTCAGGTTACTGTGTTACACAGTGGCAGCAGTGGAAACACAGGAAATCACACCCCTCCAGGTGTCCAGTGACAGTTGTCCCGTGACAACTGTCACAGGATTACTTTAATACTGTATAAATCTTTAAAATCGTGAAACTGCAGCTGACACGCTTGCGTGTGCAGTGGCTTCCTTGTGGGTTGTTGAATTTACGTGCGAGGAATTTAATTGCGCAAGTATCAATGAATACTTTCACCTGTGAAATGAAATCATTTGCTCATGATCATGTTTTTACTCCCATGTGACTTTTGACATAAATATAATTCCATAGGATTCCACATCCTGGTGACAGGGGAAGTGTGAAGTTATGTGCACCATGTTCACAACATTATAAATAGAATAAATGCAGTCTTCAAATAAGCACTAATTTGCAACATCCAAGCAGCCTTATGCAATATAAAGTCATTTTCTATTTCTCATTATTACACATTTTGCAAATGAAAACAAACTCCACACCCATGCATGAGCATGCAAAAGCACTTTAATGCTCGCAAACTAGTCTGTAAGCTACAAGGGTTTGTGGAACATTTGCAATCTGCATGTAATCAGCTGTTACAAACGGCCCTGACTAACACCCTGCACACAGATGGGGAAGTCATCATAAAATTTGCATGTCTTGCATTTAGGAAAAACACATTACACAGTTGATTTAGCTTTTTTTTTGTGCTTGATTTTGCTTACACTATGAGTTACATTTATAAAGTGGTACTTTCATTGGGAAAGTACTACAGTTAGAACTTATAGGCCTTACTCAAGGGCATTAAAACAGCATTTTCTAAGCATTTTATAGTTTCATCCATTGAAACATATTTCTATGCTTTTTACTTCACAACAAAACTGTAAATAAGAGTCTCAGTCTTATTCATTTTGCTCACCTACAGCACTATGTAGCATAGTCTTTGTCAGGCCTCCTGTGTCTTTCCCTGTATCTTCCTTTCGTTTTCTTCTTGATTTGCTCTGTGTTTGTATTTGGCCTGTTTTTGGCCTGGTGTGGCACCTCCTTCGAGTTCTTGGCAACCACCAGTTTGGCACACACACATTTAATCACTCAATCAGCCTCAGCAGCATATCTACTCCAGTGTTTATTCAGCGCTTGCTAGATTATTCTGTCTGCTTGTTTGGTAGCAAACTTGGCTACTTTAATCAAGTTTGTTGGTTCCTCATTTGTTTACTCCTGCTGACTGAATTCTCCCAGTGTCAAATGATGAATCCTGCCTAACTGGTTACTCGACTTCATCTGCTCTTTTCCCCACCTGCCCACTCTGCGTCTGCTGTCTTCCTACCAAACCGCCAACTCTCTGTCAGACTTTGTCTTTCCACTTGTTCTAAATCAGCCGGCCTGATGTAGTACAAATATCTCCAGTGACTTTGTTCACTGCAAACTCTGTTTATTTCAGCCACTTCTCACTTTCTTTATGTAGTCATTTGGCAGTCTTCTTTGTGCTCAATTTTTAATAAGCAGTCTCAGCTACTGAACTCACATATCAACCTGTATACTCACCTACAAAACATATTTGTAATCTTGTGACAAAAAATGCAATTTTAAAGCAGTCATCCAGATATAAAGAGCCACATTGGTAATACAGATACATTACTTTTAGGAAATAAAAGTCCCATGGTTCTTTTCCAAGGAGGAGAAAAAAATAAAAAAAGACACCAGACAAACAATAAAGAAGGTACATATCATGGGTGTCTTCTTGCATCTTTTACTTTTATCTTCCTTTCCTCTTGGCTCCTGCCAAATAAGGATTTTAGGAGCTCCTGGAAAAGCCCCTAAACTGTTATGTTTCCCCAAAAAGGGCTATAATAGGAGATAAGAGGAGTAATAATAAAGTGTCTGGGTAACTTGTGTAAGAATCGACTTGAATACTTTACTTGCAGCATTTTTTTTTTTTCAAGCAATGAGCTCATTATTGTAGACACTGCGTTTTCCAGGATAGAAACAATCTCAAATATGACTATACACTGTATATAAAAGATGGATGGAGATGTCACTTGTTGGTTTGTGAAGTCCTGAGCATTTTTCTTGGTCATCATCTTGATGAAACCAGATGTGATGATGGGGTGGATCTGACTGAGAAAACTGACTGACACTGCAAACTCATATTTGATTTGTCCATCAAAATTATACCCTGTTCTATTACCCTTTTATGGGAGGAAAATTATTTAAAAAATGGACATCTATTTGTTTTAAATAACTGAAACTAGTAACTGAGTAAGCCCCAAAACTCAGAACAGTTGTTGCCAAGGTCACATACAAGGGAGCTGAAGCGTCATTTTCCAAAATACTTTTATCCAACTGGAATTCTTTTTGCAACCAGACGACAGGCCCATAATGCAGGTTTAAGGGAGTTCCCTCTTCAGACCCAGAAGGTCTTTTGCATACAGTCTGTGGTTATTTTAGAGGGACAGTAATTTCTGGGTTAGGGAGAAGCAAAGGTGGAAAGAAGCATTAATTAAAAGAATGGAAAGCCCCCATAGAGTAAATTATGTCCTCAAAGAGAGTGAGAATGAGAGAGACAAAGAAAGAAAGAGAGAGAGAGATGATGAGAAAAAGGGAGATGATAATAAAAAAAAGAAAAAAAAACAGGAGGACTGCAAGAATCCTGAGAGGATCTGTCAGCTCTCGTTGGCTTTGATTTTAATGGAAGCCAGCGCTCCCCTACCTCTAACCCATTTGGCCCTAATTCCAGCACTGCTTTCCAAACTTTTTAAACTTTAATGGCCCCTTCTTAAGTGCCAGCTGCTGACAACATTGATTTGGCTTTAAGCCTTGCTGTCCCGCACGCCTTTATTTTCTCCTGCAAAATCGACAGAAACATCTATTTTCTGCCATCCTCCTCCACCTCCTGCTCATCCGATCCTCCTTCTATCCTCCCTTCATCCGCTCTTCTCTGTTCATTTGATGGTGTCAGCAGTCGGGGAAAGCTTGTATGAGACTGGATGAAAAGAAATGCTTTTGGATAAAGTCTTCTTTTTAGAAATGTATGTATTTTTTTTTTCCATTTTTTTTAAACAAGCTCGGTTGGCATACAGAAGTGAACCTTTGAAAACTGTAGTTGAGAATTTTCTTTTCTAATTTCTTTTACTTTTTTTCTGTGATGTATCACAGTGGTGCCTTTTTATTTTGCCCAAAATGGAGCACTAAGAGAAATAGGGGTTATGCTAAATGTTCATTAGTAAGTAGTTAAACTTACAAGGAGGACATCTAAACAAAACAGCATCCCTTCATTTCCTTTATTTATTTATTTTTTATTTCCTATTGAAGGACATTCAAAC
This sequence comes from Archocentrus centrarchus, assembly GCF_007364275.1. Taxonomy (NCBI): domain Eukaryota; kingdom Metazoa; phylum Chordata; class Actinopteri; order Cichliformes; family Cichlidae; genus Archocentrus; species Archocentrus centrarchus. Next base: position 28,178,924 of record NC_044346.1, on the reverse strand, counting down.
TGATGGTTAATTATTAATAATTTAAAATCTTTACTCATTGAATATGTTTGCTTAAAAAAAAAAAAGTAAGTCCAAATTCTGTGTGAAAACAAGCTTGCAACTCAAATCTAGAAAAAAATTATATGAAAAAATATATTGTTGAGTCAAAATGCATGTGATTCATGTGGATATAAAAAAAAAACTGTAATATGGGTTTAATTTCCCCAGTTATTTTAACTAGTATAGACAAATCTTTCTATTTTGAAGGGGGATGTTGAGATGGATGGGGTTAACTGAGGATAACTGCAAAAGGTTATGTGAAATGCAAAAGCACTGTTAAATCAAGCAGTGAAAGAACGTGCAATTTATATGAGAAAAAGCCACTGATTGCAACATTCATAAATGTCACAAAAATGGTGTGGACTTGAATCTATCATCTAGGTACCAATCAGATGTTCCTCTGTATGGATAACACATGTCCTCATAATGAACCATTTTCAAATGGACTGTCTGATGAAGGAACTGCTTTAGACATTGCATCATTGGGCTTCATTGTGATAAAATGGCTCAGGGGTAAAGTATGATCTTTAGAGAAAACCCTGAATGCCATTTGTTGAAATTATTTTTTCTGCCTTTCAAGCTGCTTATTATCCTGTCTCTTTAGGGGCCAGATTTACAAGGGCAAATTAACATGAGGTCTGATGATGTGATAATGGGAGCAATCTCACAATATATAAAGACATAGATTTTACAGATGTGCTTCTCTTGGGAAGCAGCATGACAGCACATACCAAGGAGAGACATCAAAAAGAGAAAGTACAGAAAAATACTTTGCAAGTACAAACTGCTCACAAAAGGGACATGAGGAACATCATTGTGGGAAAGGTCAGTGTTACATAGAGGAAAAAAAAGGCTTGTCCTAAGGATTGTAAAGAATAATTGTTAGGATCCTGCAGAGTAACTTATTTGGAAGAAACAGTACAGCAGTGGTTTTTGTTAGAACAAGAGGGATCAGTGTAAATCAGACAGAAAACATATTTCAGTAGATTTTCTTCATGGTCAATGATTAGGCTATATGCAGTAATGGAAAAGTAGGCTATATTTAAAAAGTTAAACATCATCATAATTAATTTATCAAGCTCACATGATTTTAAAATGTTGACAGATGCTCACGGTTTGGAACCAGAGTTTGTGACAAAAAAAAAAAGAAAAAGAAGAAGCTTCTGACCCACACTGAGGACACAGCATGACAGAGCAATGGCAGATCTGGCTATGCCTGTGTGTGTTCTGGTCTCAACAGGCCACAAATGAATCCCTGATTGACTCAGGATGACAGCGGAGACCCCACAAGCAAAAGGGGGTGAATATGCCCTGGATGACCAGCATGTCAGTGTCCAAAAAGGCCATCTAGGGTCAAGGTAAAGGCAAAGATAAATGCAATGTAATTTTCTTTTTCATATCATATTTTGCCTTTTTGGGTTTATTTAATATGCAGCTTGATATATATTTTTTCATATTAACATTTTTTTCATAATCTATGTTAAAACAGTGAAAGATCTTTTAACCTTATTTTAAATAGTATAAGTCATGATAAAATTGATAATTTACTCACATTTCAGTTCTCTATATGATATATGATTTCCAATAATGAGATTGTAATATAACAGGTGGCAGACGTTTTCAGATCCTCAGTGAAGCATAATATAGTACTTAAGTTTAATTTCCCCAAATGAAAAGTTACTTTTATTTTTGTTCAAACCAGACTGGTCTTCATTTTATAACTATAGTCTCCTAAATGATAGTTCTGTATTTGAGCCACATACTGTATCCACCTTAACCAAGTTATGAAGTTTAATTCAAATGGAGTACATTACTGTGCAAAAGTCTCAAGCCACCCCTTATTTCTTTATGTTTTGCTTTCAGCAGTTGTTTTCTGAAGGTCTTTCAAAGGTTTTCTTTGGAAACTGGCTGCTTTTTCACTCATTTTTAGTCCAGTCCTTGTACCTGACCATTTTCAGAGGAATGTTTTTTGTTTGTTAAGCCACTTAACACTGACCTATGAATCATTCAAACATTAAAAAGGCCCTAACTCAAGGGATGAACCAGTGTTGTGTCTATACGTAACAGACAACTTTCTTTAGGCATTTTGTTACCAGAAGCCTGTCGCAAATTTTTTTTTACTTGAATCTCTGAAAAATCCCAAACATAACACAGTCTGACATAAACTAGTAGTTTTGCAGAAACAAGGTGATTCCCAAAGAGCTCATGTCTGGTGTACAGTAAATAAATATTGGAGGAAAGTGAACAAGTAGAGAACAAAAGAAGAAGTTGCAGGTTTAAAAACATCTGCAGCAAATGAAGAGTATCTGAAAATCATGTCCTTAAGCAAACAAGGAAAGACCTGACACAGGACCTGAGGGATGCACCTGATCCATCTACTGTTCACCAAAACCTCATCAGTGGCTATCAAGAAGCCATTCTTAAGGAAGAGAAACTGGGAGGCTGAGGTATGTCAAATGACAAAAGAACTGGACTATAAAATCAGTGGCAACAGGTCTTACAGACTGGTGAAACTAAATGAATTTTTTTGTTTTCAACATGTATGGAGGAGATCAGGAGAGAGGAACAACAGTAAGTGTGTACTGCAAAACATGGTGGTGCCATGGTTTGTGGCTGCATTTCAGCCAGTGGTGTTGGGGATCTTGTCAAAAGGGACAGAATTATGAACATAGAAAAGTGCCCCATGCAATACCAGTGTCTGATTGGAAGCTTCATTTTTCAGCATGACAATAATCCCATAGTGCGTATGCTTGGACTTTCATTAAATTGCTTTATGTGTTTCCCGTTTTTGTGGGTAAATATCAAGAATATAAAGGTTTAAGACTTTTACACAGCACTCTGTTTCTGACAGAAATCACTTAAGGCAAACTTATTCCCTTAATAGTTGAGGAAAACATGGTATGCAGTGGTACTGACCTATGATTAATAAAGAGCCTGAATGTTATGAAGTGGAAGATTTCATATGGAATTCCAATTTTTCCATGAAAAGGATGACATGAAGCAACAACGTATTTGATTTGATTAGAGTCACAACCCAAATATAATGTTCCAAAATTAAAAAAAAAAAAAAACAAACAAAAAAAACAAAGAAAACAAATACAAACGTCATAGGTGTTTGCATTATGAGGTAATCCCATGGAAAAAAAAAAAAATCACATTAAAAAAGCCATCATCATACTCCCCATCCTTCATTTTCTGGAAAAGGTTGATGATATTTTGAAATAAAGGGATTGTGAATGGATCCTGGGTGTTTAGCCATGGCACTGGTAATTAGAGCTGTGGAGTTGCACAGTACTTGGACGTTGATGGAGTATGTGTGCTTCCTGCTGTGGAACAAGCTCAGTTTCAGATAGGGTGATCAGCTGAACATGTGTTCCATCAGTTGCTCCTGAGAAATGTATAAAAAAAAAAAAAAAACTGCCACAGCCTGAATTCCTTGCTTGAGCCTCCTGGCCATTTGGAAACTTATGCTCCTGCACTCTAGTAGTAAAAAGTTTAGCTTCAGATTGTTCTCTTAAGGGAACTGTTTGGAGCTCAGATTTCATGCCATGATAATGCTTTTTTCCACAGTAATTATTCTTAGGTTCATTCATACCTTCTACTGCCAGCCATTTCTGTAACAGATTATATTCTATTGGCTGTATTCTTTTCAAGTGTGACCTTGTGCGTTTCTATATTTGGATAACTTAAACCTTTTCACATAAGCCCTCTTTGCCATTTCTAAACTTATACCTTTGGTGAACAAGGTTTTTCTTTCTGTTAATCTAAAGCTGACAAGTGCTGTAATAAAGGGTGAGGAGGTTGAGAAGCAGTGCACCACAAATCCTTCATTTTCTCAAGCCTTTAATGGTATCAAGCCTTGCTAAAGGCCCACACCACAACCCTTGTTACACTCTGCCTCATGCTGATGTTCACCATCAATAGGGAGACATCTATTTATGCAGGGATGACAGACAGAGATGGAGACAGAAACAGAGAGAGATAATGGATGAACAAAGACCACAAAGAGACCAAAGACTAAACATATGAAACGGAGGGAGTGAGAGAGAAAGGAAGAGATGACAGAAAAGAGGTAAGAATTAAAATTCCCCTCCCCTTCCCTTGTGAAGTGACAGCTACAGTGATGTATAACCCTGGCAGTGGAAAGTTAATTAGATAGGCTGGGTTACTGAGAGATGAAGGACTGCAAGGCTGCAGAGGAGAAGAGGGAGGTAGAGGATGAGAAGAAGATGTAGAAAGAGAAGGTTACACAAAAAAACAAGCGAAGAAGAGAAAGGAGGAGAAGGGCATAAGAAAGGTGAGGAGTGAGACAAATGAGGAGAGAAAGGAAAATGAGATGAGGTAATAATTAAATGACAGAGAATGAGAGACATGCTCAGGAGTAAAGTTGGAGGGGAGAAGATGAAATGAGAGGGAAAGAAACTTGTGAAAATATAATTTTTTTTATTCTTTGAAGCTGTAAAAATGTACAGCCATAATGACATGGTAGTCACACAAGCCACATTAGAAGACACTACAATTATGCACACATTCAAAATTGTATAGCAGTACAAATTTCAAGTTACTGTCTGACAATGAGCTTGGTTAAAAGATAAACTTTAATATATCATGTGCACTGCTAAGCAGGTGACTGAATGCCTCTTTTCCATGCATGACACACATCCAGAAAACAGGATAAAAACAAATGCCATCCAACTTGCAGACTCACACACCCTCTGTCTCTAGAAACGTTTCACTGTTTGAGTGAGTACCCACTCACTGGAACCAGACCATCCTTGGGGATTTTTAATACTTTTGAACACTTCAGAAGTTCATAACTTCCTATAGAATTCCTTGTAAGCTTGCTCCGTATGTCACTGTTGTCATTCAAGTGAAAATCACATGCTCAGAAAATCTCTTTGGAGTGGAAGTTACAACCCATGGCTAAAATGATGGAGAATAAAATAAATAAATAAATATGACAAAAACAAAAAAAGATGACATACAGGAAAAAAAATGGAGTCAGGAATATAACTGATTCCAGCTTACAGGATTGAGCCATACCCTTTTTCAATTTCCACCTAAAATTTTCACTCAGACTGACATTGCTGGACGTATTACCGAGCTGATATATCTTTCTTGAAGAAAACCTTTTACACTCTTTCCTTGGTGGCATTATCATACTGTAAAATTCCTTCATCTTCACCAAACCAAACCTAATGAAAATAGTCTGACAGAATGAGAAATTTTCCGCACACCCCTGTGCATTCCCACATCCCCTGGTCCTTTACCTGGTGTACGACCACATCATAAATGAGTGAGAAAATTTGTTTTTTCAGTCAGCTTTATATGTTGCATTAAGGGCAACAGGCACAAGTTTCAGCATCACTTCCTTGGCCAAAGAAGATTTGTTATTCATCACTAGTAAACATCACTTTCATCCGGTCGTACACAGAACACACTTGCTTCAGTTTAGTCCACTGTAACCCTTGTCTTCTTCTCTCTAGGCTAGTTCTGTTTTTGATTTGGCTTTTCTGTATATAAATCCTATTTCATTCAGCCCATTTCTCATATTGATTTGAATTTTCTGTCCTGGTGCTTTTACATCTTTCGTCTACCTGAATGTTTTCCATTTATAGCACTCTCCTTTTGTTTGTACTTGTACCAGATCATAGACCAAACTGATTCTGTGTGGCGAAAAGACATTGATTTTTGATACTGGATTTCCTTCTTGGAAGAGCTGCATAATCCCTTCCATTGTTTCACCTGACAAGTCTCTTGTTGCTTTCTTTCAAACAGCAAGGTACAACCACTTGAGAAGGTCCGCAGACTCTTACTTTTAAATGCAGACTATTTTTGCATATTTAGATTCGTGCAGGTGTTGGTATTAGAAATGCAAATTACAAGGTGATACCATAATTATTCTCTCCACTTTATCTGGAAAAGAAAAACATTAAATTTGTTTGTGGTGTCTTTCACAAGGGCAAAATGTTCAGTTATTAGGAAAAAAAAATTTTTGTGTCATATCTATGACTTGTTTATTTGCTACAAAGTAAAAAGAGTTGAGTGTAGGTAAATTTTTTTTTCCCCAATTGTAGAAGCTATTAAAACAAACAAAAAATACAAAAATACAAAAAAACAAAAAACGAAAACAAAGGCTAGACAAAAAGACAGTGCCATTAAAATCAAGTTGAGTGACCAAGTATGATGTGGTGAAATGAGAGTATGAAGGCTCCAAGCATAATAAGTGGAACAAGTAAGCTGATGGGGAAAGTTGGGGGAGGTGATGTGGGAGTTACAGATAGAACACTGGGTGTGGTTAAAAACACTGAGAACCTCTGCTGGATAGACCAGGCAACAAACAAAAAAATCAATAGTAAATGTGGTTCAGAACAGCCAGTCTTTAACCTGAATTCCTACAGTGGTGGTGGACGGGGGGTTAAAGTTATCATAAACCATAAAGCCTCATTAACTGAAAATATGCCAGGTTGGAATAAAACAACTGAAAATATGCCAGGTTGGAATAAAACAACGTATTCTGGTATCTCTGAAGAGACAGTGTTTCCAGTTAGTCAGAGATTTAATCATTTTCAATAATTTAGTCTAAGCAATAAAAATAGTATTGCAGAATGACATAGACACTGTTACGACTGCGCAGTTAAAAAGATGACCACACTATATTTTTCATACATCATTAAACATGACTTCAAAATTTGCACAGTAAAGCACATTACTGTGGAAAATATCTGTATAATTTGTCAAAGCCTGATATAGAATTAGTATTTAGACAAGTGGACTATTGTCCAGATACACACACATTACACTGTCTGCAAAACAGGTGTTTATGTTCATTTACTTTTACTATGCCATTTTTTACGATAACTACCATACAATGCACTAAACCTTGCCATGCCCTCTACACATAATCAACTACACTCCTGTATAGTCTGTATGGATAAATATATTGGCTTCACCCTCTAGTTATTATCCTAGCTGTACCATATCATTATTACTATTATTATTATCATTTTTTAAAAAATTTTTCTGTATGCTAGAACTAGAATTTAGAGACCTCTTTGTGTCTATACATATAGCTCTTTGTTTGTATCGAGTCAGTATCAAGTTATATGCACCTTTTGTTGTGTACTCTTTTTTTCTTTTTCTTTTTTTACAAGTAAGACCCAGTGGAAGAACAAAGATAAGGAAATGAGAATAAGGCAGTAAGAAACAACAGCAGCAGAAGGAAAGAGAAGAATGAAGAGAGAAGATTGTGATAGAATACAGGAAATGAGAAATGGAGAAGGAGCACCCAACTTTTACTTGTTTGTCTGTTGGTGTGAGTGTGTGTGTGTGTGTGTGTGTGTGTGTGTGTGTGTGTGTGTGTGTGTGTGTGTGTGTGCGCGCGCGGTAGAAGTCAGTTTGTGAGTGTGACTGACAATGACAGTGAGTGCAACGAGAGGGGGTCATTCTTCTGTTAATTAGTAAGTTAATGACACACTATGCTCCAGCAGACATGCAATATGGCAGGTTGATACACACTTACATATACACACACTTACAGCCACACATAAGGATAATGGCTAAGTCTGCTTCGGTGCTCACGCAATGTGGCAGGCTGCTATGCAAAGAGCTTGACAGTGAGATAACAGGCTAACAATGACACTTACACATACAAACACACACACACAGCAGCAACAACTGACAGGGAACCTCATCAAACCAGCTTTAATGAAGTCACTTTTCCCAAATAGAAAAGAGGAAGAAAGGAGTGATGAGCAGAGGAGGGGAGAAAAAGGAGGACAAGGTCGCATGGATTGATGATGCTCATTAGCCTAATAAGGTACTTTAATGAAGCAGGCCCAACACTATAGAGTGCCACAGAGTCTAAAGACCACACACACACACACACACACACACACTAACACAAATACCCTATTGGTTTGTGTTGTCCTGTATTCACACAAAAATATAGCTATTTTTGTCAGCTTCTAACTTCCATTTCTCTCCCAGATACTTACAGAAACCAAACACTAAAGTAAAAAAAAAAACAATACATGAACACAAACACTTTCACAAACACACGCACACACAAATGGGAATAAAAATGTAACCACACACTTACTTCTCCTTCTGAGGACTGCAAGAGGAGGTCTTTTCTACAAGACGCCGTAAAGTCTCCCACTCCAGCGCTGACCTCCACACCTCTGGGGGCCTCTAGAGTTAGGGTTCGAGTTGGGGACTCCAGCCTGAGAACCATAAACACACTCTAATTATGCTGGAAGCAGTGGAAAGAATGGATGAACACACCTGTAAAGATTTGCAGTATGAACAGGAAGAAGGTGGTTTTAGGTTGATGCTTCAATTACCATTGGGTTTTTTTTTAATACATATTTTTACATAAGCAGAATACAATGGTTACAGAGCAACACACCCATTTTCAGTGTTTGATTTACTTTTACTGTGTAGAAACTTCGTTTTTTGGTTGAGAGACCTTAGGTGCATTGAAGGGTCAGTAGCTAGGGTTGTGACTCAAAGCTGAAAATAATACCAGATGATTAAACAGCTTGGTGGAGTAAGATAAGCACAATGCTTTACTCAAGGGCATATTGGCAAATGAAATTAAATAAAGAGCCCTTTTCAGCAAAGCAGAAAGAATTACAATTTTTGAAGTGGAAGTATAACAATATAAACAGCATATGCACACTAAAGATGAAATAACAAACATGCTTTAGTATAGGGAAAGTTTTCCAGACAAGCTTTGCTCAAGGGTACTTAAAAAAAAAAAATGTGGTTTCCCAATCCCTACTGAGAGGATGTAAGGATAATGCATTCAAGCCAAAGACTAGATCAACTGAACTCACGATGTCTGTCAGATCTGTGCTCATAATACAGATGGATGTACCCCCAAACAAACGAGCAGGCAAAGAACCAAACAAAAAAAAGAAAAAGAAAAGAAGGCCTTGGCCAAGGGTACTTTGGTGACGATATCAAATTTCTTCTTAATGTCCTTCACAAGACTACAGTCCCCAGGCTAAAGTCAATTTCTCTCACTGTGTTGAAACTCAAAAGAAAGTTTATTTACTCCTCACAAACACTTTGGTTGGAAGAAATTCGACATTTCATGATGTCAGTCTGAAGAACTAAAGATTAACAGACAGAAAAAAAAAAAAACTACTTTAGTAGTGTCATGGGCCCCATGCATTCAGTGCCTCATGCTTTCTCTTGCTCTTTCCCTCTCACTTGCACTTCCGCTTGCTCTCGCTCTTTCTCCCTTGCTCATATGTGATTGCATGGCAGGTTGCTGCCCTGGGCTGTGGCAGGTAATCAAGACTGGGAGGCAGCTGGATGTACACACCTGACTTCCATTATTCATCATTCTCCTGTGCATATAAGGACCACCTTCTTCCATCCACCTTTGCCAGATTGTTCAGCTACAGTAGCAGTAACATCAGGGTTCGCCTCATGCTTTGTGACTTACCTGTTGTCTCCATCTTTAAAAAACTCCTTCAGATCTTCAAGGCTTCCCTGAAAAGGTTTTGTGGACCCCCTAATCTCACTGGAACTGGACGTTGACAACTGACCTACCTGCCCACTCACTAGTTGTCTGCAGCAGTTATTTACAGCTCTGATTAGCCTCTGTTAATAAATCCTTTGAGCTGCTGTTGTCTTCTGCATGTGGATTTATCCATTCTGATTTCATTATGACAGAATGATCTGGCCAGACATGGGCTTCTGTAGAATTGGTATCAGTTCAAATATGCTCTCACTAACCAAGTGATTATCCTAGGCTGACATGAACAGATTCTCTGCACATTGCTGGAACAACATCAGGAAACCCCAAAACAAATTGTTTAAATCAGAAGTCTCCTCCAATCGTCAACCCCCTCAAGAACTCTGTCAGGTTTGCCTCAGTCACCAGTTCTAATCCCTGCTGAAGCCTCACTGGCTTCCCCACCTCCCTTCAGGGATGCCTCATCCCCCATGTCTGAGGCATGCTGAGAGGGGGTTATATCGGTGCAGTGGGTTTTTGCTCCAGTGATTGCTTGAATTTGGTTGTCAACCCTACACCTTTTCTACAGATTGTGCCAAGGTATCATATATGGCTAGCCTTTTGAGCAAAAGTGTATTTAGCCACTAGACATATTGAAACATTGCCTTTCAAAAATTTCTTAGCTGAGCTTAATTACCCCCCTACCCTGGGAGAATGCTGTCCATAGACTTTTGAATCTCTGGCAGCATAAGTGATTATTCAGGACATTTTCCCATACTGGCCCACTGAATCAGGGTGGGGAAATTCAGCTCTCTGAGACATTTATTTGAAGTTTGCATGATCAATTTAAAGATGATTTAGCCACTAAAGAGATCACCAGAAGAGTTTTTTGGATAATGAACTGATTAAAAATTTAGGAATTACAGTAAGACCTTTGGAAGAGCCAGTAAGTGTAAAGCCAGTAGTCTGAGTGGAACTCTGATGGCAAGTGTAATCCACCAAATGGAACCTGTGATTAATTAACTGTGGCAGGGGTGGCCAACTCCAGGCCTTGAGGGCCGGTGTCCTGCAGGTTTTAGGTGTGTCCCTGATCCAACACACCTGAATCAAATAGCTGAATAACCTCCTCAGTATACAGTCAAGTTCACCAGAGTCCTGCTAATGACTTCTATATGTGATTCAGGTGTGTTGGATCAGGAACACATCTATAACCTGCAGGACACCGGCCCTCGAGGCCTGGAGGTGGCCACCCCTGAACTATGGCAACCACCATGAGTATCTTCATTTCTGTTTTTTCCTCCTCCCAGACTCCTCTGATCCCAGGGTATCCTTGCCTATACTTGCATAATGTAATGATAGATTTGAAATTTGGAAGGATTCTCAGTTGGTGTAACTTGTCTTTTTACATGCCTTCAGTCAGCCATTCTGTCTGTCATCTGACCTCAGTCACCTTCTTTGTCACCAAGAAAGACAAAACATTCCACCCTTGCACTGACTATGGAGGTCTAAAACCAGATCACAGTAAAGCATAAATATCCCCTGCCTTTAATCAATGCAGTAATTGAGCCACTGGAGGAAGCCACCATCTTTACCAATTTGGACCTCGGGGGGAGTGGTGGAGAAAAGTGCGGTTTGTGACTGAGAGGATGCTGTGTGTGTGAGGATGCTGGTTCAAATCCCTGGACTGGCATGTACTGGAAAAATGGGATTTTCACCCTTGAATGGACTGAAATGGATGGAAAACCATCTGGAATCCAAACCATTGGGGGGAAAGCCCCAGAGCACCCTTGGACTGGCACTGGTGTTGGAATATTGATGTTGAAGTGCTGCCTGTCTCCACCACTGTGGGCCCTTGAGCCTTCTAGCTGCCCCCTGCTCCGCATGTTGTGCTGTGTGTGTGCTGCATGCCTGATTGGTTAAATGCAGAGACTTAATTTCACTACATCCATGTGTATGTGACAATAAAAAGTTGTTTGTTGGAACTCAGGAATGCTTATCGTCTACACTGCTCAAAAAAAATTAAAAGAATACTTTGAGAGCACATCAGATCTCAATGAGAAAAAAATCATGCTGGATATCTATACTGATATGAACTGGGTAATGTGTTAGAAATGCCACATTGTTTGATGGAAATGAAATTATCAACCTACAGAGGGCTGAATTCAAAGACACGTCAAAAATCAGAGTGCAAAAATAATGTGGCAAGCTGGTCCATTTGGCTGAAATTTTCTTACAGCAACTCAAAATGGTACTCAGTATTTGTATGGCCCCTGTATAGCTGTATACATGACTGATAACATTGGGGCATGCTCCTAATGAAACAACAGATGGTGTCCTGGGGGATCTCCTCCCAGATCTGGACCAGGGCATCACTGAGCTCCTGGACAGTCTGAGGTGTAACCTGGCTGCATCAAATAGACTAAAACATAATGTCCCGGAGGTGTTCTCTACTGGATTTAAGTCAGGTAATCATGGGGGCAAGACAATGGTATAAAATCCTTCATCCTCCAGGAACTGTCTGTATACTCTCGCCAGGTATCGTCATACACTAGGAGAAATCCAGACCCAACTGCACCAGCGTAGTGTTTGACAATGAGTTTCATCCCAATACCTAATGGCAGTCAGGGTGCCATTGTCTAGCCTACAGAGGTCTGCATGACGCTCCATGGATATGCCTCCCGAGACCATCACTGACCCACCACCAAACCAGTCATGCTGAATAATGTTACAGGCAGCATAACATTCTACACGACTTCTCCATACCCTTTCATGTCTGTCACGTGTGCTCAAGTTGTATCAGGTTTCATCCGTGAAAAGCATAGGGCGCCAGTGGTGGACCCACCAATTCTGGTATTCTATGGCAAATGTCAATCCACTAGACATGAAAGAGAATTCATGAGGGACACTTTGAATATCTAGTCATGGACTAACCAATGCTCCAGAAATTTCTCAGACCCTTGTTAATGACATCCTTTGTGATCTTTGAGAAACAGTTTGTGCTTATATACCTTGATGACATTCTCATCTATTTCAGGGATTAAGCTGAGCATGAGTAGCATGTGAGGAAGGGATTACAGAGGCTCCTGGAAAACCAACTCTACATCAGAACAAAAAAAAAAGTGTGACTTCCATATCTCTTCAGTAGGGTTTAATCCCGGGATCCGGGATTCCCGGGAAATGCGATCAGAACCATTTCCCGTTTCCCGGGAAACGTTAGACGGGAAACCGGGAAAAAAGTCGCGCGCGTCGATTTGACTTTCAGAAAGAAAAGAAAGCTTCAGAATGTTAAATTTAAAGGAAATATTGAGAGAAGGGTTCGTTTAATGCGAAAAGCATTACTCTTCATTTCAGGCACGTTCAGCCTCCGTTTAAGGCTTCAGCCTTCATCTCAAGCGTTTTAATAGAGGTATTACACAGTTGTACTTTTTTCCTCTTTAATTTGTTGAAATCGTAGGCAATGTGTTTACCCTAAGGTATTTTGTATTATATAATTTTATATTATTATATATTGTTATATTGCATTATATAGCCTATAAAATATGCCTGCCCTGAACAATAAAGAAATATCTGTTTAACTTCGAGTGTTTCTTTCCTCGTTTGCAGCCGCTTACTAACAATCATGAATTAGGATACGGGCCTAATGGGTGAAGAAATGATCATGAAATAGATTGCTTTAACATATTTCGCTTTTAAAATGGAGTTGAGTAAAATGTATATTTTTTAGGCTATAATGATTGGCCAGTTTTTCAATAGACGATTCACAGCGAACCTACTTTAACCCTCAGACACGGTGTTATAAATTTGCTGTTGCCAGAATGGCAATGACCAAGTCGTAGTGCATTACTCAAGGCCCTGTGTTATGCCATATTATAGTGTAGTACGGTAGTTAACTTTTCAATGACTATTACAGTGGTGGAGATGGTGGAGCGCAACAGATGTCGCCACGACAGCGTGGCTGAGCCTTTATCAATGCTGTGGAGATGAACCGTATTGTTTTGCACCAGCAGTTGTAAAATATCTTGGTATAATTCCATGTACAATGGAGGAATATTCGAATTATATTTGTTAAGGGAGTGTTGAGGAACGATACAACACCGCATAGCTCGAGCACTCGAATGCCGAGATGTAGGTTTTATTGCGTTAATCAAGCCGACGTTGCCCCCTACTGGGCATAACAGGACATAGCTGGAAAGCTACCTCTACAATATCAGAATAGGTTAAGGCCGACACAGGCTACAGAAGGCCTAATTAAAATAAAAAAATAAATAAACTTTTTCCCGGGATTCCCGGGAAATGGCTCGTCATTTCCCGGGATTTGATTCATGTCATTTTCGGGAAAAATATTAAACCCTACTCTTCAGTCTCATTTTTGTGGTAGGTTATATAAATCAGAGTGGGCAGGTGAAGGCACATTCAGAAAAGACAAGAGCAGTGGCTAAATGGCCAATTCCCTTTCCAGAAAACAGCTTCAGTGCTTCCTGAGGTTTTTCAGTTTTTACCAAACATTTATTTCTACAGAATGACTATAGTAGGATTGTGACTCCTCTTACCATACTCAACTGTCTCCTTTCTAAGCTCTAAGTGGCTAGGTGGGCAGTGTTCTTTTGGCAATTTAACTTCCCCATCACCTATTGTTATTGAGACATAAAGCCAAATGTCATGTCCCATGAGTTCTCTCCCAATTAATTTTCTGCTGTTCCAAAGACAATTCTCCCTCCCACCTGTGTCATAGGCAAGCTGGCATGGGAGATTGAAAATATGGTTTGTTAAACTCAGCAACAAGAAACAGACTCTTTGGGAGTCTATTTATAGACTCTTGTGTCACTTCCTCTGTCCGCTCTCAGGTGGACTGGGCCCATGCTGGGAGGCTGCATATCATCCAGGAGTAAGTCAAACTATATCCTTAACAAAACAAACATTCTGGTGACTATCCTTGATCCACTCATATGTGTCTGCCTGCTCAATCTGTGCTCAAAACAAACAAAAACAAACAAACCCTCCTCACAACCTCCATCAGCCCTGTTACAACCTCTAGCCCCACCCACCAAACTTTGATCCCACATTAGATTTTGTTACCTGTCTTCCCCCCCCTCCAAAGGGAACAAAAGTAATTCTTACAGTTGTAGACAGATTCTCAAAAGCAGTGCACGTTATTGCCCTTCCCAAATTGCCCTCTGCTTTAGAGACTGCTAATTTATTGGTTCACCATGTTTTCTGCTTCCATGACATCCCTAGTGACTTTGTTTCCAACAGAGGCCCTCGGTTTATCTCTCAAGTGTGGAGTGCTGCAATTCTCCAGACAGCAGAGCGAAGCAAACAACTGGCCAACCCCAGGAGGACCCTGGCCACCAACTACACCCCAGTTTAGGGAGTTTGGCTTTCCACCAAAGATATTCCAGTCAGAAGTGATTCTGAGAAACTGGTGCCCACTTTATCGGGCCTTTTGTTATTGAGAGAATAATCAGTCCTACTATTGCTTTTCTAAAGCTTCCCAAGGCTATAAGAATTCACCCCACTTGCCATATGTCCTAACTAAAACCTCTGTCATCTAGTCCACTGCATTATGACAAACAGAGGGTTTTCATGTTTGCCTGCACTCAAATAATGAACATTTAGAAGATATGTCTGTTTGAACATTCCTTCTGGTCTCTTATCAGGTGTATATTCAGGGTGTTTATGCTTTATTAGTTTGTTTATGTAACTAAAAAAGTGGTCCTTTTAAAATAATTCCTGGAGAAGTTATTTTAGTTGGACATTGCTTCTCTAAACACATTTTTAGAGACAAAATGAAACAACTAATTGTCTCAATTCCATTAATTTTAGATGTTTACTTCATTAAGTCACTAAAGTGGAGCAGATCACAAGCATCAAGTTAATTTCACTTGAATTAAAAAAATGCTTGAAACAGGCTGATTTGCATCAGAATTAAGTAATTTCATCACAATTTACTACTCAGTACTTTTCAGACTAAATGACTCCTGGTGTGCTGTGCCCATTGTGTGATGTAATGGAAAGCTATATTAGAGCAAACTGTCATTGCTTCACAGTATTTTCTTGGTTGTTTACATTTAATCAGACTTTTATTAGCATTTAAAATGTTCTCAGGTTTGACTCTGTAATGGAATCACAACCAAAAAAGTGCTTATAGTTTTCTTGATGTAGCAGTCCATTAAAGTCTTTTTAAATGATTAAGTGTCTTCTGTCAGAACTGTTAGATGTTGATTTGAGGTAAATTTGGTATTTAGTCTGGGTTGAAGGCAATGCATGACTGGCCAGTCTGGAGCCTTGGGAGCATTACCAGTGGGTCGCTTAACTGTTAAACCAATATTCCAATGGAAAGCAATATAGGCTGCCATGAATGCCATGAAGACACCATGAATGTTCTAAATGCAGCAACGAAAGAGTCTGCTGAAGGTTAAAAATTCTAGTTAGCAAGAGTAACAAGACAGTTTTCCATGGACAACAAAGGAAGCCCCACTTTTCTTTGGACCTGGATGTCAGCAAGAACAACATTGGAAACTGACCGAACAGTTCCCAACTTAGACCTGAATGATGGAACTCAACTACAGCAAATGGGCTGGAAACATAAATCAAATGGGCACAGCACAGGGTATACAAGATCCACTGATTTGCTTCGCCCATGTTACTGTAGTTTAATGGTTGGATGACTAGGTTGTTGGCATTTCCTCTAATCTGATTTTAGTACTGCTTTGCAAAGATACAGGGTCTGACAGGCTTACTATTATTTGTCACAAACCTGGGAGAATTATTTAATTATTACATCTTACTCAAATATCTAGCAACATACTGCATATGTTGAAGAGTTAAATCTTTGTGTATTTTTGCTTTTAATACTTTGTAAACACATTTTAAATGCATATGCTGGTCTAGTTAAGGTTGTATAAGTATGAATACAGCTATCTTGTACCCATGAATTGCCTCTGAAAGCCCACAGGTTAATCAAGTCTATAAGACTCCTTCAGCTTGATGACTTCGTTCACCTCCGGTTTCCACCATCTGGTTTCGGGATTACCATTACGATAGGCACCAACCACCTTGCAACCGTAGCTGTAACAATGGAAATGTGGAACATGGACCATTCAGACTGAATGTTCACAGCCTCCCTCAGAATGCTGTTGAAGTTCTGCCGGAGGGGGAAGTTGAAGATCCTGTGGACTCGGGC
Source organism: Archocentrus centrarchus (assembly GCF_007364275.1). Classification (NCBI taxonomy): domain Eukaryota; kingdom Metazoa; phylum Chordata; class Actinopteri; order Cichliformes; family Cichlidae; genus Archocentrus; species Archocentrus centrarchus. The sequence continues at coordinate 28,162,233 of NC_044346.1, read as the reverse complement.
CTCTGCCAGACATTTCCACTGCACCCTCACTATACATTTAGGTGTGCCAGGTCTGTCCAGCATCCTCCTCTGCCACTTGATTCAACTCACCTCCAGGTGAGGTGGTGATCAGCTGACAGCTCAGCTTCTCTCTTCATCCGAGAGTCCAGAACATAAAGATGTAGAAATAGAGAGTGACCAGATGGAGCACCCTCGAGCACTCCTCCCAGCAACTTGGAGAAGGCTGGGTACTCTGAACTGACTGTCAGGACCCACTCCCTGGCCTGAAGGCAGAGGGACACAACCCTCTTGTCCACCGGTGAAACCTCCAATGTACAGGCCGAAAGTCAAAGGGAAACAAGAATTCAATACTCTGATGTTTACATAGTAAATTCAGTAAAACAGAAGACTATGTGGCAAATAAAAATACAGATTAATGAATATCTAGGCATGAATGAATTTCTAAACATCAACTCTCTCTCTTTCTCATTCACTGTCACATGCATTCGCAAACAGAGACACACTGAATGTGCTGCATGAAAAATAAATTAAAATCAAAGTTGCTCAATTAATAGTTCTTATAACTTTCTACTCCCATGAAATTATAGTAGTCCTATGGATCTTGGGCTTCCTTTCAATACAGATATGTGTGAGGCTAAGAAAAGGGAAAAGAAAGGGACACAAACAGTGCACAGTCAGACAACAGTAACCCAGAAGAAGATCCCTGAGCCACAAACAGATGTCAATGTTCCTGAGAAGATTGATAATGAACATGTCAATATAAGCCACAGAAGGGAATGAAGTGAGCTCTGGCTTAATTTATACAGCTTCCTTTACCTCAAAAAAGGGCTGGTCTTGAACATAAACCTTTTAGGCTGAAAATGGGCTCTACTCTGGCCCTAGTTGAAGGTGAAGGTATTCCAGGTGAAGAGGAGTCATGAGGTGGATTAAATGTGATGGGAGGTTTGCTGCTGTGCAGTACTGAGCATCCAAGTGATATAAAAAGTGTTGGAAGCAGACACTTCACACTGGGTCTGACTTATTGATCCGTACAGAGAGTATATACTACTTCAGTCATAGCTTGAGAAAAGGAGAAACAAAGGGAGGGAAAGGCAGAAAACCAAATAGATCAATAGACAGACCGTGATATACGATGGTATATCTGTATATGTAACAGAGAGAGAGAGAGGGAGAGAGAACATGAGACAGACAGCAAGCGAGAGAGAAAGAAATAGTCCTAGTCAACAGCAGTGATGCGAAAATCTTTGGCTGGTTTGACAGCTGAAGCAATTATAGTGATGCTGCTGCACGCTGAAACCAGCTGTAATGGACAAGCACAAGCTTACGTACTATCACTCTGACTCTCACCCGTTTCTTTTATATCCTGTTTTCTTTCAGCCCTTTCACCCCATGTATGAATTTATTTATTTTAAAAAGTACTTTTTGAATCTAATTTCTTTCCCATTTAAATGAATCCATTTACTCTTAAGTAGAATGTGTATAAATCACAAGGTGGCCAACAAGTCAGACATTTCAACAGCCAAAAACTTTGGTTTTAAAATTAAATTTAGCAATAAAGTTGCGCAGCGCTTTTGTTACTAACAGTAAAATGTATCGCAGGCAGTGTGGGGAGCCTTGAAGATGGAGGAGTGCCCAGGTGTAAATTGCTGTAACTTGTATGATTATGTGTTCAGTTTACAAACCACAAGAACAAGTCAATTTTACGACAAAACCCCCCCCTGCCCCACTTCACTTCACTACACACACGTACGCACTTGGGAACACACACACACACACACACACACACACACATGCCATAGATGCATTATTGTGAGTATGACCAGGATGGATGGGTTTCAAAATAAAATTGCCATGACAGCTGAAAAATTGGGTTGGAGATTTCATACAAATTTCAACTTGATTAACCAAGGATAATTTATGTAATAAAGGATATTCTGGAGGTCAATTACTCTTTGAAAATTAATTTTCTTATTCATGAATGTGTCTTATACTTGTGTGTCAGTAGGGCTTAATTTCTGATTTTGCACCTCTCTCATTATTATCAATACCTGTAAATAAATGCTGGGCAATTTTTAATTATTAATGTGTCCACTGGCCATCGACATTCTGTGAATTTAAAAATCTTTGACAAATAATGGGTGGCCATGAAGGTTTTTTTTTCCCCCGTTTTAAATTCCATCTTTATACTAAAAGCTCATTGTCTATCTCAAAATGCAGAGATCGGTAGTAACAGAAAGGTTGTAATTTAATTTTCGGTTATTATTTTAGTAGTTAAATTATTCCCCAGGATTCATAGCTTGATTATCAATTATGTGACTGACCATTTACCTTACCTACATTTTTGCTGCTGACAAGATATTATTTTTCTGTCCTCTATTTTGAACCAAAGTGAAAAAGCTCAGCAACTATTGAATAAATTACTATTGACGTTTGTACACACATTTTGATATTCAGTGAAATTTATACTTACTGTATTGGTATTTGGTACAAACTTCCATGTCTCTCTCAAAACTGTAACAGCTTTGATGTTCAACTGACCTCTTCATCTAGTACCATCAGCTAGTGAAAGCTTTTTTGTAAAATGAAAAAACTTCCCAAAGCTACCCAATTCTATCAGCGTGAGCTTTATTTGTTTAAAGTATAACTGGCAAATGTCAGCGGGTTAATATGCTACATTAAGATACTGATGATCATAATGATTGTTCCAGCTAAACATCAGCATGTTAACATTGCCACTGTAAGCATGCTGCCATGCTTCACACTGCGTAAATACACCCTCACAAAGCCCCCAGTTCACATCTATTCTAATCCACCTGAAGAACACACACGCATGCACGCACACACACACAGAGGCATAAAGTTTCTGGTCAGGCCCCTAAGGTGCAGTTAACTGGAGTCTGCAGCTAAGCTGTTATCTTTGCAATTCATTATTATTAGACGAAACTGCCTATCCTCCTTCTTAACTTCCATTTCTTATAGTCCTCCTCTCTTTTTTCCCCCTACTGTTTTGCAGCAATCCCTTCCTGCCTCTCATAGATCTGTTTTGACCTTCAGTTGTGACAATGTCATTTTTAATGCAGCGTCCATATTTGTCCAATCTGACAAGATAAGCAGGACAGAAATATATCAACATGAAATTGCTTTTATCTTAACAAATTTCTGGGGAAAAAATGTGAAAAATAAGATGGGCAATGAGGCACTCAGAAATGAAGGGAAATAATAGAACAAACTAATTTATGCTAATTTTCATCTGCAATATTTGACACTAACAGAAATAGAAGAGTAGGTTTGACTTTCGATGTCTGTAAGTACTTCAGTAGGAGATACATTAGGAAATCCCTCAATAATTTGGCTATGGAAACAGTAAAGTTATAGGAATTATTGATTGAAGTACAAATTGTCATTTAAAGAAAAAAAAACTGAAGCAAAAAATAATTGCAGGCCTATAAACAATATCTCCAGTCTATGTGTTCGAGTGCGCACAGTGAGACAGCATTTATAATATTAAAAATGCAAAGTGGATCAGCTAAATGAAATTCAGCCCTCATAATTATTTACTTCTCTGTTTTTTTCGACTCCATACTAGATGTTGGAACATTGAATTTCTTGTATTCTGAGCACTCATAACATAAATCCATTTACGAATCTTGTATTATAAAAGTATTTGAAAACCACATGTTAAAGCACTTTGTATTTCAAGTGCCATTGCCAACTATCAAGGTGGCATTTTGGCTGAAAAGGCCAGTGGTTGGTGTGACGCCATACAAAGTAATTTGCCTGTAATGCCGTAAAGTAATGCATTAGTGTTCCTAAATTTAGTAATCACATGTGTTAGTAATAATGCCTTTTTCAAAAACCTCTATGAACAAAATGAAAGCAAAAATCAAATATATGCTTTCATACATAGGTTAGCAAACAATGGCTAACCTCAGTTCAGACAAGAAATAGCACAAACATATCAACATGAACTGTATTTTTTAGGGATAGAGATATGCCTATTTCTTCAAATTAATATACTTAATAACTTCAAGAATATCACAGTAAAATGTTAACCAGGCCAGAAACAGCTATCAAATATTGAGAGCCAAGTATCAGCAAAGGCAACATGCTAATGCAAAGCTAGTAGCTAAAACCCCACAGAACACCAGCAATGCTCAAACTGGGTCCTAGAGGTGTTCTGCTGGATTTAGGTCAGGCCAGTATGGTATCAGTTCTTTCATCTTCCAGGAACTGCCTGCATACTCTCCCCACATGAGACCAGGCATTGTCGTGCAACAGGAGGAATCCAGGACCCACTGCACCAGTGTCGGGTTTGACAGTGGATCCAAGGATTTCATCCTTATACCTAACAGCAGTCAAGGTACTGTTACCTAGCCTTTAGAGGTCTATGTGTCCCTGCATGGATATGCCTCCCAGACCATCACCCACCACCAAACCAGTCACGCTGAATGATGTTACAGGCAAAATGACTTTTCCAGACCCTTTCATGACACGTGCTCAGGGTGAACCTGGTCTCTCTTCTGGTATTCTATGGCAAATACCAGACGGGCTCCACAGTGCCAGGCAGTGAGCACAGGGCCCACTAAAGGACATCAGGCCACCCACATGAAGTCAGCTTCTGATAGTTTGGTTGGAGACAAAAGTTTGTAAATTTGTAGTGTCCTGTTCCTCCTTCCAGAATGGAGCAGATACTGGTCCTCCTGATGGGTTAAGGATCTTCTATGGCCCTGTCTAGCTCTCTTAGAGTAACTGCCTGTCTCCTGAATGAGACATTGCTAGAGGGGCAGCAATGTCTCATTGTTGCCCCTCTAATGCACCTGTTGTTGTTTACTTCAATAATACTAAAGCAGCTGAAAATGATTAACAACCCCCTCTGCTATTTAACGGATTAGATCAATTTCCCAGAAGTTTAACTAACCTGATGCTATATTCTGATTAAGTTTTTTGATCAGTGAAGTTAAGAAAATATCTTTTTTCTACAATAGAATTCCTTTCACAACATTTCTTTTTTGTAAAGTGGTCTTTGGACTGGCTTTCAACAACTTTTCTGTTGGTTTTGTAGCATACTTAAATACTAAATAAAGATGTATGTTTTACTTATAAGGATAGGGATTTGTGTTGTGGATATATGTAAGATTTGATGTTATATGTTGTTAATGTGCAAATAACTGTAAGTTTGGTGAAATGAAATTCTGTTTAACTGCATACCTGTCTATATTAAGAATGAAGCAGGTAAGAGAATTTCTGGCCAGTTCAAGAATAATTTCCTGAAGTATATAAAAAAACAAAAACCAAAACATGCATTTGTTTGTGCAAGAAGGCCAACAAGATGGAATTTCTTTGAGATCATAGAGCCTACAAGTTCTATCCAGTGTCTTAGATGAATCTGCATTTTAAGACAAATTACCTAACATGGTGCATTTCTGAAAGCAAAGTGTGAAGTTGTGCAAAATAATATTCAAGTTTGGGGTTTTTAGTGTGATTTATATTTCTCAGAAGACTTGGCTGACATTCATCCTGCCCTTTTCCTCTTCAGAACTATGAAGGCCACCACCTTATCGCCACCTTGCCATTTGGGACGCAAACCTTTAACCTTTTCACGGTAAATGCTCCATCATTTGCCTCAGTGCTCCTGTCGCCGTGGTCCAACCCCATCCAAGAAGCACTTTAAAAACTTTAAAAATTTTAAAAAGTGGTGTTGAGTGATGCATTGAGACAGGACTGAAGATGGGGAAAAGTGTCAGTCTTTGACTTTTAGAGAGTTAAATTGAGGTAGAATGCAGAAACATGGCATTTCTAATGGCTCTCAACCTTTTTTTTTTTTTCAGTGAGTCTGGGTGAGGGAGGGTGATGCAGCCTGTTTAAATCGCACCATGAATCCTGCAGGTGTGAAAAAAAAGAGTGGAAAGAGAAAGCCTTGAGGTGTTTTAAAAAGTTATAAAAGTCCCTACTGAGTTACTGAGGTGGGACAGGAGAAAGTCAAGGTACATTAGACATTTGTCTTTGTGGAAAGAGTGTGTGTGTGTGTATGTTTGTGTGCAAGAAAGATCAAGAAACAGAAATTTTTGTGTAGCTCTGTGTGTGTGTGTGTGTGTGTGTGTATGATAGTGTGTTTTCTTGTGCAAGAGTTCAGTGTTAGGGAGCCCAATGACCAATAAAGAGCGAATCCAATATCTCAGCAAATCTGATGAGTGGATGTATAAACATTTTGTATGTATATAAACCACGTGTGCACTTTTTTCCCACATTTGAATGTGTATTTAAAAAGAAACAATGTATGATGATGATGTTCAATCCTCATGTGTACTTCATACAAAATATCTTTTAAGAGGAAGTGAAAAAACATAGTACAATGGAGATGGAAAATATGAAAGGATGGAATTTGACATCAAAACAATGGATTTCACCGCATCAGCAATTTTATTTCATTTCTTTTCTCTGTTCACATTCACATGTTATATTTACAACACAGCATTCACAAACTAATTTATAAATGATCCATCCAACCATGCATCCATTTTCTTCCACTTATTCAGTTCAGGGTTGTGTGGGGGCTGGATAAGCATAAATGATTCATTTATATTGCATTTAATTTATTTCTTGAAAGAGTTAACTATGGGTGTTAAAAATAGCTGCTGCTGTGCATAATTGTGCAACATAAGGATGACTGCTATTGTTGAACAGCTGACAACAGATTCATTGAAAAGCACCATGTGTGCGCATGGTTTTATAAACCTGACAAACATAATGAATAAGTGCATTTGCTTTTGGATATCCAGAAAGTTTTAGTAAAGTTTATATGTGTACATATTGTGAGAATAAACGCACAAAGATTTAGCAGTGGGTGTTAGCTTATTTATTTTCAGTTGGTCTCTTTACAAGCAGCCACTTCATTGCATACTTCCCAGAACTTTGTACATTTGTACAGCTGTCTCATCATGATGTCTCATACTTTTGTGTGCCTATGCATGATACACATTGCCTGACAAATCCTTAGGTTACTACTGAAAATGATTTTCAGAGGCTCTCGTTGTCCTCCTCGCTGTGAAATGTAGCTGAGGAAATGGCTAATGGCAGAGTGCACAGGGAGAAAAAATGTCAAGCAATTTCATGCCTTTGTGCCTCCGATGGGGTGCCAAGCTGATAATTTAATCAGTAGTGAAAGACTAGCTTCACTCCTCCACAACTTTAGAAATTCCATCCATTGTTCATTGACTTGTTTTTGCAATGAAAAAAGAAGCACTGGAAACAAAAAATTACATAAAAAGACAGGAAATGAGAAAGAGAGAGGAGGGGCAGATAAGAAATGGATATGTGAAAAGAAAAATATGAAAAGGTTAAAACAAATGTGCATTGTGTCTCTCCATAAATACTAATACTCGTCCGTCTTACACAATATGAACAAAAATTTCTAATAATATCTTGTAATGCTGTTTATGTTTTTGATTCATGAAAACAGTAATTGTTAACATTATTGTACATTTCCACACTGACATGCTTACTTTCTTTATGACAAAGTAAGAGAAGTGACCTGCAGAAATTATGCCCTTATGGGTGCATCACCTGGAAACCACGACAAGGTTTCACTGTGAATATTCAACTTAAAATATACGCAACTTATAGAATGTGAACAATGAAAAAGAAAACTGGAACGCCTATATATAACTTTGCCTGTACACTAAAGCCCATTTCTCTCTGAAGAAAGTTTTACTTGTTTACGTGTTGGAATACTATATCTATATCTATATAACAATATAAACTAATTCACCCCATGAGAAAAAGAACTACACTACTGAGTTATTACAGTGCAAACCCACATGATTGTTTGCTGCTTTAAAAAAAAAAAAAGAACCCAAAGAAGCCTTGTTTTTCCTTGATGCCTAAAGACATAACAAAAGCAGCAAGGTGTATGCATTTGCTTCTCTCTCAAGACTAGACATAAGCTCAGAAAAACAACGTGACCGTATATGCTTTGGTTCATTATTACTGTCTCGGTATTCCAAACAGCAGAGTGTGACAGACAACACAGAGAAACATTAGAGTGCCTCACAAAAGCAATAAAAAGACTATAGTGCATTCAGTCTTTGTAATGTGTGTTGTCTTTAGCCTTCCGTGGTTCATTCCTTCTGTAATGCCACATTCCTTTTTTTTAATTATGAGTAGGCAACATGCTGACAACTGAAAAAGTAACCTTTTCTCAGATAAGAACAAGAATTTAGTTTCATAGGTCATATTCTTAATTTGATAGATCTGATAAATAATATTTAATTATCATTTGCTAATTGTTAAAATATTAATATTTAACAATTTTATTTAGTTTTATTTAATTTTACTATTTTTTTTAAACTGTTGGCCTTTTTTGTTTGTTTGTTTTGTCCTTAGCCAAATAGATGTCCTAAGAAGAGACACGCTGTCGTATACCATGACTGTAAAGCCCTGAGGCAAATTTGTAATTTGTGATGTGACTGAACAATATACATTCACTGAACCTTTGATACAAGGCAGGATGGATCTGTTTTATTTATACTGTTTACACCAAATTCTGACCCTACTATACAAATGTTACACAAGAAATCAGGACTCATCAGATCAGGCAACAATTTTCCAAACTTCTTTTGTCCAGTTTTGGTGAGCCTGTGTGACAGAAGTACAGCAGAAATGCAGTTTTTCCAAAGGTTTGATACATCGTTCATTCACAGATGCTTTTCTGCATGCCTTGGTTGTAACGAGTGGTTATTTGAGTTACTGTTGCCTTTCTATTATCTCAAGACAGCCTGGCCATTCTCCTCTGACCTCTGACATCAATAAGGTACTTTGCTGAGAAAAATGCTGCTCAGTGGATATTTTGCCTTTATGGACCATTCTCTGTAAACCCTTGAGATGGTTGTGTGGTGAAATCCCAGCAAATCAGCAGTTTCTGAAATGCTCAAACAAGCCCATCTGGCATAAATATCCATGTCACATTCAAGTCACTTAAACCATCTTTCTTCTGTCTGTTGCTCTGTTTGAACTTCAGGTGGTTGTCTTGACCACGTCTACATGCCTAAATGCATTTGGGGTGCTGCCATGTGATTGGCTGATTAAATATTTGCCTTAGTGAGCAAGTGAGCAGGTGTACTTAAGGAAGTGGCTGTTAAGTGAAAGTACAATGTCTTCATGTTTGGGCAAAAGATATGTATCTTTTTATATTTTCGAAGAAAAGTACATCTATTTCACATAAAAATAAGCCTTTTTAAAAATAATAATGTACTGTTATCTAAAAAAAGAAAAGAAAAATGAAACTCACACAGTTGCTTCTGTGGAGACAAATCATGTTAGCGGACTTAAGGCTCAGTGTGACAGCTGGAATAAGACATCATTTTAAGAGGCTACAATCCCTTGCCGCATTAATGACATCTGCAGCTATTGTATTTCAGTCCTTGTTATTCAGTGTGCCTTGCAAATGTAATCTTGTATTTTGTACAGATTGGATGAAACTTTAATTATCCCTATGGGGAAGCTGGGTATTTGCTGCAGCACTGAGAAATAGGTATGAATAGCACAAATGCAGAGCACTGAAGATAATTTGATAAAAACCTGTCACAGCACAACACACTGGAATTAAGACAGCTGATGAAAAGACAGGGTGTCCTCACCAAGGAATTTACAGGTCAGAGGTGTATCTGCAGTGTGTGACTTTGACTGTTAACATTGCCAGTTATATCGATGGAATAGCATATGTTGGGTATGAGACTGAATGTCACTTTGCTCCCATAAAAACTGATCAAGTGCACCTGGGATGGTACTTAATCCCACTGTTCCACTTTAATGTACAGAAAACACTGCCTTGACCTTTGGTAGTGACAATAAGAGCACAGCGTTCGGCAGAGTGTGTGTATTTATTGCGTTACAGTGGCTAACCAGAAAGTGATGATGTGCTGAATTTTATTTAAAATAAACACATATTTACAGAAAAGAATGCATCACATTTTCCCCCCTTTTGGTGCCAAGAGAATTCACATTTTTTTTTAACATTATGAATACATTTTCCTTTTTGCACTGCGTTATTTTCAATTCACTCTTGACATTTACTGTATAGTACCTTTTTATATTCAGTAATTATAAAAATGCATGGTAAACAACTGAGGTGAAATAAAAAACTTTTAAGTCTGTTTAGTAATAATGCAGATGTATTAATGTGTAATAAGTTAAGATGACATATCTTCTACATCTTTCAAGGTTCAGGGAACTCCAAACCCGAGTGGTAATATTTAATACAAAGTTTTAACTAAAATGGATATCACTAGCAATATGCATTTTTCTTTCAGGCTTTATGGAAAACTGATTAAAGAAAGATATGCTTGATGGATTGATGAGGGAAAGGAAGGAAGGACTCAAAGCAAAGCTACACGGAGAGTATACTTTCCTCCCCCTAGTGGACAGGAAAAGAAGACATGAAAGAGAAAGTGCATGAGGAGTCAATCCAAAGCGTGGGGAAGAGAAGAAGGAAAAAAGAGAATGCTTTGAAATGGAGAACAAAGATCCTCAAAAAAGGCAACAACAATCATAAGATCAACTCTGTACTTAGTTTTCTTCATTTCTTTGCCTCATTGCCTGCCCTCCTACAGTCATGCTATCACTGCTTCTCTCATTTTCCCTCCTCGTCCTTTGCCTCCTGGCTGGATTCTGGCTGTGCTCACTCTCTTTCAGCTAAAATGTACAAACAGAGAAGTCCTGGTGGTAAAATGCCACACCTTCCCACCTCTTCATCTTCCTCTCTTCTTCTTATATATTCTTTTTCAGTCTTACATGCAGTATTTCAACATATGCATGTTATCCATAGCAGCTGAATTTTTGCTTTAAGAGATTTTTTAATTTAAGGCTATAAGAGTTGTTGGTAAGTAAAAATGATCTTGCCTGCAATTTTGGGGAATATATTCCTCTACTTCCTCTATTCTCACTGAACATTCCACTAATTTAAACATCCTTTCATTAAGTAATTTATTTTAAAAAATGTATTTACATGAATCTTGCCATGGTGACAATTTTTAATGTACATCCAGTTTGTGTTCTGTGTGTGTGTGTTGTGTGTGTGTGTGTGTGTGTGTGTGCGTGTGTGCGTGTGTGTAAAACAAAATCCACTTTTTCTTCAAAATGCATCCCAGTTAAATATTATCACTATATCACAATCTAAATATTAAAATGAATTCAAAGTCAAGTTGTAAAATTCCATAAAACAGTACATACTTTAGTACTTGTTGGAGGGCCTAGTGCAAAAATGTATTAGCAGTAGCTACATGGGATCTCAGAGGGCACATCCTTCACAGAGGCCAATGCCCTATTCTGCAATTTCAAGCCAACCGAATATGCAGAAAAATATCATTTTTTCCCCCCCACATGCTCCACTACTTCACCAAGTTTCATGAAACTTAGCTTGATAGTGTTTGCATAATCATGCTGACAAACAGACAAATTACACGGTAGTGATCACAAAGATACTAACTTATTTTTGCCAAGGTAATGCAACCATTTTAAATTTTAGTTCTACTAACAGCTACATAAGGGCTGATACCTTTCAGAGTCCCAAGGCTGATTTTTGTCATGATGTCTTCCTCTCATCCTTCTTTTTGCCTTCTTTTTAAAGAAATGTATTCTCCTGCATTGAAATCTCAATCATGAACACAATAACTTTTGTATGCATTTAAAGTTTTTGAATTTGTGATGTCTGTGATGTGCATTTATGTGTGTGTAAGTTCAGTAATTTCTAATGTTATGTATTTTCTTTGATTTCAGTGTCTAGCCAAAACAGCCTCTAGCCATTTGTAATAATTTTTATCCACAGTGGAACATTTGGCTCTGTCGCAAAATCAGATATTAAACACCATCTATCTTTGAAATCCACACATACAAATGCACACACACTAAGCTGCTTGCACTGACACACACACACACACACACACACACACACACACACACACACACACACACACACACACACACACACACACACACACACCACACACCACACACACACTTAAATTTCATGAAAGGGAACAGATGTGTTACAATATGGTGAGACTGTTGAATATTTACTTGTTGTTGCTGTTGCATACCCCCCCAAGATGTCTACAGCAGCAACCACTGATAAACAGCAGTTGATAAACAACAATTAACAACAATTAATCAGTAAAGACAAACGACAGTACAACATTGTTCACAAGGAAATGCTCCAAAGCTCTGCCGCAGAATAATAATTAAAAAAAAAAAATGCTCTAACAGTTAGAAAGGAATCCATGTTAAATAAATACTGCACTCTTCATTTACAGTATAGCAAATATAAAGCAGAATGTCACATTTAATTGCCTTGTTTATATAAGCTTTTGACATTTGGCACAGGTTGTGGTTGCCAGTGGTTGCTGGAGGTTGCTGGCAGTTGCTACATAAAACTGGCCACAAACATGTTTTGAAGCAGGTTTAATTTTGAAACTTGTTGATGGTAATGATTAAGAGTGATTAAGAGAGTTTGTACACAAGTTGGTGTCTTCTATCCAAACTAAGGGCAACCAAAGCAATCACAGGGAGTCTTTTGGTGTAGCTCCCTCTTTGCAACTATTTCACCTAATGAGAATCAGGAACATCCAGTAACTACCAACCAGTTGGGGAAAACACATTTTTCACTAATGACCTGTGGCTATCAGGGGGTTGCAGACTGGGGCTTTCGTTCTGTCTCACGCAATAGTGTGAGACAATAATTTACTGACAGGAAAAAAATCCTATAGAAAACCAACATTATTTTTCCCCTAAAAATACAGCTGTGCTTGGTAGTGGTGTACGATACTGCAAGATCTGGTATTGTTCGACACCAAGTAAATACAGGGCCAGTATCGCCAATACTGATACCGATACCAATACTTTTTAATAATTACTGTATGAAGAATTTTCATGAAGTTTAAGTGTTTTGTGATTTTCTTTTCTTTTCTTTTCTTTTCTTTTCTTTTCTTTTCTTTTCTTTTCTTTTTTTTACTTTGGATCATCAATTAGTTTAAAACCAGAATAGAATTGATCATTCAAGAACAAATTAAAACTTTTTTCAGGTAGTGTTCAGAAAGTATAACACAAAAATGTAATTAAAAAATAGCCAAATTGCGGGCCAGAAGCAGGGGGCGGGGCCGGAAGTGGCCCGCGGGCCGGGAGTGCTTTCAAATGAATTTTTTTCCCAAGTAAAACTTAGACAGTCAGCTCGCATCTTTGATGAAACCGCATCACTGCTTACAGGAGAGAAACTTAAGCTAAAGTATTGATCTTATTACACTAGTATTGATCAACATCAATACCAATCGATATTATCGATATTTGGATTGATCCACCCACCACTAATGCTTGGGGGTCAAAGATTTATAATAAGAGCTCTACACATTCCTATCATATTGTTTCACTGCCTTTAGTAGTTTATTATTATCTTGATAGCATGGAGTAACTGACATATGCATGAGTGGAGTCAGTCCTGTTTCCAGCAAGTTGATGTTTGCTTCATTGTGAGGTATTTACATGTATCCTGAGTGTGAAAGGCAACACTTATCATTCTTTAGTTGGAAGGAGCTGGTGAGGAAGTTCACGCTCCCATCTCATCACATACTGATGCTTGATAAGGACTCCTTGTCCAAAAGCAGGAGTCCTAGCTTCTAACGTGGGCTTTTATCAGTAATTATATACTGTACTGATAAAACTTATCTGGCAAGATGGTAACCCACATGTCAAAAACCTATGCTAAAGGATACCCAGTGCAATCAAAAGGGGATGCCAAGAGAAAGAGTCTTGACCACATGTCAAATTGTAATTAGCTGGCAGTGACAATGTGTTTTCTTAGCTTCAAACAGCTATGACCATGAACTAAAAATCTGGGCTTCAAACTTGCTCTGGCACTAACTAAAGGTCTATGGTAGTGACTTTCAAGTAACAACAAATTTAATCAGTACATTGCCCCTAGCCACATCATTATAACATCTGACTCTCTTCTACAATCTTAGGACAACTTTTTTCTGAATGCCATTAGTGTTGAAAAATAAGTACTTCTTCAGTTTGTACAACATGGCAATATAACCAACATACAGAAATTCAGATATATTATGGATTGTTCCCATAACCATCCTCGCTTGTAAATTGGCTAGCCTTCCCTGTCTCTGTTTGTTCTCAGTTATTTCCCTGTGTGTCTAATCAATAAGAAATGGATCACAGCAGGGCAGGGCTAATTGTCTTTGTTGTACCAAGGAAAAGAAGGTGATTGATGCATCCAAAATTCAATCACAAGACAGCAGATTGTAAGTGTATGTGTTGTCTTTAAGGAACTCAAAAGTAGCCTTTGTTTACCTGATTGTAACAACTCTAGTGTTTCAGAGAAAGGCTTGGGGTGGATTGACTACTAATGCTAATGCTACCCTAACTGAGAGGACACCTCACAACAAGTCACCAATTCTGTTATAAAATAGGCTTCATGAACAAAAATCGAATAATTTTGATTTACAATCAGCTACACAGTTGTAGACAAATATTATCTTTCTCTGAAGACAGCACTGCTTGTGGTGGTCATGATTGAAAACTTGAAAATAATTTATATAAGAATACAAACAAGGATGAAGTGAATGCAAACAAAGTATTATTTTCCCGACAAACTTTCAGTTAACCTTTGTGTCAAATTAACCCAATGTAAAACAAAACAAAACAAAAAATGCTTTTGACAAATTGTGTTATTGTTGCCTTGTGATCTTGCTGGACAATTTTACGAGCTTAATGAGTTCACTGGTAGTCACTACAAACAGAACACCCTCCAATAAGGATTGAAAGAGAAGAACCAAGAATCAGTCACTGTCCCTAAATATTTCTATTTCATCTACAACTTAATTACAGCGCCCATTAATGAGGACTTGTTGGTGACGACTTTCTGCTTGCTCTGAAATCAAAAATGATTTCCTTCATTTACTCAGCATTAAAATGAAGAAACTATCCTTTACCATGTTGCCAAAGCATAAATCATTGTCCCTCATGTTTGAACGTCTAAGATTGTTTCATTGTTTTTCAGGTATGATAGAGTTTAACTGGATGGTCTTAACTGAGGTTTACAGTCTTATTGTTTCATTAACAAGTGATTCTATTTGCTCTTGAGTAAAATTATGTTACACAGACCCTTGAATGGAAACAGAAATTTAAATCTGGATTAATTACAACCTGTTTTCAAATGTGGATAGTGGGTTGCCTTTTCTATTTGTGAAAAAAAGTTCTCAATCTGCTGACATTTTTACTCTGTCTGGAGTGTAAAGATAATAATTGCATAATTACTGTTAGCTCAAAAGAAAAATCTTTTTTTTTTTTTTTTTTTCAAATTTGCAACTGTAACATGGTACCAGTGCAGTAGTATGAAAAACCATTGTTTTCAAAGAGCTTTTTAATTATTTGACATCTTTAATGCCAGTATAGTAGATAGCGTTGTGTCTGTTGTTCTTGTACATAACTTCATTGTGTCCTGTGCCTGATGAACTTGCTGCCAAAGTCTACTTTTTAAACTGCTGCCTATCTTATCTTTTCTATATAATCAATTCTAAATAAAATCCTTTCCCATACCCCTTAGCCTGACAGGGCACTGAGTTCCACTGCAGTCTCCTTCACTTTCTTGGATGGAAGGGTAGAGATAGATGTATCGAAATAAAGCAATGCTAGGAAGAAGGCGCACTGAGCACAAATCCTTTTTCAATGCCCTTGTCTGAGTTAGGGCTAACTCTCCCTAGGGAGCTACCTCATGACCCTAGGACTTGGGCAGAGGAGAAGATGGCTCAGATGGTAGGATAAGAGGATGAAAGGTGTACAGAAACAAGGAGATATTGACTGCAGCAGCTTGTTTCTCTCTGCTGTGGAGCCAACTAGATGATACTCGAGACCAGCAGTAACCCTGTGTCAGCTAGAATCCGCATGGTAATTTTGCTGCATTAGACTCCTTCAGACTTTTGGTACATTAATTGTTAGTGTATTTATTTATTCTCCATTAAATTTAAATTTGTTTGATGGACACAATATTTTGACAAATTCCCATCTGGGTTTCAGTCAAAATCACAGCACAAGAACTACAATACTCAGAAATTAATAATGGGTATAAATGCTCTCGATTATTCTATTTTAGATCTGCTTGGCTTATCTGTGGCATTTGACACCACAGATCGAGGCATTCTCACAGAGAGATCACTGTACTGATCTCAAGTGGTTTTCATCAAACTTATGACCAGACACCTTTGAATTCATATTAATATCCATATGTCTACATCTGCTCCTCTCCCATGTGGGCTTCCCATATGTCAATTCTTGAATCTGTTCTTTTTTCTTTATATATGTTTCCCCTGGATCATCTACTTAACATCTTCAGTGGTGTTTCAAACCACTGTTATGCTGATGATACACAACTATACCTTTCTGTTAAGCATAAGTACCTTAACAGTCTTTTCTACCTCACTGACTGCTTCACTAATATTACTAATTGGATGCCTTTAGATTTCCTCTCAACCTTGGCAAAACTGGAGTTCTTGTGTTCAGCCCTGACAGCTTCTATAATGAAGTAATTTACATCTGTCCTCTCTCCATCACTATCAGATCATCTGCTAAGACTCTTGGCATTATTTTTGATGGGCATTTGAATTGTGAATGACCTTTCTAAGCTTCTCCAGTCTTGTCTTTCATGTAACAATCACTGCAAAGATTAAACCTTTATTGTCAGTAAATAACTTCAAACTTTTAGTACACACTTTAACTTTCTGTCTTTCTGTCTGGATTACTGTAACTACCTTTTCACATACATTTGTCAGTGCTCCCTAGCCTGGCAAATGAACTCAAACTAACACCCCCCATGCCACCAGATTCCCATCAATTCCATTTTCTCAAGTGGACCTAAAAGCAGATCACAGCAGCCTCCCAGAAGAAGAACCAGTCAACATCACAAAGGCATCCAACAGCAAGTCTCCAGAATGGGAATGACATTTTTTTATATAGCACATTTCAAAAAACTCAATGTACTTAATATAAAAGATACAAAATATAAAAAAACCTATGTAGGTCTACTATGCCTTAAGGCAATAAAAACAACAAAACAAACTTTATAAAGAAATAAAATACACACACACACACACACACACACACACACACACACAACACACACACACACACCACACACACACACACACACACACACCACACACGTGCCATAGATGCATTATTGTGAGAGAAAGTAATTAATGCAAGCCTGTGAGAGTAAAATGTTTGTTTTTGAATGTTAACCGCAGTTCTAAATGACCTCGGGTCAGCGGGCAGCTTATTCCAAAGAAGAGGACTACAATAAGAGAACTCTCCCTCAGAACATTTAGATCTAATTCTGGAATAATTAAATATCTGCACCTAATGACCTGAGAGGTCTAATCAGGTTATGGGCACTAAGCAAGTCAGAGATGCACTGGGGAGAAGCACTCAAACCACTGAGCTTTATGAACTATAAGGTTCCTAGTCATCCAATAGTTAATGTCACCAGTGCAACGTGTTATTTGGGAACAGGCATTAGATCATTAGAAGAAAATGATAAACACAACTGTGTACAGTCTGCATAAGAATGGTAGGATGTATTATGATTTTTTAAATACATAGAAAAAAAGAACCAACTTTATTTATTTATTTTTTACAAAAGTATCCCTTGAGGCTAAAAACAGAAGGAAACCAGAAGTTGGATTTAAATTGCAAATGCACACATACACAAAAAGTCACGGAAATACTCACCAATCAAAACTTTAGAAGTACTTCAAAGATAACAAGCAAAATGACTTAAGTTCTGTTATGGCTTGATTTCAGTTGATTTGATCAAAATGATCAGCTGTAAAAAGATAGGTTTGGTCTTGTTTTGTTTGATTAAAGCCTTCCTCAGATGATGGCACTGCATAGAACTTTTTTTTTTTTTGAACTGCAGTTGAGTAGAAACTCCTCCTGACCACTACAACCACACTTATTTAGATTTTTTTCTTTTGGGCCTGGACTTGGTCCTATTTGATTTTTAAGTGAAGATATTTTGTGAGATCACTCCTTACACCTTGACCTATGCACTTGAATGCCAGTGAACATTTGTGCCTGAATTAAGGCCAATTCCTCTAGTAAGTGTTGCTGAGATATCCCATACACAAAAACTACCAACCCATCCTTGTAAATACAATCACTCAGACTTGCTGAAAACATGATGCCTTAGGTCAAGGCTAGCAGGCATAAAAATACAAAATATCAAAATAGGAATACTGAAAAACCAAATATTGTCTACAGTATGTTGAATGCAACTGCTACTGACAAGTCTTTTTACTGTGCACCATCATACATTAAACATACATACTTTCAAAGCAGTGACATTTGCAAAAAGTTGGTACAAAATGAGTTTCTATTATGACTGCTGAAACAAGTAGTGGTAATAGATCTCATTATCTGATTACAGATATTGATTCACTGGAATATAGAATATTCAGCTGGTGAAGCTTATCATTTGCTAAGGCAGAGCCATCTTACTGAGACTTAATCAACACTAAAAATGAAAATGAATTTTTGTAGACAGTCATTCAACAATTTTGCCATTTTACATAGCCATCCTTGTTTTTGTGTGAGAAATTTTCCCATCCATCTAAGGCTGTGCTTGTATTCTTGTGGTTTTTATAGGTAAAGCGCTGCCTCAGCTACATGCTGCGCTGATAATGAAAAGCAGTTTTCTTATCACAGTGACTCTCTGCTTCTATCAGTAAACTGTACCAGCTACAGCTCTTAAACATTTAGAAATTCCCACAATACAGTCAATGTGCTTCCACCAGAGGGGAAAAAAAAACCAAAACACATTCACCAGTTTTTTCTACAGTTACTTTCTCCATTTTCAGTTTGTTGTTGTTGTCAGCTGCATACAAATTGCCAGTCCCAACTTCCTTTTTCACGGTATTTAGTCAGTCAGTGTCATGAATGCTTTTATAAGATGTTGAACTTAAAAAGCTTAAAAAGATGCCAGGCACAGCACTTTTTCCAAAGCAACTGTTTTCCGTTTCCATACGCTTTAAAGTGGAAATGCAGTTTGAAAAAAGCAAAAGTGTGGAAACATGGCTTAGAGTGGTGAACACACTAAAGGCTTTGAAAACACACAGCATAGCTTTCCTTGAGTGTTCTCTGGCAGGTAGGCTTCTGAGCATTTTGTTTCTGTACCACTGGCATAACCCAGTTCTTGCTCTTGTGTGTCGTCTCTGTAGATGCAGTCACATCTGCTATCCACTGAAAGCGTCCTGACGCAAACAGCGCAGACAGAAATCTTTACTGCGTTCCACTGTGGTCACTGTGATGGCACTTTACATGACTTCAAGTTTATCAACAGTTACTTCAGCTGTGGCTTAGCGGTGGATTGCAAATACAAATGCTACATTTTTCCCCTTTTGATCATAAGATGGCAAATTTTAAATATA
The DNA here is from genome assembly GCF_007364275.1 of Archocentrus centrarchus. NCBI lineage: Eukaryota > Metazoa > Chordata > Actinopteri > Cichliformes > Cichlidae > Archocentrus > Archocentrus centrarchus. Next base: position 28,142,755 of record NC_044346.1, on the reverse strand, counting down.
GGACTGTAGTAGTGAGCAGGTACACATTGAATGTGCCAACTTCATGCTACAGTATGGATCTCATCTAATCTTTCACCCATTTGTGTTGTCTGCTATACTGTATTTCTGTCCACAGGAGCTAAGTTATTCACAAATGACCATGTGTGTGCATAAAATATTAAACTTCAGGCATTATATACTAATAATTGCAGATATATATTTTTTATTGACAGGGATTTCTTGACCTGCATTAATCATGAAAAGTGTGTACCATATAGTTTTTCAGGGTTTCCCTCTTTCCCTCTCTCCCTATCCTGCTGTTAAACTGTAAGATAGATCATTAGCTTTAAATAGACTTCAGTCTGCTCATTACATATCCCATTTACCTTCACTGCAGAACGCTCTCTTTTCATAACAATAATGGGTGATGGGTGGGGGACACATTTAGGAGATGTGAAGATGTGGACAAAGATATGATTTGATAAGAATAAAAATACTGATACTTATAACCAACAAGGAATTCAAATCTTGAATAAAAAAATGAATTAGGAATAGAGAATCTGCATGTCTCTTTGTGCGCTGATACCCTCTCTAGCAGTAATGTGAAAGATCTGCTCATACTGAATACACCTCTCTGCTTCAGCACTTTGTTTCTTTCCCTACCATTTGACAGCTAATGATGGCACAGAGGGGGGAAGTATTTGAAGCATGTAATCACCCTTTTTCAGTGTTATTTTTCTTTGACTTCCATTAACCCTTCAGTAGATGCAATGAATAGTCTGCGCTTTCATATGGCTGAACTGCTGTGTGAAGGTGATAAATGGTTTCACTTCATGCATGCCATATATACGTGTTTTATGTGTGTGTGTAAAACTAGGCACTTTAATTGCGTGGGCTGCTTTTATTTTGGGTTTTAATGCTATGTTAACGTTTGTTAATTGTATATGTGTTATAGGAGGTGCGTATTGATGTTTTTAGTTTATGCCATTGTGCTGTGTGTGCATACGTGGGTAAATGTGTGTGCTAATTGTTTTCAGTGTCAGTGTATTTACAGTACTGTTTACTAAGGTGACACTGATGATGGCAAGGTCACTTCAAGCAACACTAATGCATTAAGTGTTTCTTAACAGTGATAATTTGTTTCATGAATATCCTGTTAATTACACACAGTGTGGTAAAACAGCCCAAATGGATTTGCTGTGTTGAATTTATAACATCACATGCTGGCTTACTTTCTGTTTTCTTCACCTCCATCACAGGTTTCTTCGCCTTACTCGTCTGCATTGACCCATCCATTGACCCAGTGTTCTCAGTCCTCCTTCTCTCAGCGTCTTTCTATCCCCACCCAACCCCACCACTTCCCTATATCACTTCTCAGTTTCCTTCAGCTAATCTAACTCCTTTTAATCTAGCCTCACCCACCCCAGCATTCCTCCCATCTTCTCTGGTCTCTTTTGATTCCCAAGAAATATGGTGGCCTATTTCTTGTGTTACAAATTTAGCTTTGCATCCAACTATATTGTCCATCTACCCCAAAGTTGGGACGAGAGAAACTAAAGACTTGAAATAAGGCTGGCAAAATGAATAGCGCTAAAAAGTAACGGCCGGAGGAACACTTTGCAACTTAATTAGGTTACTTAGCAGCAGGTCAATAACATGATTGGGTGTAAAAAGAATATCTTGGGCAGAGTTTCACTAATCTGCAAAAAAACACAACTACAAATTGTGGAACAATTTTCAGAATAATGTTTCTCAATGTAAAATTGTGAAGACTTTGAATATCTCATCATCTGCAGTACATGATATCATCAACAGATTAGAGACTCTGGATAAATCTGTGTGCAAGGGTCAAGGCTTCAGGCCCTCAGGCAGCACTGCATTAACAACAGGCATGATTCTGTCACAGGAAATCACTCCATGGATTCAGGAACACTTTCAGAAACTATTGCCTGTGAACACAGTTCACTGTGCCATCCACAAATGCAGGTTAAGCTCTGTCATGTAAAGAAGAAGCCAAGTGTGAACATGGTCCAAAAATGCCACCATCTTCTCTCTGTCAACCTTGTTTAAAATTTACCAAAGCAAAGTGGAAAACTGTTCTAAAATTATTTTAAATGTCATAGATGTCCTCCAGAATAAAGAGTTGAGGGTCCATCCAGCTTATTATCGGTGCACAGTTCAAAAACCTATATTTCTGATGGTATGTGGGCACATGGAACATATGCCTCCATCCAGACAACATTTTTATAAGGGAAGGCTTTGCATATTTCAGCAAGACAATGTTAACCTGCATACTACATGTACTGTATTACAACAGTATGGCTTCGTAGTAAAAGAGACAGGGTGATGAACTGGTCTGCCACCCAGCCCTTTCACCAATTAAAAAACATTTGGCACATCTTGAAACAAGAAATACAACAAAACCAGGATTGCTGAATAGCTAGAATCCAATATCAGACAACAATGGGACAACATTCCTCTCCCAAAAGTCCAGTAACTGGTCTCCTCGGTTCCCAGAAATTTATGGACTGTTGTCCACAAACGGGGGGATACAGGGCCAGGTTTACACAGCAGTAAACCTTGCCTGTCCCAACCTTCTTGAGATGTGTTGCTGACATCAAATTCAAAATGACCTTATTTCTTTCTTATACCTTTTCTCAGTTTAAATATTTGATATATTTTGTGTGTTCTGTTGTGAAAAAAATATGGGTTTGTGAAATCTGCAAATCGTTGCGTTCTGTTTTTACATTTTACACAGCATCACAATTCTTTTGGAATGGGTGCTGTACCAAGCAAATTTCTCATATTTGAAAAGTAATTTTAGCTGCCGTGTTATGTCATCAGTCTGCTGTTGTCTTTTAATAATCATTACTTCTTAAAGGCAGACAAAAAATTCTAATCATGCAATTTTTTTTTTAGTTAAAAGCTGGTCTCCTACTCTGATTCAGTATCTTTAACTTCTTTATACTGCTAATGTAAAAGAAAGGTCATTATTTTGCACTCTGTGAAAACTTGCATATTTTGCTGTATCCCATTATCTGCTGTTGTTACAGCTTAGTCTTCCTGCCAGAGCTGGTTTGATTTTATCTATTCTTCTAGAGCCTAAGTTCCATCCTCTCCTTCTGCCTCTCCTTATTTCTTTCCCCCTTTCAACCTCTTCTATACTCTCTCTCGCTTTTCTTCTGTCTTTTGACTATTCTCTTCATCACTCCTACCTGGCTTTCTTCACCCTCTACCTGTCCTATTTAATGTCTAATCTCAATGTTTTTCCATCAAACATCATCTGTCCAGTCAATTATATCTCATCCGGAATCTCTAATGTTTCCACCGTGCCTTATCTCTTCTTCAGTTTACATCGTTCCTCTCTGACTCAATGTCTTTCACCTTCTCCCGCTCTGTTTGCTTTGGCAAAAAGCCCCTTCAGTCTAATCCTCTCTGACAATTCCCAAATGAGGCTAAGACACTAGTAATAAAAACACCTGAAACTCACCTCAGAGGAAGGTATGAGAAAAAGATATGCAGCTGGTGTGACCCAAACAAATGCAGTGGCAAAGGGAGCAACACTTGCAGGTTGTCATCATTTTGATTTTCCTTCATTCAGTTAGTCATTCAATCTGCTTTCTGTCCTCCAGTGCCCTAACTCTCTTGTCATTTCAGACTTTGCCACTCCCAGCTGTCTGTCTTTTCCCACCACAGTCACCTGATCTGCCCCTTGTCGCCATTCAACTCTCAATTTTACTTCACCAATTGCCATCTTTCACTTGCCAGATCGTGACTTTGTGCCAAGTGCAAATGCTTTCTTTTCTTTTCTGTTTATTTGTTTGTTTTTCGTTTTTGTTTTTACCTTGGCTGTGATTCACTTATGTCTGATCCCTGTGTCTGGTTTGCCTGTCAGTGTCTTGCAGGTAAAGTTTGTTTTTTGCCTTAACTAAACAAGAACCAGCTAAAAAGGAAATATTTTAAAAAATCTATTTACATTTATTCCGTCAAAATTCACAAAGTGCTTTTGCATTTAAAGTTCAACTTCATCATCAGCCTCATTGTGATCTTTTGAAATTTTATATAGGAATAAACTCGGTTGATATACTTTGCACTACATGTGTTCCGCGCATGTATCAGAGAAACACTCCATGTAGTTACAGCCTCACCCTTGTTCACTGCCTCCCAAAGGGCTTTTGCTGTCTCTTTAAGGTCTGACAAACTGCCAGTCAGCAGCATACATCGTTCTGCAACATGCTATGCTGCTACCCGTCACTCACTTAAGTTTTTAAATAACACCACATTTTCACTAAATTGTTATTTGTGGTGTTAGCATTAGCAATTACTCACAAAAACATAGGCTTCATGAATAATAAAGCACAACTAAAATATTAACAAGGGAAATTTATTAAGAGGACCAATGTGCCAGACTGCTTGTCTGACACACACCGATACAAATGCATGCTCACAAAATTATTTAGAGTACTTACTTTAGGTCCTGGAAAGGTTCTGCCCTTACATGTGATGTCTCTACAGAATGGCTGAACACTACTCCTTCATTCCCTGTAGAGAGAGTAAGAACGACTCACAAAAAAGAGAAATAACCACTGAACTCTTGAGTGTTAAACACAACACAATCTTGCGTCATATTCCAGAGTTTCTGTGTGAGAAATTATGTTCGTATACGACACTATTTCCAGTAAAAGCAAAGTACCATTGAGTTGTCAGTGTTAGAAAGTATGAATGCGAATGTGATGGATGGAAGGCAGGTAGTACATTCTAATTTAACTATTGAGTGACGCTCTGTTTCGCGATGTAAATCAGATCTGACTTACTGTTTTAAATATTTAACCACAGGCATCATATTTCTCTAATCTTAACAAAGTCATTTGTAGCATTTACCCATATTTCAATCATCTTTTTGCAATATGTTCAGTATTTTTCTGATACTGTAGGTTAATAAAAATGTTAACCAGATGACTCGAAAACAAAATTTCCTAATGCAAAATACATGCAAGCATACAGCACACATATAATTCTTCCTGCTAAGAAAAGGTTGGCTCTGATATAATGCAATGTTTAACCCCCCGTGTCCAGCAGCCACCTTTGCAGCTGTGAACAGATGCTCGGTCTTGGCTCTTGCTGAGACCACAGACAGCATGTTGGAATCTCAACACTGCTGCAAATTTAATACTGCATGAAGCTGTCTTTCCCATTGGCAAACACACAGATAAGAAACTGCATAGTCTGAACTGTTTGATACTGAAGCAGCATATGCCAAGTTTAATTCCAGAAGATTCAAAGAGGTCGTGTAGGTAGGATGAAAACCACATCTCCAAAACGGTACAACTGAACCCTCATAAGACCTAAACTTGGACGTTATTGTGTACTGTTGTATTTTTCAGTAAAATCTCACTTTCTGTGGTTCATTCCAGGGAACACTGCAACTGGCATGTCTATGAAACTGCCAAGTAAAGGAAATAATGGGTAAAATGGCAGTTGAGGGCAAACCTTGTTTTGCGTTGTTAGTCAACCCCTTAAACATGCCCCAGCTTTTGGCTAATATTACTTTTGCATGTTATTGCTACTCTATCTTTTCTGCTATTGTTCTGCTCTGCTGTGTACATGAAAACTTCACGACCTTGTTTGGTGACACTTGTTCTGGCACATGAAGTACTTTCAAAGCAGAGTCAGTGCACTGGAACCAACAATTCACACTGGGTTTACAGTTTCACACATGGCAATTGAGGATAAGCTTGGTATCACTTCAGACTTGGTGCCATGGTTCTGGCTTGCACTTGCTGATTCATTATCTATTCACACCTTACTACTGCAAAGAGCGGCGATATGTGGAAATGTTATGCATCTTCATTAAAAAAAAATATCAATCTATAAATCTAAAATATAAAAAGTAGCACAGCATAACCCAGCAGATCTCAGAGCATGAGCTGAATAAATGATGTGTTCATATTTGTATTCTTTGCACTGTACACACTCTGTTTGCTCATCTCCATCAAACAGCAAATGACAGCAACAGTGACCTATAGACCTCGATCTCCTCACCCTCCCCTTGTTCCTCTGCACACTCATTCTTTCAGAGTGCCTCTAATGAACAAATTACTTAGGATGGTGAGTGCGAGTAGTTTGTTTTTGTGGGGATGACCCCCCCCCCCACACACACACACACAGTTTTTTTTATCTTGTCAGCTTCTATTTGATTTTCTGACTTTTAATTATCAAGAAAAAAGGAACAAATAAATGTGAAACAGACAGATGATATAAACCAGGAGTATTTTCACCTCTTACGTTTCAATTTTTCACTTTAATCAAAATACTTTCCCCCTAGTGACACTTGCATGCCTTGCCACATATTTCTCTTCCATCTGCCCCTTTCCCTCTTCTGTCAGTGTCTTTTTTTTTTTTTTTTTAAACTGTCTTGCACTGGCCCCGATCTCAACTCTGCTAAAACTGCTCTGCTTGCTGACCCATATCTTGTTTGGCTGCACTCATCAAGATCACTCTGTTTAACAGCTTACACTGTGTGTACGTGTGCATCTTCATGTAACCTTGTTACTCAACATAAATGAGTCGGAGTCCACTGTTCACCACTAAAGACAATCATGAAAAAAATAAAAACAATTTCCTCATGAATGCAGGACAGCGTCTGGAAGTCTTTCAGACTGTGCACTTTACGTTTAATATGTCATAGTATAGTATGCAGGTACTGCCCTTATAATTACAGGGAAAAGATAATAATATTACTATTATAACTCTATTATAACTATAGAGTTATCAGTCAGATCTGTTGATTATTTAACAACAAACAAAAAACGTAATATTACCACACAATCCTGAACCCCACCCACCCACCCATAGAAGGAAATCCAAAACAAAACAGCAAATAAGGGTAACAAATAACTGTGTGTGTAAAGTGTGTTTTATGCTCTTTATGTGTATCCCTACCTGTGACTTTGAGTTTCTCAGTTCCGATGCTGATCTCTTCTTCATCTGCAGAGAAAAGAACTCTCTCTCCATCAGCATTCCTCACCTCAAACCTCTGACACTGAGCCTCCACCATTTCTGAACCTGAGACAGTGTGAAAAACAGAAAGTGTCAGGGTTAAAATTTAAATATATATATATAAAATAAATACTCACAGCTCATAAAAGTTACCATCCGGTACCAATCTGTATATATCCAAAACACCTAAAAGAATTGTTAGTTTAGCTTGAGAAACCACAGTGATTTGAACTTTGAAGTGAACTCTTGCAGTAACTGCACTTTTCTTTGACATGAATAGCCACGTCTTGGTTAGAGGTCTTCATGAGTATAAAAGAGAGAGAAAGAATTTCAGTGCTCTTTTCACACTGGGAAAGGAAAGGCAGGGAAAACACCAGTGGAGTAAAACAAAACTACAGCAGACCTGGAACGTTAAATGTAATGTCAGTGCAGGTTAGTGGGTAGTGGGTAGGAGGGACATTGTGCTCTGGAATGGTGCAACAGAACCATGACTAGTGTGAGTATAGCCTAATCCAATCCAGGCTGCTATGCCATGTTTCAATGGTGGAGACCTCTTTTACTAGCTCACCTTCACCTTGATTAAGCATGTTTTTCTGTGTGTGTGTGTTTGTATGTGTGGTGGTGGTGGTGGTGTGGGGCACTGAACCTGTGCTGTGAGACTCACATGCAGCAAACACTGCTGTCTCCCATTTCACTGTTGTGCATTAAAGTTTCAAGTGAGTAGTTGAAGAGTGCCCTCTCATTCCTTTTTCTCTCTGTTTCTCTGTGTGCATGCCACTCTTTTCTCCAGGTGTCATGGTCTTAAGGCAGAGTTTGGCTTCCTAAGGCTGAAGTGCTCTGCTAGCCCAATCCATGGGTTGGCTCAGAAAGGATTGCCATGAAGTGACATTTAAAATCTGTAAACAGGCTGTCACACTCCCACCTCTACCATCACCAGAACACCTTTCTCCCCTTTCTAGTTTAGTGAGGAATTTGAGTGCCACTAAAAGCGTTTAAGATTGTATGGCACACCAAAGCAAAGAAATGACAAAGCTGTGCACCTGAGACATAGTCACATTCTAGTCATTGATTTCATGCACAAAAACTAAATGAAAACTAGGATCACAACTAAAGTCATTCAAATGCTGGCGCTTTGAATGTTAATGATAAACTCATGATAAGAAGTTACGTGAAATGTAAGTCATGACACAATTGTCCAATGACTTTTTGCTCAGTCTAGCTTCAGTTCACCATCTAACTAACTGTCTCAACTATTTCCGCAGTCTCCAAAATGGTTGTACACAAGTCAGAGTTTCTGTATACATGCGCATATTCTCCCATCATATTTGTCCTTTTAGATCCCAGGTGTGAAGTGGCATGTACATTTTAATGCTGTTTTTTGTGCTTACGCGGTGGTTAAAATTAGGGCCCAGATGTTTTCTCCTTAATTATATTTCATTATATAAATCAAACATTTTCTGCAGTTTAAACTCTTAGGACCACTGCAGGATATCACATTGGAATATGTAATGTCATATCTGTGGCAAATATGACAAGAGTGAAGCTGTGTTTCTTTGTAACAGCTTTTAATCTATGAGCCAGTGATATAAGGAAAACCTGTTTTTATTTTTAAAAAACCCAGATTTTTAAATTTATATTTACTTTAAATCATTTGAAAACATTGCCGATTACCAATATGGTGATTTTATGTAATGTAACAAAGAAGGTGTAAATAGTCAGACGAGACTGTATTGTATTTAGAGCTCACCCAGTCACTATTCATCTTGAGAAATATAATTTGCACCTTAAATTTAATTTTCTTTTATGAGTTTGCCTTGAGGACAAAATATCCTTTGAAGAGAAATGTAGAGTGTGACAAAGACAATTCTGAATACCTTGAATACATTTTCTTTGAAATTCTTGATAAAGTTTATACATTGTATGAAAGTTTTCCTTCTGTAAAAAATGTATATGTAGGAGGGAACAATTAGCTCTCATAGTTACACAACAAAATGTCAAAAATAACAATTATTCTAATGTCATATAAACAATAATATTTTCAATATGTGGCAACTTGACCAAATATTGACAGTATAAAATGTTGACAGTATAACATACTGACAGTATAAAAAACCAGACAAAAATGCTGATATTGTTCCCAATACTTAAGAAACAGTAACCAAAACCAAAAAAGCTACTTAAAAGTAGGTTTTTAAGAGAGATTTAAAAATCTGAACAGGTAAAGCTGACAAATAATTGGCAGTTAATTAGTCGGCTTTATGGTTTGAATACTTGTCCCTTCATTTTGTGATTTGGCCGGTGATTGGATAGCTTTCCATTCCTGCTGACTCTATAAAGAGGTTTTTTTGTCTCTGTTTCATTTGCCTTTCTTCAGTGTCTGGGCACACTGGCTATTTTGTGTCAGTTAGAAAGTCAGAGTGCCTTGTCAGTCATAATCAAACTTTATTAGCACTTATCAATCTGGGATTGAGCTTTTTCTCATCTTGCTCTGACTGCCTTTATCCTGTCCCACTCCATCTCCTTAAGCGTCTCATTCCTCCAGTGACTGTGTGAAAAAGCAACTGAGGTTTGTGTTGTCAAAAGCTCACCCCAAAGTGAGGTGTGTATGAGTGTGTTACAAATACATCCAAAGACTTCGCAGATAGAAGGGAAGTTGACAGTTAGAGGTGGGAGATGCATGCTGAGATAGGAATCAAAGGATGGAAAAGGAAGGTTTATGTTTGAGATGGAAAGATGACTAGAAAATGATGCTAGTTTAAATTGGAGATGTGCTGTGCTAGTTGCTGTCTCAAGCATCTAGCTAGTTCTCTCACTCTTCAGCGCTTGCTCTACAATACATCTTGTAGTGCCAATTTCCAACATGGGCACAGGTCAGCATATTTCCAGAGATTTGTGTTTTATTCAGAGAAATTTCTACTCCTGTCTCCTCAGTAGGGGTGTATGAAAGAGTCTGAAATTGTAGGAGATGGGAAAGCTGAAAGCTCAGTGATTGTGAGAACTTGGCAAAACTTAGTGAAAAGGAAATGGAAGGAACTGCTAATATACCTAACAGACTGTAGCAGTGCAGCTGCACCAGAAAACACAACATGGAGGTATAACTGAGATTATAGTCTATTTACAGCTATTGACAATTAGCCAATGTTAGACTTCTGTTCAAATAGGGAAATAATACTAGACAGAAGCAGTTTCCACAGAGGAAATTCAGGAAATTGGCTACATAAACTGGGCATGAAACCTGCTGGTGTCTTTTAGGCCGTGGTGGTGGTGATCAAGTGATGAAAAGCAACCACTGATGAACTGGTGGATGAGATCTGAGTCAACACTTCTAAGAAAATGATAAGAACAAAGTAAGAAATACTTTGTGACAGCAGTGAGATGACAGGATTTCAGAGTTTGCTAGAGTAGTTTGGTTTAAATGAAACAGTAAATGTGCCCAGTGATATTAATGCTGGTTTGAAGTAAACTTAATAAGAAAAGAAAAAAAAAACATACATAGTGACATTCTAAAGCTCTAATGTGACAACATGATAAGACAAAGTAGCCAGAGGTTATTCATTTCAAATGATTGCTTAGAGGACTGATAGCTTGCGGAGACACCTCTACTGACCAGTCATATTTTATGCAAATCAAAAGAGATGTGGTGTAGCAAAATAGTATGGCAGATGTGTTTGTGTGTTTACTGTAACTTCTTTTCTGCTGTAAAACCTTTTGAAATCAGTTCTAATTGATGTGCCACTCAGTGACCCTAAACTGTAAAAATGAAAGAAATGCTTATTAAAGATGTAGTCAGTTTTCATACATGTTCTTAGTGGTTGTTAGGACTGGCAGCAGCATAGGTGCTAAAGCATAAACAAGCACTTCTGATTATTTCCAAACACTTTGAAATAACATGAGCTTTTTGCATTAACCTGCTAGGGTATTAGCCAATGCTATTTCTTTTTTTCCTTTAGTGGTGTGCTTGCTTTTTTCAGACTTGTCTCTAAGGCCTCGGGTAACAAACAGAAGCATCCAGTGAGGAAATATTTTAGTTACAAACAACATAAGGAATAGTTTTCTAACTAGCTAATATATTTTTTGCTCATCTTGTTAGTGATCCCAAGCTAGAAAATGTTAATTTTGTGTAAATGAAGTGCTTTTGGACAATTAATTTGCTCCTACAAATGTCTTTCCCACTGATAATGCTAAAGTAATTCTGCTGTCACCAATAACAGCACGACTCCTCGTTAGGCAGACATATTAACTGATGCACTGATTTAAATAATCACTTCCTGACAGGATCTCCTCTGTTGTCACAAGTGCCTCCCTCAGCAGGATCCTTCAGCAATAATAATGCTTAAAGAATACCTCACTGATGAAAAGAGGTGCTACAAATGAAATAGTGGAAAAAAGAAGCAGTGCATGTGTGATAAGTGTGCTCCTGAGTCATATCTGACTTGAGAAAAGACATTTTAATGTTGAGAACCATGGTGAAACAGCAATTCCTTGAGTTGAATGAATGAATGGTTAAACCACAGAGTACTGTGTGTTATCAACACCGCAGCAAGTAGGAGACAGATAGGAATAACAAATAACAGCAAGGATTTAAAAATGTAAGAGAAATGAAAGGACACTGGTATTTAGTGGCTTTGCATTATATTTCACCCCAACGGTGAGGAGGTTAAGGTGGTTCTGTTATGCAATAGGGGACATGGTTTTGGTCCACTTACTCCTTCAGACAAAAGATAAATCAGTTTCAAAAAGTGTGCAAGTCACTACAAACTTGTTAGAAATGATAACCTCTATCCTATAGTAAGACATTTATAATCTGATAAAAGTGGTTTCTCCCAGTAACACAATTCCCCATCCATAAGGCACCAGAGGCCACTAGATGGTTTAAGTCTGAAATTTATATGAATCATATGGTATGACCTTTGCAGTCACCAGCTTATACTGTAACTCAGTTGAACACGTATGGGAGATTTTGAGCACACAAATGTCATTTACAATGTGGGGTCTGGGATAAAATAAAATGAATCTCCAATACCCACCAGGATTTTTCCAGGGTTCTTTCACTGTAACTGTTAGTTCATTGTACTGTCTTTGAAGTCCAGATTTAGGTTTGAAAAAAAAGAAAAGAAAAAAAAAATAATAAATGTTCCATGTAGTAGAATTTTGAGTTCCCAATTTGTATTCAGCTATTAATGAATGGGACACATTAAAGAGGTGCCTGCATAACTTTTTTTACTACTGAACATAATAGCATTGAAGCTATAATAAAGTTATATGGATTTACTCTCCTGGATTTTTAATTCAAGGCTTTAAATTAGAGCCTCTAGCAATGAAATGATATAGTGCAAAAAGAAACTGTAACAGGACTGGGGCATAAGTACAAAGAAGAGTATGGCATAGCCAAGCAAACACTCATGCATGATTAATTTTCCCAGGCAGGTCAAGAAGATCTTTTTTTTAGTTAAAACCACTTTCAGTACCTTTTGTCATCATCCTTCCTTTCTACTCCACAACTTTCTTGTCTTTACAGTTCTTTGCTGATATTACTAGAGATGTGCAATCACATAAGTCTGATAAGAAGTTTTTTGTCCTACAACCTGGGCTATACAGATTTAACTATGTGATTATGTAAGTATTAATAGCTTTTTTAGTGAAGAAATCCATCTAAAATTAGACTGTTTTTGTCCCATGGTTTTGTAGAGAAAGGTGATCATTGCTAAATCACAATAGTTTTCTTTTGGTCAAGATTCTGGCAGTATGCCAGAAGTGTCTTTTTGCTGTTTAAATGTGTATTTTTTGGATGGTTTTAATATTTCTTTGGTCACATTCAATGCTTGCCAAGCTCTGGCCATTGAATAAATCACTTTTCACTTCATCTTCAGGCGAGTTCCACAGCTACACAGTCTAGACTAAGGTTAGAGAAATTTCAGCCATTTTCAGCAGCAGAGGAAAATCTACTAAAACGGAAGCCATAATACCTGGCCCAGAAGGATTTGTCCAATAATATAAGGTACAAGACAAGGAAATTGTGTTTGCTTTTCCTTTCACACACACACATTATTATTGCAATCTGTATCTCAATGTAATGATTTGTAAAAAAAAAGAAAAGGATTAAAGGGGGGGTATTCTTTTCATAGATGAGAGCAGGTTCACCCTGAGCACATGTGAAAGATGTGAAAGGGTCCAAAGAAGATATCTTTTGGTCACTACCCGGAGCTCGTGACCATAGGTGAGGGTGGGAACGTAGATCGACCAGTAAATCAGCACTTTTTTCAACTTTCTCTTTTCCACAATGGATCGGTGCAGTGTCTGCATCTCTGCAGCCGCAGCCCCAATCCATCTGTCTCTCCTGCTCCCTTCTCTTATCACAAGACCCTGAGATACTTATACTCCTCCACTTGGAACAGCAACTCAACCCTTTTCCAGCTGAGGACCATGGCCTCAGACTTAGAGGTGCTAATTCTCATGTCTGTAGCCTCACACTTGGCTGCGAATTGCTCCAATGCATGATGAAGGCCACGACCTGATGAAGCCAGCAAGACCACATCATTCGCAAAAAGCAGAGATGAGCTTCTCAGGCCAGCAAGGTGGCTATGCTTAGAAATTCTGTCCATAAAAATTATGAACAGAACCGACGACAAAGGGCAGCCTTGGCGGAGTCCAACCAGAGACAAGTCAACTTATTACTAGCAATGCAGACCAAACTCTCGTTGTAGTTGTACAGGGACTGAATGGCTCGCAACAATGGGCCAGACACCACATACTCCCAGAGCACCCCTCACAGGATGCCCGGAGGGACGTGTTTGAATTCCTTCTCCAGGTCCACGGAGCACGTGTAGGCTGGATGCAGACTCCCACACACTCAAATATCCTTGAGAGGATAAAGAGCTGATCCAGCATTCCATGACCAGGAAAAGCCACATTGTTCCTCTTGAATCCGAGGTTTGACTAACAGACAAACTCTCTGTCAAATTTAGCTGTGTAGCAGGCGAGAGATGGACCCAAAATGCAGGACTCAGAGACAGGATGAAGCTAGACTTTAGCTTTATTTGGTGATCAAAACAGGTTCACAAAGCTGGATGGGGACAGCAGCAAAAACTAGAACACTAACTTAAACAAGGATACAGACAGATGGGTGATCACACAGCAGGCAGGGAGCCAAAGACAACAATGTGACAAAAAACAAGGGAAAACAAACAATATATGCACACATGAGGTAACGAGATGAGAGTGGAAACATCCAGGGAGAACGGGTGAACAGAATTACACTAACAAGACAAGGGGAAGCAAGACTAAACACAACACACACAGAACAGGAGACTGGCAAAATAAAACAGGAAGTGACCTTATGTAACATATTCACAAACATGACACAACACTGAAGACTTGACAAAGGAGGGAGGAATACTGAGGGAGAACAGACTGAGCAACTGAAAACAAACTATATTGAACAAAACCTTATACAAGATATTACATAACCCCAAGCAAACCAAGAACCCATAACACACCTACAAAGCAAAACTCAATGTCCAAAAAAACTCCGAACACTGGGCAACTAGCCCAGGACCATGACACTCTCCTTTCCAGCACATAGAGCTTCCCGGGGAGGCTGAGAAGTGTGATCCCCCCGATAGTTGGAGCAAGATAGGCCACCCCAGTTTGCCAAACCAGAGGCACCACCAGATCTCAGCTAAGACAGCCCTACAACATCCAGAACCTTCAGGAGCTCAGGGCTAATCGAATCCACCCCATGGGCCCTGCCACCAAGGAATTGTTGAACTTCCTCAGTGACCTCACCTCCAGTGATAGGCGAGTCATCCCCCTCATCCCCAGACTCTGCTGCCTCTACAGAAGGCATGTAAGTGGGATTACGGAGGTCCTTGAAGTATTCCTTCCACCACCCAAATATAGCTTCAGTTGAAGTCAGTAGAACCCCACCCACACTATACATTGTGTGGATAGAACACCACTTTCCCCTCCTGAGTTGTCTGACAGTTTGCCAGAATCACTTCAAGGCAGTCTGAAAGTCTTTTTCCATGGCCTCACTGAACTCCTCCTACACCCAAGTTTTTGCTTCAGCCACCACCTGAGTGCACTCGTCAGCTGGCTCCCAGTCCCACAGGTTAACCAAGCCTAATAGGACTTGTCCGATAGGACCTCCGGTGTCCACCATCTGGTTTGGAGATTACCACAATGACTAGCACCAACCATCTAGCAGCCACAGCTGTATGCAGCAGCCTCAGCAATGGAGGTGCGGAATATGTTCCATTCAGACTCAATGTCCTCAGCTTCTGATGGAAATTCTGCTGGAGATGGGAGCTGAAGATCTCATGGACTGGGACCTCTGCCAGGCATTCCCAGCACACCCTCACTATTGCCTTGGGAGCCTGGCAATGTCTAAAAAAAACCAACCAAACAAAAGAAAACAAAAAAAATCCAAAACACTGCTACATCTATTGTACCCTACACCAAAATGTAGTTATAAACAGGAATGAATATAAACAGTAGTTGCAGAAATAAATGGATGTGTCTTCTGTGTCAGGTATATAACTTACTTATTAGTTATTCAGACATGGCACAACTTATCAGTGGATTAAGATGAACATTCTACTGAGTGAGTCACGCTGATATGCTTGTTAGCTCCCCCCCTGTCTGGAATGTCAAATTTAATGAATATTCAAAAGCCCAGTGGGTCCTTTTGTGAGTACTGCAAAGGGAAATGCTTCTAAAGGGGGAATTTTGCAGTCTGCATTAAGCAACATATGACCCATGTGTAAAAATATTTAGTCACATCTTGCCAAATGTTTCTCTGTATTCTAATGAGACGTAGCAAAGACCTGATTCCTATTGATCCACTGACAGGGTGTATTTAGCTCCATACCAGCAGGTAAAACTTCATTACTTTTACCAAGAAAATTAGTTTCTACTCATCATCCTTTACCAACTGGTGACTACAAACATAGGCTTTCACTTTTTAAAACTATCAAGGGAGGACAAATAAAGGCCCCATGTAAACAATATTTTCGGTATTATTATTATTATTATAGACACTGAAAAACTGGAATGTTAAAAGAACAATGTTGAATGTGACCTTAAATAGTATCCTTGTACTACTAAAGTACTTTTTCCATTATAATCATTTATAAATGCTTCTATCTGGTACCTGTATTATACACTAATATTCACTTGATGAACCACACTCTAGCTCCTTCAAAGTGTATTTGCTGCTGGCTTTTTTGTGTCATTCAAGTCCTATCAGGTTACTGCTCTTCAGCTGCGAATTACATTGAATAGGCTTTATTAACATTTTCTCTTTCAGTGCTTGACACTTTAGTTTGACCTTACTTTTGCTCCTATTAACAACTCACCTGCCATTGTTAAGTTAACCGATGCTTAGACAAGTTTGTGACCTGGCATTGGCCAAATGGTTATAAGTCACACACAACACTGTTGTAGACTATTGTGCAGCACTGTGTTGTGTGCTGCATATCAGACATCTTGTGCACCAACTGGGAGATCAGAGTACACACTATATACCTGAGTATCAGTGTATTCTGCATGACAAAGCACTCAAATACTTATTGCTAGAGGGCTACCCATGTTGGCTATTACATGGATACTAGTAATTTAAATTTTTAAAGTACATTTTTCCAGATTGGACTGAAAAAATAACCAATTTCACCAAAATTCAATGTATGATTTAATGCAAAATGATCATCTTAATTTGAGGAATTGTCTATAATATAAAACAAGGAATAAAGAATATTTATATATATTGTCTCATAATTAAACTAGTCATACACTTTTGAATTAAATCAATAACTATGCACAAAAAAAAAAAAAAAATCAATGTGGTTAGAAAAACCACAGAAAACTTTTTTTGACTGCCTTTACAGAAACTTTACTCTGCTTGCCTTTTCAGAGGCAAAGCTTTAGATGACCTTCTTATTAAAGTCAGGCATGTCTCTGACGAGTTTCTACTCCATGGAGAGCGCAGCCAGAGCATTAAGACGATCCTGTGTCATGGTGTTTCTCAGGAAGGTCTTGATCCTCTTCAAAGCAGAAAAGTACCTCTCGGATTCAGCTGTTGTCATGCGTGTGGTGAGGAGAATCTTGAGAAGACCGAATGTCTCTGTGAAAGTGTTCTGTAGGTTGTTCTCCATGAAAAACTGATACAGAGGCATGGCAACACTGCAACTCTTGATTTCACTATGTTGTGAAAGCAACTCTCCATGCTGAACGAAGAACCTTGGCATGCTTCAGGACTGTGTCACACACCTATGAAAAATACACCATAAGCTTAAATATGTATTAACGCTGTTTGGATGGAAGGAATTCTAACTGAACACATGCTCATATCCTAGCCAAGTCTATGAGTGCTAAGGTTTAAACACCATTATCCCTAACTGCACTTTATAGCATGCCACTGTTTTTTTTTTTTTTTAACCTTTAATTCCATATTGATTTCACTAATAAATCAAAGACTACAGGGTCATTATATTAACTAAACCATTTTTCTATTAAATCCTAGGATATATTGTACACAGAATATCTATCTTGAGTATGAAAATGAACAAATAATGATATTGCTTGAGACAGCTCGCTCATAAATCTGAATTCTACAGAATGAACAAATATTTTTGTTGCTGTTGTTTTGTTTTTTTCAGCAACGCATCATCACAGCTTATCTTAGCTGGCAGCTCCAAAGTGATGTGCAACATGTGACTCCCAGTATGTATGCAGTTTAATCTTTAATTACAAAGTGTGTTTAAAAACTGCTTTAGTTAACATTATTGCTATCCACATCTGAATATCCTTGGATTTTCAAATACTGAAAACAATATACTGTGATGTGCTCTTTAATAACTTTGACTTTTGCTTTGATTCAAGCTTTAACAGACTGCTGGAAATGAAAAACTAATTTTTCTAAAAACAGCAGTTTAGTGTTAGCCTATATTAAATATTGTAATTTACCTGATCGTCAGCATGCTGTCTTTTAACCGGTGGACCAGTACATTAATGAAGACATGGTTGGTGTTCCTGTTCTGTAGCTGGTTGAATGCATGAACAGGCATGAACTTAAGGAACAATGACAAGGAAAAAAAAAAAAAAAATCAAGCATCCTCACAAAGTCTTCAGTCTCTGCCTCTCACAGTGTCTGATCATCTGGAAACACTCTTTCAGGTCATCCTTCAGCCCATACACAGTGTTTACAACACGACTGTGGAGCTTCCACTGTGTTGAAGAGGCTTTGGTGAATCTATGGGCAACTACTGAGTAAAAAACAGCAATTAACTTGGTTGCAGGAAAAAGAATGCAGGAAACCAAGGTTGTAAATATATGTTCCAATCATGGGAATGTGCAATGTTGCTTGATGCATGATAAGGTCCTGTTGATGTGCATAGCATTGGACGAAGTGAGCATTTTCATAGATATCCATTAGACATCCAATGGCTCCCCTCATTACAGTTGCCCTGTCAAGCTTGTGCTATGAGTTTGACCTTGTGTTCATTTGGGAGTACTGTACTCAAGCTCTCCAGAACTGCAGTAAAGTTAGAGTTGGCAGTTGTGGTCTGGATGATAATGAACTCAGAAAACTTCTCCTAGATATTACAGTTGGCACAGATGAAATAGAGCACAAAAAACAACCAGCAGTGGATGTCTGCTTGAATGGTGATAAAATCAGAGCTCTTCATTTCCTCCATAATGTTATTCTTTAACACTTTGGGTTCAACACTGGGAGGGTTAGAAGACACAACATGCTCTACATATCTCAGCTACTGCAGTGGAATAGCATAAAAGTTGCTCACCAATTACACTGACTCAAGCAAGTCAACCAGTTCATCACATTTTATAACAGACAGCAGTTTTCATTCATTATTATGATATAGTATTTGTGGACATACTGGCCTATCATAAATTATGCCTATAACCAACAACATGTTGTTTACCAGCTCATTCAAAAATTTCCATTTGTTAGGTTGGGGTCTCATAGAAGCAGCATTCTTGATCACTATTGTCATATAGTAATAGATAACTGTCTTTAGTTTATCTGAGGTTCACTTGGTGCAATAAAATAATTCCATCTATAGTGAATGTACTCAGATAGCAAAGATAGCAAAGTGAGTGTGGAGCGGATCCACCCTGGGGTCTTTTGCTATCTGGGTAGGCTGTCAGGCATGTTAACCTCAGCTGTCGATGTGGGTGAGAAGCATCTACCTTTATTTAGTCTGGAGGAGGCTGTAAAACTTTATGAAAGGAGTCTGATGTGAGTCGGTGTGTTAGTAAAGCTCACTTATGACTGATGACATCGATACTGAGGGGAATTGTTGATAATATCCTAAACTTTTCTGCAGGTAAGCGCAGAGGTTTTTGCCGCTGTTAGCATCTGTTTGTGACTGTTAGCCAGTGTTAGTGAAAACTGTTTTTGAAATGGATCTAACTTTGTTGAACTTTGACACTTAGTGAATAAATTCTCTGTAAGAATGTGATAAACTGGCATGTTAGTTTAGTTATTTAGTCAGCTCTTGTCAGCTGGCCAGAGATGGGAGGGTCGCATGTCTAATCTGATGACAATGAGTAATTGAAACAATATTGGGAGTAAATAAGCATGTTTATGTACGTTTCCGTGTGTTAGAGCCATGACTTCAGGAGATGATGTCACGATGAGGGGCTGTGTGCGGCGGGAGAGGACCCAAATGCAGGACTGACACAGACGTAAACTAAAACTGGTTTATTCTCAAAAATACAAAATACAAAAACTCGAAATCTCAACCAAGGCACAAAACAAACCGGAAGCCTGGGAGAACACGAAAAACAAAACACACAGCTTAAGGGGAACACTGGGGGGGAAACAATGACGACGACGCAACAACTAACAAAGGCAGACTAAGGGTTTAAATACACACAGGGGAATTAGGGCAAGTGGAAACAACAGGGGACGACAGGTGAACCAAATGAACCTAATAACAAAGGGGAAGCAAAACTAGATACAAAACACAGGGAACACGAGATTGTCAAAATAAAACAGGAAGTGACCTAACCACAAACATGCTGACTTAACAGACTGACAAAGGGAGTGAGAACATGACCAACTAAACCAGACCTGGGACAAAGGAGAGACACTAAGAAACACAGAGAACTAAACCAAAGGGAACCTAAATACAAGAGGGTCATGACTTACACACATGGGAGTACAGAAAACCAGAACATGAAAAACCAAAACAGAAAACAAAGAAACTAAGATTCAAATACTAAACTATAACCAAAACTAGAAATAGAACAGAACTTCACAAATAGAAACCAAAACACTGGGCCACCAGCCCAGGATCATGACAGATGATGCTTGTGGTGAGGACAAAAAGGATGATATTTTATTAAGATGCCGGCGGCGTTGTATCTTTCCTTTGCATTTTTGCTTCTTTGGTGAAGGAGACCACTTCTCCAATGATAAAACATACAGTAGGTATGATCCTTCATATCTTGAGTCTGAATGTGCAGGCATGAATTTCAATGTCCCTCCATGGCACATGAATGCCTGAAGTTCTCTTTTCCTCCACTTTTGGCTACATACAGTATGCGGCCAGTCTGTAGCCACATATCTAAAATGGAATTAGTCGGAAGGGAGATGTCCTTCCCGGCCACTGTATTCAAATATAGCGGAGGAATATTGCAGCTCCCACAAACGCATGCCCACTCCTATGTATTTTTAATGGATTTATTCTAAGTTTATGAGAATGCATCAATTTGTTGGAAAATGTAATTACACACTAATCTATGTATATTTATGAGTACTTATTTATTTATGAGTATTTATTAGTTTTTTTTTATTAAGTAACCTAAAAAAACTTACTAAACAACCAAAGTGCCGCATACTTAAATTTGACTTAACAAATATGGAAATCTGGATATTTTGTACGAAGAACAGAGGAGTAAATCTGTCCAAAACCGATGCAACACTTTATCCACAGACCTTCTCTTTATTACGTCAAGTCAAGTTAGACTGGAAAAAATATAATTTCCTAATACCTACTTTCAGATTAGAGCAGTGTTGCAAATTTTTTTAATACATTTTAAGCAGGTTTTAGTTAGCAAACAAATGAATAAATAATAATAAATATGGTTACCTTGAATTGAAAGTCAGCCACTGTAAGTTTGAGATATGCAAAGCAATATGTGGCAGTGTTTGAGGAGCGAGAGAACAGAAGTGTGAGAGAAGAAGGCAAAAGAGAAAGCAGCTGCATTATTTTGGCCCTTTGAAAGTAAACAGCACGCAACATGACCATGATGCAACAGCAGGAAACAAGAGGGTCACCATATCACTTGAAGTGTTTCTACCAGTCAAAGACAAAGACAGGCCCTCTGGTGCACCATAGCACACCTTTAATCTCTTCAAGGTATTTTTCAGACTTTTTAGAACAAACAGACACTGATAAAGAAAAATACAGAAGGTACCAGAGAGAATGGAAGAAAGCTGCACTGCAAAGCAGTTTTTAATTCAACTTCTGAATTTGCTACAGGTGGGAGGATGAGATTCATGCACGGAGGGACACAAATTATTTATTTAGAGTTGATTATAGTCATTAATATAGTAAGAGAGGAGAGAAAGCGACAGAGAGAGATAAATGAGTGCCATTTGTTATCTGCATTAATCAACACGATCTCTGGTGTCAAGGCTGTGGGATGGAGGGAAGATGAAGTGGTAGAAGTGCTGATGAAAAGACATGCAAAGGTTGTGCCACACAGCTGTACATATTTCTTTATAATTTAAAGCTTCAAATACAACCAAACAGCTACTGCCAGCCTTAACACAATTACTGATATTAGTAGCTTGGGGCATCCTATCAGTGAAAACAGAACTCATTATTCAGTAAACAGTACATAACTAATATACCCTACACTTTATACTCAGCAAAAGATCAACTGATTCTTCTCTTCTGCATCATATAAATAAAGAATTTTCAAAAAAAAATGTCATTATTCTCTTTTTTTTGTTTTGGTTGGTCCCTTTATAAAATTATGATGTGTATAGTAAAGGCGTCACAGTGAGTCGTGCATCAGGCTCTTTTGAAGAATTATGTGTAAATCAAATATGATCTATGAATTATGTGTTCATCACTTTAATAAGACACAGATCAAGGTGAATATGGCATAGGTGTGAAGTTGAAATATGATTCCCAGGGTCACAGAGAGTTTCACACTGACACACATAGTGTGAAGAATTACAATAACAATTAACTGACAGCTACCTTAACATAAACAGAGCTAAGGTTTCATTAAAAAAAGGTGTGTAACACTTACACACTCGAGTTACAAACTTATATCATTTTCATGCCATTTAACTTTATAATATTTCATGGAGGACTCTCTTTATAATGGTTTCATGTTGTATTCAAGTGCAGGACCAGTTATTCTTTGAGAAACCTCTACTGCTGACTTTAAATGCACATGTTCATATAGATATACTTTAATTTAAAAGAAAAGACTGTGTCTTATTTTTCATTAGTTGTTCTGTACTCGGCAGTAGACCCATATGAAACAATGTTAGAGAAACTCTTGCAGTGCAATTGGGCATCTAGATTATAACACTAACCAGTTAAACATAAGGACCTGGGGCCTCTATTATAAAACTGACTCACAATCAACTTTGAAGCAGAAAACCTTATATAAACAACTGTTTATAAAAATGTACTTTAATATAGAATTATCTTTTGCATAGAAATGTGACCCTCTCGCTGGTTTTATAGGAGAACTCCTGTTTGGGACACATATGTGCACAAGTCTGGGGTGGACTTTGTAAAAAAATTATTTTAATTAAAAACAGAATACAACAGAGTGCCCATTTAGATAGCAGTAACCATGGCTGGCCTGGCTTTATTGGATCATTGATCTCATCTTCCCAAATGTTTGCTTTTCTCTTTGGGGCCATGGCTACTCTTGATTAAATCCTTGTTCGTGCTGTATAGGATTAAATCAGAAGATCACTTCTGATAAATCAGAAAAAACAAACAAAAAAATAAAAACAAGGGGAAAAAATGGTAAACTAGTAACTCGTTTAGCAGAACATGGCGAGTCCCTTTCTACAGAAATGTATGTTTCTTGTGCTTTTTTCTCACATTAAAACTCACATCTACAAATATGTATACATGTTAACATACATGTTAACTGTTTTGTAGTATTTACACTTATTCAAAATCCCTTAAAAAATCTGCCTGTTGCCTTATACTATACATAACAATGTTAATATAATTACATATTGCCCAACAGGATGTTGGTGTTCAAAACAGAATAGAAGTCTTGATGAAATTTTGAATATTGTATTCCTGTTGACTAAAATGCACGAAGTTTTGCAAAAAAACAAAATGCTTTTGATAATATATGTCTAACCAAAGGAACAAAGAAGGCATGTTTTTTAGTAAGGTGATGGCACATTTAAGAATGAAAGCCATAGCCATGTCATTGTTCAGAAACACATCAGTTCTGTTAGAAATTATTTTGTCCAGATGGAGAAATGTGTGCTAAGGAAAACTGAATAAAGAAATACTTGCAATTACATCCCAAGCCTACAAACACATATAACACACATCAATTTTTAATTATTGCCTAAAGGGATACTTTTTTCATTTGGTTTATGCCACCAAGCAGCTTTTTGTTGATATTTTAATGTCCTGTTATTAAACACAAATAAGAAATGTTTATTGTTTATGGCTGTATAACTCCTTCCAGTGCATAAACAGTAAAATAATCTTGTATCTTTTACAATGTTCTCTTCAAGGCATAGTTTATCAGAGAAAACATTTTCCAGTACCCATAATGTTGTAGCTACATAACATGGACAAAATAAAAAAGCATGCCATATAATATAATGCATCCCAATAAAACAGCGCTACACACTATTAGATGGGACTATTTTTTCCTCTCTCCCTCAGAAAGGGTCTTACAGTTTTTACTATATGCCCATCAGGCAGTTAGTGAGGCAGTGAGTCTGTGTTTTGCAGATATCATTATAGTTTCCTGTTATTTTTTAAATGTCTACTATACTTGAGTAAACAAAATCACAAAATATGTCATTACAGTGCTGACTTTTCTTTAAAATCTCCACTGTGATAATCAGCACTCCCCAGATAGCATCTGGAGGGGATAGCACCCCTCAGATAGCATCATAAGCTGTTTGAAGTTTTCATTTAGTGCAAATACTATGTAGGCAATGGCTTATGAAACGCAGTTTGCGATCACAGCACTAGCAATAGTAGTGTTGTACATGTAGACAACAGTTTAAATTGTTTTGATTACTAAGTGTCTTTATTAAGTTGCAAAAATGTCTCTAAGTTATTATAATGGGAAAAAAAAAATCACCATCTATTCAAGACATCTTTATTGAGTGCTGGAAACATTATTGAAGGCTGCAATGCTGGAAGCAAGGAGAGAAGCCTCATGCTTACAGTACAACATAGCTGTTATTTTATTATTGTGTCCAACCACCAACAGCATGAAGGCCATAATTCACTGGTGCAGAAGAATGACTTCATATGGTCCATTAAGTCCATTCCTCAGGGCATGCCTACACATATGAGCAAGTTACGAAAACAATATTTGCCATATTGCAGCCCAAACTGTATGCAGACAATTACACTTTGTGCAATTAAAGTGCAATCAAAAGGATAAATGACAACAATGCCAGTAAATCCATGCCTTTATTGAGTCCTTGATGGCCCCTTTAGTGTATTACAGTTTGTTAATGTGCTGCTCTATGTATTTTTAATTGCCTCATTATAACCACTGATTTGATCTTCGAGCTGCAGCATAAAATGAGGAAGACGTGCTGTCTGAACTTTGCTGGTTGGGTGAGGGAAAGTCATATGCAGAAATAAAGTATTTGGTATCTTTGTATTTCTCATCCAGCCAAGCCAGGAAGATCTCTCTTCAGCTGATAATATGATCCCTGCTTAATATGATTGTTATGTACGTCATTTGTTTCTCAGAGGGGGATTTGAAAAGATGTAGATTTATAATTAGACTGTGTGTAATGGAACAATTAAATTTTATGCAAGGCTTTGCAAGTTCTCATTCCACACACTAATCAGAAACCAATTTTAGCTGGCATTCAACTGTTTAACTGCCATGGAAACACCATGTTACTAAAGAATGAATGAAAGCTTCTTTTTTTTTTTTTTTTTGCCCAATAATGCAGAGCTAAGTGCAACAACGCATAAAAAAAAAGTTACTTTCTCTTTCAAAATTCACCCCAATTTTACTACAAATCATTAATTATCATTAATATTCTTTATGGTCTTTGCCTTTTAGCCCTCTAATTTTACTGCTTTGATAAGCCACTTTTTGAGCTACTTCAGCCAAATGCCAGAGTGATTCTGGTAAGATAAAAGGGAACATAATTAGTATAAGAACTTAAAGATAATGACGTGATAAGTGCAAGTCTCAGTTTAGAAGGAGGTCAGCTGGGAAATCTTTGGTTTAATATGAACTGAAGTCTGTGCATGTCTAAAACTTAAAAGGTAAAAATGACACGAGAAAAGGGAAGGAGAACAGCAACAGAAAGAGGAATGTGTGCGTGAATGAAAGGCTGCAAAGGGAAAGGGAAAGAAATGAGTTTGATGTTGAAAGTCACTTCTAAAGTTTTTGAAGTAACATCTCCCATTCTGAGAAGTTGCTACCATTTAAATGGTACCATCAAATGGTAGCAACTTTTCACCAGCAGAACTGTTTTTTCTTTTTTAAATGTGATCTCTCTAAATCTTGATTAATTTTTCTTTTCACAAGACTGATTGTGAATAAATAACAATATTGGTAATAGCACTCTATTGATAGTAATTATAAATAACATCTTTAATAATATATATAATATAATATAATATGCCTTTCGATATGTCCAGCCCACCTAATAGTAACAGATCTTTAGTAAAACAAAAATTAAACTAAATATGTATTCTTCTTTTGGCTGCCCCCCTTATGGGTTGCCACAGTGGATCTGCCTCAGTCTCACCAACCCTCTGTGGAGCCTCATGTACTCATTTTTGTCTTGTTTTTCCTCATCACTCCCCATGAAAATCTTAACATCTTCAGCTCTGCCACCTCCAGCTGGGCCTCCTGTCTTTTTGTTAGTGCCACTGTCTCCAAACCTTACAACATGGGAGGTCTCACTACCATCTTGCAAATTTTCCCAGTCACTTTTGCTCTTAGGATAACAGCAAAGGTTGATAATTAAGTGTGTGTGTGTGTGTGTGTGTGTGTGTGTGTGTGTGTGTGTGTGTGTGTGTGTGTGTGTGTGTGTGTGTGTGTGTGTGTGTGTGTGCGTCTCTGTGTGTGTGTCTAAAAAAATAGAAATAGAGGCATGCATCCACAATGGTAATGAGTACTACCAGTACCTCTGCAGCTTAGCGAAACAGAGCTTTTATTATCAGCAAAACACATGTAGAAAAATGAAAAGTCAATAACCAGAACCTAAATGCATACCCACATAAGTTGTAATGACTGCTAGCTTTGCAAACAGACAGACACACAGGTAAATTGACAGGGAATGGGAAATCGACTGTGAACAATAACTGAGCTGGCCAGTTTATGTAGTTCTCAATATTATATTCTTTGGTATTCCAAATACATTGTTTTACTTGTGTTTAAGGTTTGATTAACAGACATTTAAGAGCGATGCATAATATTTCAGAGATTAATGAAAGTTGTAAATTGTAATTGTCGTACACGTGAACAAAAAGTGACTTCCAGGCATGCATGAGTTTAGAATAACTCCTTTACTTGTTTCCTTTTGTTCAGGAAACAGAAACAAGCTGCCTGCAGAGTGCAGCTTGGCTGCATTCCTAAGGCTGTGTACCAAATGACACACACTTCATGAACATTTTGAAAGCTGTATGAATCATAAAATGTCCTCTTATACTAGATCCTTCCAAACACATTCACACTGACAATATTCTGCCCACTTACAAAACTTGGAAAATAAAGTAGCAGGAACCAGGTGATAACACTACTGATTTTCCTTATTACTGAATTACTAGGTGGAGCCCTATTTGGCACAATATGTCATGTACATTTTTTAAATTTCCAAAACTCCAACATGAACATTATACATACATTCCTGGTAGTGCATTGGTCTAACATATTCATTATTCACCTGTCTCCCAATATTTATACACATTTTCACAATTTTTGCTAATTGGAAATACAAAAACACAAGCCCATTAGTACAGCGTGGGCACACTCTGCGGGCCCCTCCTCCCCTCCCTCCTTATCCCACTCAAAGAAAGCCTAAGCTGCCCAAAGTGCCTGTGTGAGCTTTACTCATGCAGACCATAATTAAAATGAACCTACTGTCTGTCAGACTGCAAATGACCAAGATAATAATAACAGTAATAAGCCCAAACAATAAAAATAATAAGACTGGGAGGTGGGATGTCCATTAATGTGTATTAACATGCCTAGTAGAACTATGAGTCGCACATAACCTCCACTGTGGGGTAATTAAAAGATTTGGTTCTACATAATATATATAATAATGTGAGCATAATTTTTGTCTTCTTTTTTTTGCAATAGACCAACTACATCCAATTTATCTTCTTTATAGTAAAGTAATTTACACATTCTCAAGTTAGCTCAACCACTCAGAATATACTCAGATATATATATCACACTGCACACCTACTTTCATGCAACAAATGCTGTTTAGATACCACTTCACAGCCTCTAATGCTGGGACATCATCACCTAGGTGGGTGAAAGGGTATGGCTTCAGAACTCCAAGTTCACTCATCATCTTTATGGTTGGCCATTGAGAAGACAGAGATGACAGGTTCTCACTCACATTAACGAGCTGACAGCAACACGGTGGATGAGAGGGGATGGAGGGATGAAAGACAGAGAGCAATAAAACTGAGATGAGAAGCCCAAGGCCAACAAATGTACTCAGATCTTCTCAATCAAAAGATGAGCCCTCAGGAGGACCTAAGTGAAAGGCAGAAGAAGGTCTATGTGTTTTGTACAGTATTTGTCATTTAAATATTTTTTTAACCATCAATCACAGTACAGAGTAAAAAGATCAAGATCAGAGTTTTTGTTTTTTGTCTGGAGGTGATATTTTGGTGACATATATAGTAAGTGATGTTGCTTAATAATCATATTTACTGTATCAGACCTTTAATATAACATATGGGCAGTCACCTTTTCATTTTAAAGATTTGGAGCCTTGTTTTTGCTTTTTCTTATTCCTCTTCTTCTGTTCAGCTCAAATTGGAACTAATTTTACAATCCAGTATGTAATGGGGTGTCAGTGCACTTGTGTCTTGATATTAATGCACTACTCCAAACATTTGTGGCCATTTTACCTTTCCATACCACTAACCATGATGAGCTTGTACCTCTTGTACAAGCTAAAGCAAGCTGTTCCTCTGGTGAGTTTCAGTGATGAATACTAATGAGCAGGTTACTGAAGTGGAACTTTTCTGCTTCAGATGTGGCACGTTACTGGTGATGGAAAATAACTGCCTTACTTTGAGGATTGCTGAGAATCCGTATGAAGATAGCAATGAGAAAATGAGGATAGAGAGCAGGAGTGTTTGGTTTTTCTGTTTGTGTGTTTTGTGTTAATTCTGGTGCTGAGTCAGCACAGAAGCAACAGCAGGAAGAGACCAAAGGATTTTTGCTGCCAGACAGAAGAAACTCCTCAAGAGGATTCATTCTGTCCCCCTTAATGTGGTCAGGAAGTCTGTGAGCACTTTACAGTGTGAACATATGCATGCCTTTTTATTTTTATTTATTTACTTAATTTTTTGTCTGTCATTTAGTTACTGATGGAACTCGTACTTGCATGCTCCCTGTGTCTAAAGAGTCTAAGCTCTAAGCTGTAGCTTCTGTTTAACTGTGAGTGTGTAACAGATAGTAAGGGTTTGTGTAACCGCAAGCTATTTGGCGGTTTGTTACCAACCCATTTTTCTCCTCAAAGGAATCATATGTCTGACTAAACAAGTCAGTGCTCTTTATGTCATCCTGATACAGCCTGATTAGGTTGGTTGTAGTGGGCTATCTAGCTGTTTAGTTTTAAAAGTGCCAGATTCTTTTGACTGCAAGATAAACACACAGATACTCATTCAGACACACATAAGCATTAAATGCTTTTCTTAGTGAGGAAGGCAGCTTTAGGGGGAGTTTTCACAGGAGGAGGTGAGCTGTCAGGAATTCCAAGCCCTTGAAGTGTCAGAAATGGAAAGTCTGTGTATAAAGATACTGCAAGTGCCTGGCCAACCTACAGGAGATGAATATCTATCTACGCTGCATTAACATCAAACGGAAGCCTTTAGAAGGGAGGCTTCTATCTTCTTCTATCTCAAAATACCATTCATGTTGACTGTCAGACTGCAAATGCTACAAGCCAATGATGTTTCACCACCAACCACCTAAAGTCAGGTCTAGATTGTCATCATAGACGCATAAAGTTTTCTTTGGTTCCACCCCTCACTCTTCACATCTGGTTTTAAAAACACCAAGAACTGTGAAATGGGAAAGATACTTTAATTTTTTGAAAATTAATAAATAAATATCAATCCAAGTGTGTTTTTCATGTCCCAGAACCATATAACAAAAATAATTGAATCCAAAAAAGTGAAGACATTGTAAAATATAGAATAAGGCCAAGATTTGCAAACCATTAAAACTCTACAGGTATGCAAATTTATCAGACCAGGGCCTTCTTTAATCTATTTTTAATGTAACCATGTGCCAAATATTTTCAGCAGGCAACTGCAGAAGCAGGTTTAGCTTTCACTAGAGGTGGGAAGTAGAATTAAGTAGAATTTTGAGGTATCTGTATTTATTTTTCTGACAACTTTTTACTTTTACTCCCTACAGTTTTAAGCAAATATCTGTACTTTCTATTAACATTGTCAAAACAGACTCGTTACTTTAGGTCTAGCACATTTGAGGGGAGTTATTATTTCACATCACTGCACCTTCAAACATCAAACCGATCTGAGCCTAAATGGAGGGAATGATAACACATAAAAGATGGATATTGGTATATCATTCACCTGGGCTTATCGCATACAAATAAATGAAAAAGGCAAAACCATATCATTTATGCATCATTTATAGCACTGTACTCAGGGGTTACAGTGGGCCGGAACGATCAGGCACAGCGTTTGTGGTGCAGATGTCTGTAAGTTGTGGTCACGGTAATTCAGTATCTAGCTAGCGCTACAGAGGGACCATAAAGGGAATAAGGTGTTGTGGCATGTAATTTCAAATACAACGTTTCTATCAGCTGAACAAATATCAGCAAACACACAAATGGTTTGTGTGCAGTCTGTCACACAGTGTGTCTGCTAAAGGTCCAACTGCTGTATTTCCAGGGAGAGAAAAGAGTGAGAGAGAAGTTCACTCAGAGAAAGATGTAAGAAAGAGGACAGGAGAGGAAGAAGAGAGGTTAGATTTAAAGGTAAGGACTGCTCAGTGACATTTGATAAACTGGATATTTATATGATGTGAAGTTATGTTTTTTCATATTGTGAAATGCCCTGTAAAACAAACGGAGGTATACTAACTGTGTTATTCAAAGGTTGCATGACAATACTGCAGTTTAGTGCAGGATTAACAGGCCAGCTTGTCATACTGTGGTGAATTTACAGTAAAGCACAGCAGCAGTGGTGTTCATGGTCAGAGTTAGGTTACATCAAGTGTATCAGAGATGAGTCTGAATTTAAACTCATGATGCTTAGATTCATTCACTGAATTCAACCTTTATTCCAACTGTGTACAGTCAGTATAAAGACAGTATAAACCATATAGTGTCAGCGTAGGAGATGTAAGTCGGCTAAGATAGCTCATGGAACATCTGCTTACATTTTGTGGAATTCAGTTGTGTAAATCCACAAAGAGCAGTAAACATCAGAGCAGCAGCAGCTGATCACAGCCTTCACACAAAGAAAATTTACTGGAGCTCACAATAAAAATTGTTGTGAGTTTTGATTCTTTTCCCCATCCTGAGCCACTACAACTGATTTCTCTCCACCTGCCGAATCCCACTTTAACTCCTGACTGTACTCATTTTTCTGTTTAGGTGATGAGGCAGTCATCCATCTACATTATAGGCAAGAGCAAATAGAACTTTTTTCTTTTAAATTCTCCTTCTTTTTCCTCTGCTCATGTCATACATAACAGTGTTCAAGCTGAGTACATTCATTAGAATTAGAATTTAGATTGAAACGTCCTTCAAAGAGCTACTTTTACTTTCTTAAATTGAGTACACTTCACAGTCTTTACTTTTTCACTTTTACTTGAGTAAAGAAGTTGAATCAGTTCTTCAGCTTTACCAGAGTATTTTTAATACAAGTATCTTTACTTCTACGTAGTTAAGTAAATAATGTCTGTACTTTTACCACCAGTGCTTTTACCACAGAATATGCAGTTGTAAACGGTGCAGTAGGCACTTTGACATTGTCCTGCTAATAATAGGCCTTCCTGGAAATCTGGCCTTCTAATCATCTGAATGGTAGCACATGTTGGTCCAAATCTCATAGACTCTATACTGCCAAAAGTTATTTGCCTCGTCTGCCTTCCCACATATATGAATTTGGGTGGTATCCTATCACACTATCACAGTAAAATTGACTGAGCTCCTGAGAGTGACCCATTCATTCACAGATGTTTGTAGAAGCAGGCTGCATGCCTAGGTGCTTGGTTTTATACACCTGTGGCCAGGGAAGTGATTGGAACACCTGAATTCAATTGTCTGGATGGACGAGTGAATACTTTTGGCAATATAGTGTATAGTGTATATCATTCAGCATTAATAGTGCCTTGACGGTCAAGCGAGTTGCTCATGCCACGTGCACATAATTCAGGTGAGAATGCAACATCCAGGTTTTAATTCTTCAGACCACGAGAAAATTTTCCACTTTGCCTCAGTTTATATTAAATTAGCTAATACTCCAGAAAACATAGCTTTCTAGAAATTGTTTACAAATGTATTTATGTTTTTTTTACTTGTTTGTATGTTTTTGTTTTTTAACATTTGAAGTTTCAGGGATGAACTGTGTTCACTGCTAATATTTATTCTTTTCAGAAGTGATCCTTATCCCACGGAGTGATTTCCACTCAATAATCATATCTGTTTTTAATGCAGCTTTGCAGAAGGTCCAGAAGACAATATCACTATTTCTTTTCAGCCTTGTCCCTAAAGAAACTTCTCTTTATTCTCTGAATCATTTAATGATATTATGTACAATGGCTGATGAAACTCGCAGATTTTTGTATTTAAACAAATGCAATGCATCCACATTTTTCACACGTCAGCTGCACACTGCATGAGCATGAAATTACTGCCAGTCACATGCTACATCAGATTATGTCTTTGAATGCATCAGTACACAGCCAGTTTCATATAAACAAATCAGACTAAATTACAGGCACGGAAGAGGGGCACGTATGCTTATTCTTGTTTATTATTCTTGTTTTAGGAGATAAAAATGCCATGGGGTAAAGCCATTGGGAACTCATTTTGGGTCAATATTAAAATGAAAGTGACAAAAAACATAATGAAAGGCTGGGGAAGTTATATGGCAAGCACTTAAAAGCAAGATAAGTAAGCTGCTAGGCAGCACGAATTTCAGCCAGACTTTTCCTTTTAAAAGCATCAGCATGACAAACGTTGGAGATCAATTATCTAACAAGCCATCAACACTTTCATGTGTGCAGACCATTTTTTAAATATGTATTTATTTATATATTTAGATTTTTCTCACATGGAGTCTGCAGCAGGACTGTGCTGTATGATCCACACATGGCAAGTGTTTCTAAGTATGCTGCTGTTTTTCGTTTAATTATTTTAAAGACATTACATTGACCTTGACCTCTCTACAGTGGTCAGCCACAGAAAGAAAAATATGACATACAGACCAGAAAATGAATTAAAAAGACATATTTGTCACAAAGTTTATCTTTCTGTATTAACTTATTGGTTTATGGTTATGGTCTTCCACATCTTTTCATTCATGACCTTTTTAGTAAGCCCTATCTAAAATATGCCATATAGACTATATGTCCTTTGAGTGCTCTATTCTGTAGGACATTGTGCCTTCACTAACCCAATAAGAGCTTGGAAAGATGATATAGTCAAGACAAAAGCCCAAAACCCCAGCTCTCAGCCTCAGTGAAATACACTAATGGAAACATATAGCTTTCAGTTTGCTAAACAGAAAGCAGTGGACTGTATTTTGGAATTCAAGCACGAACAATGTAAAATATGTAACTGTCTTAGAGAAATGTTGTGGTCTGGAGGTTGCTTAAAGAGACAATTTTGTATCTGTGGATGTGTCTTTGGTGTGTGTCTTACCCACGGTTAGCTGACCAGTCAGTTGTCCCTGTTCATTCCTAGCATTGACAGTCACATTTCTGTCTGACTGGAGGATCAATGGACTGTCCTAAAGGAAACAGCAGAGAGAAAGATGATTAAGAGAGTAGCAACTTGTATATTTCTTACATTTCAACATAACCATAAATACCAAAATAGCTTCATGGTTTCCATATGCACCTATTTTCTTTACTTTGTTTCTGTCCCTTGAGGGCTCTCACTTCTCTGGACACTGTTCAACCAACCAAACAATACTGTTTCCACTTGTATCAACTGTCACACTTTACTCTTACCTCCCTCTCCTCTGCCAGCACAACATACTTTGCATTTAATTTGCATAATCCATTCAAAATGCCATCCATTTGTGATTGTGTTTGCTTGGTTTGAATTGTATCTGTGTGTATGTCTGTGAAAAGGCAATTATTCTCAACCTAAATGTTGTAAATGCAACTGTGACCCTGACCTTTGCTTTCCTTTTAAAAGTCAGACTGAGCCACATGCTGCTGACTTTGGTTTACATTGAGTGGATATGTGTTGCAATGAATGCAAACTTGATGTCTGCCATTTTCATTAGCTTACAAAAACAATCTAACATCTCTTTCTCACTCTCTCCCTCTTACTTTCAGAACCACCCCTCCCATCTTTCTCAGTCTGCTGACTCTTCCCACTTATATACTTAACCAAGTTTCCCCTTCTCTCATTATATCTCTGCACTTGCATCAGTTTCTTTTTTTATTCTCTTTCTCTTCTCCGCCTCTCTCACTCTACCCTTTAAATTGCTTATTTGTTTTGGCTGCATGAAATGAATAGCTCACAGGTGACCCAATTTCTCTGTTGATTTCCCCAAATTAATATCTTGCTGCATTCCAGTCTGAATTCCAAATGAGCATTGTGTTAAAATTGGAAAGTCGTTGATCCGTTGAAATGGGGGGGAAAAAAAATCCTTTTTTCCCCTTTCCATCCTCTTCGAACCGAATCTCCCTCATTCACCCGCCCATTCTGAAGTATAAACATACATGAGACAACATGTGGCAAACAGCATTTGCGTCTGACTGCACAGGATGTGGGCACCTCAGATCCACACTTTGATAAACACATATTCTTGATGTGAACACATACAAACATTAACACCTGAAAGGGCACTTAGGAACAGCTCAAAGAACTCCAGCTTTTGTGCATGCATACACAGACACACATAATCTAGTCATACAGACGCAGGTAACAAATTTGCCAAACAACAAATGAGTGTTCCACTCATTTTATTGTGCAATGCATGTCTTTTCTGTTTCCTAACACATGTATGCTGGATTAATTATTTTCAACAGGGTGTATGATAGGCTTCCCTGTATTATCTTTCCACTCTGTTAAAAGTGAAGGGTGCTTTGAAAAGTATGACAGATGTAATGTGCTTTGAATCATTCCAGCTCAATGGGCGGTATGCATGAACATGCCTGATCTTGTTCTATTAAGGCAAAACTCTGTCATTTTGAAGTGCAACCATCGATGAGAGGTCTTATTTGATTAAGCATTTATATACAAATGCATGGATATAATGGGTCCAAATAATTACGGCACGTTAAACCGTTGCTGATGTCTATTTATATAATAACTGATAAAGCCAACCAATCTGAATGGTTATCTGGAATGTGAGAAAAATTAACGATACTGGCTTGTCCTTCTTGATGAGAAAATTGTCAGTTCTCTCAAAAGGACATTAGCAGTAATCAAAGATTGAAAATAAAGAGCTTTTTGTCACTTGGATTACTAATTCTATTAAAGTAAGATCTTGTATTCACTCATGTTGGCACACTATACCCCAATGATCTTAATATCTTAAGTTCTTTATTATCACTGTAAAAAATAAAGAGAAATTTATTATGATGCATTAGCCCATTCTGCTAGTTCAGAGCATGTTCCTACCATGTGAAGAATGGGCTATAGACACAATCATCAGATAATTAAAGGCCCTGGCAGCTGCATAATGAATACTTTACCTGGTGTTACTGTTTGCTTCCCTTAAAGTCACTATGAGAGTGCTGCAGAGGAAATTCAGTTTCAAGGATCATAGTTCATATTTAGTATGCATACTACTTAAGCTACCACTTGCACACAAAAACCTCACAGTGAGAAGGCCTAGGTTTGAATCCACCTTGGCCAGGGCCTTTCAGTGTGGAATTTGTATGTTCTCCCCGTGTCTGCGTGGGTTTTCTTCGGGTACTCCGATTTCCTCCCACAGTCCAAAGACCTACAGTTCATGGAGTTAGGTTAATTGGTGTTTCTAAATTGCCCATAGGTGTGAATGTGAGTGTGAATGGTCGACTGTCTCTCTGTGGTAGCCCTGCGACAGGCAGGCGACCTGTACAGCAGAGATCTTCAAATCCAGGCCTCGAGAACCCCTGTCCTGCAGGTTTTAGATGTGTCTCTGCTTCAACACACCTGAGCCAAATATAGAAGTCATTAGCAGGACTCTGGAGAACTTGACTGCATACTGAGAAGGTAATTCAGCCATTTGGTTCAGGTATGTTGGATCAGGAACACATCTAAAACTTGCAGGACACTGGGCCACGGATTTGAGGATCCCTGCTGTACAGGGTGTACCCTGCCTCTCGCCCTATGATAGCTGGGATAGGCTCCAGCCCCCCACGACCCTGAAAAGGATAAGCAGAAGAGAATGGATGGATAGTGTTCCTAGTGTTGACAAACACACTCATTTATCCTGAGATAAATTTTGTTCTTTTTAAAGTGTACAATTGAGCACAGAGGTACATAGACACACATGCATAAAGCTTGTGCATTTAAAAATAATTTTAATAAAGTTGGCAATTTTTACCAAAAAGTTTACCCCAGCCTCTATTGATAATGTGCTTAGAGCTTGTTCCTGTGCTGCCATGATTAGTGCCTCTGTTCTATCTTCCAGTCCAGATTTGCCCAGCCATTGGTAGGATTTTTCGACATCAGCCACTTCTTTTATCTGCCGGTGGTACATGCCATGCAGGGGCCTGTCCTTCCACGATGCTTCCTGTTCTTTCTCCTGTTCTTTCTTGGGTTTCTGCTGCCATGAGGTATTCACTAAGCATGTGATCATTTGTGGCCATCTTCCTGATGTATTCATGGATCTTTGTTGCTTCATCTAGGAGAGTGGTTATGAAACTAACTAGTCATCAGCCTCCTTTCTTCCACTTAGCATACAGTCTCAGGGTGCTGGATTTGGAGTGAAACCTTCCATGCATGGTAAGGAGCTTTCTTGTCTCCTCCTCTGGCCGGCTTATTATCCCAGCAAGGCATCTGACAACTGGCAGGGCGTAGCTGTTGATTGCCTGGATCTTGTTCTTCACATTCAGCTGACTCTTCAGGACTTACCTTACTCTCTGGAGGTACTTGGTGGTTGCAGCTTTCCTAGTGGCCTCTTCATGAGTCCCATTTGACTGTGGGACTTGAAGGTACTTGTAGCTGTCCTCAATGTCTGCAGTGATACCTTCTGGTAGTGCAATCCCCTCAATTCTGACTACCTTCCCACTCTTTGTTACCATCCAACTATGCTGAGAGAGCATATTTCTCCCATATTGGCTTCTCTTAATTGGCTCCCTCTTCAATCCAGAATTGAATTTAAAATTTGTCTCCTCACATACAAGGTTTTGAATAATCAGGCCCCATCTTATCTTAACCTGATAAAGCCGAACGTGTCTTCGGGGACACAGCGTGGGTCAAATTTCCCACTATTTGCGGACTTCTTGCAACAATTATCATAATAACCCTATATTGGCTGTGAAGCGCAGCTTTTCAGCTCTCAGAAACCATTGAAATTTTCTGATAGGACAAACGGTCATGTAAATACGGTAATTCAAAGTGCGTTTGATCAGACGTGTTAACCAGCTGTTCATGGCAGGTAAGGGCAGGTCACAGGTGCATCAGCGGCATTTGCCCAGTGTGATAGGGTTAAAGAACTCATAGTACTGTATCACCCCAGTAGAGCACTTTGCTCTCAGACTACTGGTGTACTTGTGGTCCCTAGGATAATTTAGCTTATAGTTAGGGCTGGATCAAGGTACCTTGAACCCTCCCTTACTTATGCTGCTATAAACCTAGGATGCTGAGGGGTTCCCATGATGCGCTGGAGTATTTCTTTTCACCTCTTTTTACTTTGTTTATACACCACTCCACATGTAATCATTATTTATTATTAATCTCTGGCTCTCTTCCACAGCATGTCTTTTGTCCTGTCTCTCCCTCAGCCCCAACCGGTGTGGCAGATGACTGCCCCACCCTGAGCCTGGTTCTGCAGGAGGTTTCTTCCTGTTAAAAGGAAGTTTTTCCTTCCCACTGTCACCAGTGCTTGCTCATAGGGGGTCATTTTGATTGTTGGGTTTTCTGTGTAATTATCGTAGGGTCTTTACCTTACAATATCAAGCATCTTGAGGCGACTGTTGTGATTTGGCGCTATATAAATAAAATTGAATTGAATTGAATTGAATCGAATCTGGCTGAGCGGGTTCAGGCCTATACAGAACAGCAGTGGGGGCAGAGCATCTCCTTGGTAAATCCCAGGCTTGATGGTGACTTGTGCAATTGGCTTGAAGTTGGCCTCTAATGTTGTTCTCCCCATTGTTCTTCCCATTGAACTCTTTATAAAGACTCTTAGGGTCCCGTTGATCTTGTATTGTATAGTTCTAAGCATTCCAGGACCCATGTGTGCAGCATCGAATTATAGGCTTTCTTGTAATCAATCCAGGTGGTGCACAGGTTGGTCAGTCTTGTCGCACAGTACTGAGTGACTGTTCTATCTACCAGCAGCTGGTGTTTTGCTCCCCTAGTACCAATTCCGTTCTGGGCCCCGCTCATGTATTGAGCTATCTGTCTGTTCATCTTAGCTGATATGACAGGAGTTTCCATGTTGTGCTGGGGCAGGTTATTGGCCAGTAGTTGGATGGGACCGGTCCCTTCTGGGGATTCTTGGGAATAAAGACCATCCGGCCTTCAGTCACCCATTCTGGGTGTGTCTTATCATTTAGCAGCTGGTTCATTTGTCCTGCCGGGCACTCTTGGAGTGCAGTTACCATCTTTATCCAGTAAGTGTGAATCATGTCAAGGTCTTGTGCTGTCCTGCTCTTCATATTTGAAACTCTATATCTGCCACTGTGATGGAGCGTGTTCTGTGAGGTTGCTGTGGTCTGCTCTTAGATGCACTAGCCACTGAACATTGTTGTTGTGTTGCTTCTCTCATATGCTCATCCAGTATTGCTCCCTCTCCAAACTTGGTGTGGGTGCTGTTCTCATATTGTTCCCTTGCCACTGAGAGTACACCTTGGATGGTTCAGTGGAGAACATCTGGTTTATTCTCCTGGCTTCTATCTCTCTGGTATACCTCTTTAAGCAGTTAGCCAAGGCTGTAAGGCTGTAAGGCTTGGCAGTTTCTAAGGCCTAATAATCACACCTTTCTGCAGTTCTGAGAGCCATAGCTATGCTGCCTTGATCTTGACCTTTTCTTTTCCATGAGAGTACTGCTCCTTGTGGCTGCTCATCTTATAGCCAAGCAATCTCAAGGATCACTGTTGCCATGGTATAGATCAGCTGGTTGG
Source organism: Archocentrus centrarchus (assembly GCF_007364275.1). Taxonomy (NCBI): domain Eukaryota; kingdom Metazoa; phylum Chordata; class Actinopteri; order Cichliformes; family Cichlidae; genus Archocentrus; species Archocentrus centrarchus. The sequence continues at coordinate 28,103,848 of NC_044346.1, read as the reverse complement.
TTTCAGTGGCCTGGGAGCTTGAGGGTCCTGTGCAGTATCTTAGCTCTTCCTAGGACTGCCCTCTTCTGACCAGTGTTAATTTCGTTGACAAAATATTTTAATCATAGTTTTGTCAGCGACTCTTTTTCATGACGAAAACGAGACGATAACTAAATAAAAACTACCTAAAAGGATAAAAACGATAGCAAAATTAATTGACACTTTTGTCAACGAATGAAAACGAGGCGAAAATGCTTGGTGGGGACGACATCCAATCAGAACTTATTTAATTTGTGAAAGGCAGGGACAAGTTAGGAAACGCACAGTTACACAATTTGCTCTAAACCGAAAGGCCAAACCAGCCTGTGATTTGTCTTTACTTCCGATAGAAACAAGTTATGTAACAAGGTCAGCAGGGAGAAAGAGAAGAGCTGATGTATGGACACATTTGTCCCTTTGACATTGTGACAAACAAAATGATGTGTAACCATGTGGGGCAACTATCTCCTGTAAAAACACGACACATCTTAAACGACATCTGCAAACCAGTCACCCAGATCTCCATTGCAAAGGTCAGCATTTTAATGTCACGCAGGGTAAAGTGTTGTTCCCAGTTTAGCGTTTGTGTTTACAGAAAATCTCCACGCCGCGGTGGATTAGCCTTTCCTAATCTTAGTCCTGAACACTGCCCTGTACCTGTATGTGGCTCATACAGCGTGTCCTGCTGTAACACGCTCATATTATCTCAGTAAGGTGGTGTTAATGATCAGGTGTGTGGCAAGCAGGTGAAACGCTAATGTTAATATTATTAATAATATTCCATAACTTTTAATAAATGTTTCATTTTGTGTAAGTGTGTATAATGACTTATTCAAGGGAACTGAAGAAAAAGCATTTACATTAAATCGACTGTAGATTTAGTTGACTATATTCTTATGATAATTAATCGACTAAAACTAAAACTATTCAGGTGACTAAATTATGACTAAAACTAAATTACATTTTTGTCAAAAGACCATGACTAAAACTAAATAAAATTTGCTGTCAAAATGAACACCTGTTCTGGACAAAGGTCTTGGATGTCGTTCCTGTATCCACTATTGTACCTGGAATTGTATGCATTTTGTATATATATATACAATGCATACGCCAGTGTTAGTGCAAATGCAGACATATCTCAGATATGCTTTGCGTTGTCCGTTCATCATTGTCCCTCTTGTTTTGTTGTCAGTGTCTCACTCATAAATCTCTCCTCATAGTGTAAAATATGCACTGAGAAACAAATAAAGTCACACGCATCATGCTCTCTCTTGTGAGCTGACACAACATACACCATTGCACCATTAATTAAGTTAATAGTTAATTTTGCTTTGATTATGGATACAGGCACACGGCTGCCAGCCTGAGGTAGCCAATGTAATTAGTCAGGTAATAATAAGCTGTAGACGGGTGGCTCATCATCACAGCCTCCAGCTTCCAGTACAGATGGGTCCTAAAAACAGCTCTCAGCTCGCCTCATTCATTGGTATGTCACTGACTGTCTGACTATTCTGGTCTGGACACAAGGTTCAAAATGATTTTTATTTAGTTATCACTCTAGCTTTCAACTCTCCTGTCTGTCTCTTATGATCGGTCTCACAAGCTGTCTGACTTCATACATTAGCTGCCTCAATAGCAATATAGTCAAGCCTCATCCAAAATGCATGTGACTGATCTGTCTTTGCCATGAGCATAATAACAGCTTTTAGCTCTCCTGACTGTCTCTCTGATTGCTTGACTCACTAACAGAATGTCTCTTTAAATGGCTATGGATGTATGCTGAACAGGAGATAGTTCTAGTGGTCAGGGTAATAAAAAGCTTTAATCTCTCCTGTCTCTCCAACTATCCAAAGTGATTACCTCTTCCACGACTCTACCTGTACAATAACCACTCAAATTCAAACCTTTAGGAATCAGTGATGTTACTGTTTGAATGTGGGACAACATATGAGGAAAACCATTTGTAGAAAATTAACATCTCAATATAAGTGTCTCTTTATTGATATGTGAGGAACTTTCTCATTAGAAAAGTCATCTAAAGCTTTGCTGTTGAAGGAGTTAAGAATATAAAATTGTTTTAATTTATCAGTTAAGTCAATTATATAGTAAACCATTCAGGGCTAAACATAATACCAAACACTGTATGATAAAATGCCTGTGGGGTTCCCCAATTCCTCTTTCAAATTTAATTCAGCTATCTAGCATAGCATATTAAATAATGTGCTTGGTGGTGTGAAGTGCTAATGTGCTGTTTTCTGTTCCCACAACCATATAACAAGTGACAATAAACCAGCAGTGCCTTTGAATATACTCTGGGAATTCGGATTGAATATGTTGAAGGTTTTAATGTCCATTCATGAGTCTTGTCATCTGTTTAGCATGTCATCAGTGTTTTGTACAAGACTTTTGTTTAAAGGTTTGAGATCAGCTTAATTTAGTTAAATCTCAATATGAGCATGAGATTGAGCCAGCAAATTCAGCCAGGAAATGCCTTCTAAATTTGGTGACGTGCCTTATCACTCAGGTGCGATGAGCTAGCTGAGGAAATTTGTCAGTTCATAGAAAGTAAGAAAGAAATGGAATAAGAGATGAACTAAATAGCTTGTTTTTTTTCTTGTATCTGGACGTTTTGCTGATATCACATCACAGTTTTTATCTGAAAAATTTGCAATTTTTTATCAGCTTGAAATATTCTCATTTTCCCTGATATTTTTGAAGTAAATTATAAGTTTATATTTTATTTAATGTGTTGAGGGAAACGCTGCTTATCATGGCCATTCAAATTCATATTGCTGATGAAAATATTTTCAGTTTTAGACTGTTCAATAAAGGTTTCCTGTTTGGCCTGCGACTGTGTTTTTAATTTTGGCCTATTCTGTGAGTTTGACACCCCTGATCTAGGAGGTCACAAAAGACCACAGAACACATCTAAAGAACTTCAGGCCTCACTTATGGTCAGTGTTCATAGTCCAACAATAAGAAAGAGACTGGGAAAACCCTCTGCTGACCAAAAAGAACACAAAGACTCGTCTCCCATTTGCCAAATAACATCTCGATGATCCCCAGACTCTGATTCTGTGGACTGATGAGACAAAGTTGGAGTTTTTGGAAGTTTGAGTCCCATTATATTGGCATAAACTAACAGAGGGTGGGCTTCATGAACACTGACAAAATGGCAGAAGGTGGGGAACAAGAGGTATACTAGGTACAGAGGGACAAGAGGTGTACATAGGGACCTCCCAGCTCCAGGGTTGCACAGTGGATAAATCTTACAAAGAGCAAAGAGAGAACAAAGAAGTGTGGGAGAAAGATAGAGATGGGAGGCAGGGTAGACTAAACACCAGAGCAGTCTGTTTTAGAGATAGACACACCAAATAGATCTATAACCCAAGTCGCTGCGTCAGCCCCCTGCTTTCGCTGCTTCTTCATGATAATGTATGGTGCTTAAACGACCAGTCAACAAAGTCACACTTCAAAGAAAATAAAATGCCAGTTGAGAAAGAAATACTTTAGAAGACTTAAGTTTGACGTGCTACTTTTACAATACTGCCTTACAACTGGAGCTCATAATGTGCACTTCAGGTTGTCCTGGAAAATAATATTTAAGGAATATATGCAAAACATGCATAGACTTTTATAATGTGAATCTAGCAACGTACTCAGTTTGTGATTTGTGCATGGTAGTAGCTTCTATTTGACTTGAATGATTTCTGAATGTTTCTAACCATATGATACTCATAGCCTCTGGAGTTGCTGCTTATAGTTTCCTTTTTTTTGTTTCAAACTGTTCTAAAACTTTGATGTGGTATTAAATCCATCTGATGGATTCATACATAATCATTCAGAAAATCAATTTAAGATATTATTAATATAATAGTCTTAAGCCAACAATATGATAATACTGTTAGTGCTGCTGGAGGGATTGCCATGATAATAATCAAAAAGTAATTTAAAGAACGAAAAGACTCAATCTTCTTTATTGCAAAATCTTAAGTATACAAACTATGCAAATATTATACTAATTAACAAATCATCTAGTATACCCCAACACGCACGAAAAGAAAGAAAGAAAGAAGAAAGAAGAAAGAAAGAAAGAAAAGAAGAAAAAAAAAAAGAAAGAAAAAGAAAGAAAGAAAGAAAAAAAAAAAGAAAGAAAAAGAAAGAAAGAGAAAGAAGAAAGACAAATAGAAAGAAAGAAAGAAAGAAAGAAAAACGTTTACTACTTATTTCTGGCTCACCATAATAATACATATCTGACTGGTATTATTTACAGTAGTGTTATATTATCTACATACACAGATTTATTTATTATTTATCATTTTATTTTTATTTTTTTAGTCTCCACATTGGTCTGTACAATACATGTACTCACAATCAAAGTCATTATTCGCTCATGAACCTTTATTAAGTATACCATTTGTGTTCAAACATTAATAAGCTTTAAGAACTGAATTCAGAAATCTCATTTAGAGACACAGACAGAACAGCCATATCAGCACTGACAAATGTCTTTGGTTACATCGTGGCCATATAAGTAAATTCTCCCTCAAGTCCTGTGTCCTGTGGAACGGTTGAGGACAGGGAAAGAGAAAAGATAAGTGGAGAGGATGGAGGCGGAGAGGAGAACAGAGCAGATAAAGTTGCGGTGCTTCGTTTGCCACAAAATATTCCCCTGTGATTCAAATACTTCAGGTGAAACAGAAATAAGTTAACTGTACAAGTTTTTGTTTGTAAAAGTATGCAAGCCATGATGGTGACAGTCCTTTGAGTCAATATGTGCATGAAGTGTACGGGTATGGGTCCATGACAATATATTTTATATTGTTTACAAGAATGTCTCTAATGTATGTGTTCTTGTTGATGTGTTTATGTGTATTCATGCCTACCTACACAGGCATGTGTTGGTGCTAATAGATTATTGATTAGGGTCAGTTTCTGAGACCTTCAGTGGTAGACACGGTAACACACTTACACACAGACTTGTAGTCTCTGAATAATTTTACTAAAAACAATATAATATGGCTACTCCTGGATTTATTTATTTATATAGTTTCTACCCCACTCATCACTCAACGGGGCTTGTGCTTTGATAGTTTCTAATGCCTAGTTTTAAGTTTCGTTCTGCAGTCATGGATTCTACACAGCAATCTTACAAATGAAACTGTATTAAAAAAATAATTGAAGATTTCATACCAATCATTATATCTATTTCATTGCTCTGGTATCCCTCTTTCCTCTTGTGGTTTCCTTGCTGTCCCTGTTCAACTCAATTCTCCAAGGGATCATAACAGATCCTTTTTCATTTGTGCTGAATCCACAAGTATGTGGGTTCTGCTATGTGTGCGTGTGTGCGTGTGTGCGTGTGTGCGTGCGCATGTGCATGTCCATGTGTGTGTGTGTGTGCGTGCGCGTGCGAGAGAGAGCAGGAGAGAGTCCATTTTTTTCTTTAATGGCCACACAGAAGTTTCTCTTTAACCCTGTCACCCCTGCAAAGTCAGAACAATCCATTCCATCAAAACAGGGCAGATCAGATAGCTCTCATAACTACCAGAAATAAATAATACTTATATTTCTGATCTATGACTAGCCTACAGGCTGCAGTTTCAGTGCTAATCTATATCAGTTATCTTTGCTAGTTTATCCTTTCCCTCAAGGTTATCCAATTTAAGCTTTAATGTGCATTACAGAAGTAGTAAATTAAACCTAACTAAACCTCAAATAGAAGTAAGCAATACCACTAACACTGACTGTAGCTGGGCATTTTTGTTTTTCCAGTTATTGATGTAAGCATTCAGAGCATGCAATTTACAGAGGCATGTGTTCCAAAGTGACTTGTTAGTTAAATGTCTTTCACTTTAACCTCACTACTTACTTTTATCCAGCTCAACCCCACTATCCTATAGTAATAACCACTGAATAATGTATGCTGGGCCTTTCGCACTTACCCTAGAGAAGCAGTGTTGGAAGGATATGGCTTCTTCAAATTTAATACTCTGATTCACTGGGGGCTTGAGGCTGGTGGGAATTTTCATGTTCCTATTTTCTATAAAGACCCAAGCTTGTTAAATAGTACAAGAAAAATGCTGTCCAATTATTTGTCTGCTTAGAAATGCTTTGAAGAAGGAATCGGGCAGAATTTGTGAGATTTTTCAGAACTTTTTTTCAATGGACCAAAGTTTTAGAGTGTTTGTCTTATAGGATTTGTATAATTTATTCTGTGCCAAAAACCAATTAAGTGTAACAATTAGCTCTTTGGCTGCAAAATGATAAATCGCTAAGCTTGTTTAGCCGTGCAAATTCCATGCAATTTTATCACTCTTTGCATGAAGACAATCAAGGGAGGAAAATAATTGTTTTTTTCAAACACCATCTCTAACATCCTTTACTGGGGCAACCTTTGTGCTTGTATTTCGTTTCCAAACTGAGGTTTTAATCAGAGCTCCTCTGGGCTTTTTAGCTCATTTTCTAGCAATTCAGTATATCTTGCAGTTGTTAGTGTCTCATTGCTGTGACAGGGATTTCCTGATGTTGGCCTCTCTGGAGAGCTCTCAGCCATGTGATGAAATCCCCAGTCGAGTAGCTGCCTTCATAATTACTGGGAATGGTTTACAAGGATGGGACATAAGAGAGATGAAGTGGATTCTCTTGATGGCAAAACATTGCATAAAATGGGACATGGGAATGGTTTACAGAGATGAGAGGAGTGTGAGAGCAACAAGTAGGAATTTAAGAATTGAGGAGATATAAGATGATGACGACAAAAAGGACAGAATGTGATTCCAACCCGTGGAACTAATAAGCCTGTTGAAAATCATTCATTTCAGTAACATGCAGTGAGCATGATGTGTCATTATGTGATACCATGAAAAGGTATCACATAATGAAAAGGCATCAATTCCTGCCTGCCATCCAGGTACCAGAGTAATGCAAGAGTGACTTGGACTTCATTTGCCCTTGATGATGGGCAGTATTTTGCATTAGTATTGGGGATCCTGTAAAACAAATGAAAAAACATTTTTATCCTAAAGGGAGTGGTCTCCTTGAGAATTGCAATGCCTTGATCCATAAGGCACGAGGAGTCACTAAATGGTTTGATGAGTATAAAATGATTCTGGATTGAAAACAGATTACTGATTATTTTAATATGCTCCAAAAATTAAACAAAGGATATAGCTTTGCTAAGCTCAAGAATATACAGTACATAAATAGCAGTATAGTATTAGTATTGACTGATGACTGACTCAGATCAAAGTTCAGCAAAATTCCATGCAGTTTTAATAACCCGTTACATGAAGACAATCTTCTTGTAAAATTTACTGTTGAAACCTTTCATATTTGACCTGTGGAGGCTATAATTACCTCCGCCAAGGAGGTTATGTTTTCGGTCGCGCTGGTTTGTTTCTCTGTTAATCAGCAGGATTACTCCAAAAGTTATGAACGGATTTCGATGAAATTTTGTGAAGTGGTTGGAAATGACAAGAGGAAGAAGTGATTACATTTTGGCGGTGATCCAGATCACGATCTGGATCCAGGAATTTTTTTAAGGATTCTTCACTATTGCAGGATAGGGGGATTTTAATAATTTAGCTTCTAACTCCGAAACACAAGGCACAAAAGCCTGAAAAAAAATTAGAGTGTAACATAGTCACATGTTCTATCAAACAACATAGTGAGGCGACGATCATTTTTTTATCGTTTACTGCTCAGATGATCCTAGCGTCTGGGAAAGATGCAAGATTATTTCACAACATTTAGATACATGTATTACAGCGTCAGTGACCCTATGGCCTTGGTGGAGGTTTGCGCTCTCTGAGTGCTTCTAGTTATTTTATTTTTTTTTAACAAATTGCATTTGGGGTAGGAAATACACTATGGGTTACTTTCCAGCATATCATATCTACAATTTTCAAAGGCAAACTTTTTTGTCCTTTTTCTCTTCTTTTTACTTTTCACCAATCTCTTAACTGTCCTCTCTTCAGTTAGCTTTTAAAAAGTTGTTTTGCAAACTGACAACCCTCGGCTTATTTACTTCTTTGATATATACTTCTTTGATCTGTATGTAATGTTTAGCCCTTAATTTTAATTCCCTTTGTTGTGTTATGTTGTTGCTTGTCTTTCCTTTCTTCACACCATGACTGTGCATTTACTACTCTTTCACATCTAAACAGAGCATTAATGAATAATGAAGTGAACAACTTTCAGTCATCCATATACAATTTCTGATGCTGGATCACATATAAACAAACAGACAGACAGACAGATCATCCCTCTTAGTAAATGATCTATTAATTGATCAACATATTGATTTATTCTGCCTCACAGAGACCAGGATGCAGGAGGATGATTGTGTTAGTTTAAATGAATAAACACCCCTAAGTCATAATAATTGTCAGAATCCTCAAAGCACAGGCTAAAGAGGAGGAGTAGCAGCAATCTTCCACTCCAGCTTATTGATTAACCAAAGACCCAGACACAGTTTTAATTAATTTGCAAGCCTGACTCTTAGCCCTGCCTTTATTGTTATCCATCATCCACCTGGCCTTTACTTTACTAATTTCTCAGACTTTTTATCTGATTTAGTGCACAATTCAGATAAAATAATTATAGTGGGTGATTTTAATATCCATAAAAACAGACAGAATTTCTAGCCGTAGCCAGGTGGCGGAAGGCTTCTTCCTTGGTGGCCTCAGAGTCTCATCTCTGCTCTTTGCAGATGATGCGGTCCTGTTGGCTTCATCAGGGGGTGCCTCCAGCTTGCAGGGGAACGATTCGCAGCCAAGTGTGAAGCGGCCGGCATGAGAATCAGCACCTCTAAGTCTGAGGCCATGGTCCTCAGCCGGAAAAGGGTGGAGTGCCCTCTCCATCTCAGGAACGAGTTCTTGCCCCAGGTGGAGGAGTTCAAGTATCTCGGGGTCTTGTTCAAGAGTGATGGAAGAAGGGAGCGGGAGATCGACAGATGGATCGGGGCTGCTTCTGCAGTGATGCGGATGCTGCACCGGTCTGTCATGGTGAAGAGGGAGCTTAGTGTAAAAGCGAAGCTCTCGATTTACCGGTCGATCTACGTTCCTGCCCTCACCTATGGTCACGAGCTTTGGGTAGTGACCGAAAGAATAAGATCATGAATACAAGCGGCAGAAATGAGTTTCCTTCGAAGGGTGGCTGGCCTCTCCCTTAGAGATAAGGTGAGGAGTGCGGCCATCCGGGAGGGGATCAGAGTAGAGCCGCTGCTCCTCCACATCGAAAGAAGCCAGTTGAGGTGGCTAAGGCATCTGATTAGGATGCCTCCTGGCCGCCTCTTGGGTGAGGTGTTTCGGGCATGTCCCACCGGTAGGAGGCTCCGTGGTAGACCCAGGACACGCTGGAGAGATTATATCTCTCGGCTGGACTGGGAACGCCTTGGGGTCCCTCTGGATGAGCTGGAGGTGGTGGGGGAGAGGGAAGCCTGGGCTTCTCTGCTTAGGCTCCTGCCCCGCGACCCGGCCCCGGATAAGCGGAAGAGAATGGATGGATGGATTTTAATATCCATGTAGATGCTGAAAATGAACCTCAACACTGCATTTATTTTATTAGATGACAATTGGCTTCTTTCAAAATGCAAATGAGCCTACCCACCACATTAACCACACTTTGGATCTTGTTCTGACATATGGCATAGAAACTGAACATTTAACAGTATTCCCTGAAAACCCTCTTTTGTCTGATCGTTGCTTAACAACATTTAAATTTACAATAATGGATCACACAGCAGTGGGAAATAAATTTCATTACAGTAGAAGTCTAGAAGTTTAAGGACATATTTTCTCCATTATTATCTCCTTCAATGCCATGTGCCAACACAATGCAGAGCAGCTACCTAAACTCTACCCACACATTATCTCATCAGTAGCTTTACATCCTTGCTGCATACAACTTTACAACACAGCTTAAAGCAGATAACCCATAAGCTGGAGAGGAAATGCAGTCTCACTAATTTAGAAGATCTTAGAAGAGTTTGTTGCTCTTTTAAAAAAAAATCCTCCGTAAAGCTAGGACATCTTACTATTTAACATTGACTGAAGACAATAAGAACAACCACAGCACTGTAGCCAAACTGACAAAGAATTAGAACTCTGTTGAGACGAGTATTCTTTTTTTTTTTAAAGGGGGATAAAATAGAAAAAAAAAGATAAGAGGACAGAGCACAAGTAGAAAATGTCAATGGTTCACCAACTGCTGCACCTGTAAACAAAAGAAGAAAAAACATTCAAAAAACAAACAGTACCTGGAAAAAAAAATTACATGTGAAAAAACATGGATTCACAAACCAACAGTCTTGCTGTGTTTTGGTGTGTTTGTTTGTGTGAGTGAGTAAGAGAGTGTGAATGTCTCTGTCACAAAATGTACTTAATGAGTGTGGAAAGCCACAACAACGCCTTCGAGAAGCCAGAGGCAGATAGAGAAAGACCCAGGAGACCCGGGCCGCCCACAGCCTCCCAAGAGCAGTGAAGACCCATGGCCACACATTGCAATGACAACCATATGCCCACCCCAGCAGAAGGGAGAGGGAGGCCCAGACAGAGCTCCCCCCAGCCAAGGGGCAAGAGCCCCAGAGAATGACCCTACATCCAGCAGAGGGCCCTCCCCATGCTGAAGACACCCAAGGATTGGGAAGGAAGAATAGAGCCTGCTACCTGGCTAAGTAGGCACCCCAATTTCCAACACCCCAGCACAGGGCAGGGAGAAGTGGATCTGGGACCTGCAGCAACAACACCCCAGTGCACCACCGCTCCTAAAGTCAGCACCACCACCCTAACCACAAAGGGTAGCCTGCTCAACACCAGACACCCATTCACTTGACAACAGACTCAAACAAGAGACAAGACAAACTGGCCTGAGTCAGAAACATGGCGCCTCCCCCCCAGCACACCCTAACTACCCCATATTGGCATGATGGTTGGTCCCTCACCTGAATGCCCTACCCCCTCTATCCTGCAGGCACTTCAGAATCCCTGAAGTGCAGACTGGACATCCCGATGCGGGCCAGCCAACCCACCCCACCCGGTGGAGCGCACAGGATGGCACAGACCACTCTTGCACAGGGAGGGACCCAACCAGGAAACGGGCGACCCCACTGCCGCAGACCCCACAACCCGAGCCCCGCAGAGGAGGCCAGCTACCCAGCCAAGGGCCAGGGCCCGCCAACCTAAGCACCCCAGGCCCCACACCCCAAAACTACAAGGCAGCACCCACCCAAGCCCACCAACAACAACAACCAGGGCAAGCACACAGACACCACAAGAAGGCAGCCACAGGTGTCCAGTCCCAGGAAGCCATCAGACACATGCAGGACTGATTTGCACTATAAAATTAGAAAATTAAATTTAAATATAGTGATGCTGAAAAACTAGTCCATGCATTTATTACTTCTAGGCTGGACTATCGTAATTCATTATTATCAGGTTGTCCTAAAAGCTCCCTGAAAAGCCTTCAGTTGATCCAGAATGCTGCAGCTAGAGTACTGACAGGGACTAGAAAGAGAGAGCATGTTTCTCCCATATTGGCCTCTCTTCATTGGCTCCCTATTAAATCCAGAATTTAATTTAAAATCCTTATTTTCACATATAAGGTCTCGGATAATCAGGCTCCATCTTATCTTAAAGACCTTATAGTACCATATCACCCCAATAGAGCACTTTGCTCTCAGACTGCTGGCTCACTTGTGGTCCCTAGGGTATTTAAAAGTAAAATGGAGGCAGAGCCTTCAGCTTTCAGGCCCCTCTTCTGTGAAACCAACTCCCAGTTTGGATTTGGGAGACAGACACCCTCTCTATTTTTAAGATTAGGCTAAAACTTTCCCTTTTTGGTAAAGCGCATAGTTAGGGCTCGATCAGGTGACCCTGAAGCTTCCCTTAATTATGCTGCAATAGTCCTAAGCTGCTGAGGGGCTTTCCATGATGCCCTGGAGTGTTTCTTCTTCACTCACCTTGTTTTACTCTGTGTGTCTACACCACTCTCCATTTAATCATTAGTTAATATCTGGCTCTCTTTTGTCCTGCCTCCCTCCCTTCACCTGCAGCCAGTTGTGGTAGATGGCTGCCTCTCCCTGAGCCTGTTTCTGCCAGAGGTTTTTCCTGCTAAAAGAGAATTTTTCCTTCCGACTGTCACCACGTGCTTGCTCATATGGGGTCATCTGATTGTTGGGGGTTTTCTCTGTATTACTGTTGGGTCTTTACCTTGCAATATAAAGTGCCTTGAGCAGACTGTTGTTGGCACTATATAAATAAATCTTAGATAGAGAGCTAGATTTCATGCTGTCTTAAGAGTTTAAGTTGTCCCTCTGTATTCCTCTCTCTAGTTTTATGTCTTTGCTCTTTATACTTTTACTCTACAACCTATCATGCTCTAATCTGGTTCTTTATCCTCCTGGAAACCTAACCACCAGTTGTTGTGGCTGTTTATGCATTACTGTTTATGAATATCCTATTCATGATGAATAACAACAGCCTCTCTTAGCACCTGCTGAGTCTTTCTTCTCCCTTTATGCAAACTGTAAACTGATGAGACTGCCATTTGTGTATGCAAACCTCTGTCATATAGAAATGATTCAGCAATCATGAACCTAGCGTTCTGAAAGTTAAATCTCACATATCAGCATTAGTACAGTTCTCCCAGATATGACTGGTACTTGGTGTTAATATCTAAGCCAACTACAGAGGATTGTTTTAGAGTTCAATCAGATCATTAAATATGCCTACCTGGTAGGCTTTAATGAGATGCACTGGATTTCCAAGTGTCTTGCTTTCTCTGGCCCTTGGACTTTAGCTTAAGGGCATTTTCATTTATTCTCCTATGTGCTGTGACTTTAGAATTCAGGTTTGGGGCATATGGAAGTATCCTCTGGCTAAGCTCTAGTTTAATTTCAGACAAGATGTTTTTGGCTGAAATGCTGAATTTCCCGAATGTCATCGTTTGAGCAGCACACTTATAGAATTTTTCTGTTGTTTTGCTCTGCTAATTGGCTTTCCTGTATTATAGTTTTACCAAGTTCCAGCGTCTTGAGGGAAAAGAATATCTTCAGTTATCACCTCAGATGTACCAGTTTGGCATTTGAGTACAGCATAGGGATTCTCTTAGTGGAAGATCTATTGCTATGTCACTGCGCTGGATCCCGAAATAGTGATCTGTCTGTCAGGCCAACCTTAATCTTTCATATTACAGTGTTTATTGTTGTAAAAAAAGAGGAGACCATCAAAGTGGTTGAGGCATTTTCCTTTTGACAACAATTGAAGACAGATCAAGTTAACTAAACTGTTCTGTTAAGCTTCAAAAACTTAAATAAATTAAGAGATTCTTTTCTTGGATGTCTGTCTGTCTATCTATCTATCTATCTATCTGTCTATCTATCTGTCTATCTGTCTATCTGTCTATCTGTCTATCTATCTATCTATCTATCTATCTATCTATCTATCTATCTATCTATCTATCATCCAATTATTTTCTAAAAGGTTATCTGAAGTTCCTCTAAATGTATAGCTTTTTATGTATATACTTTGACTGCATCTGTACTACAACTTTCTGGGCTGAGTTAGAAACAATTATTAGATACAATCCGTTTAATCACCTGTTGAATAGACTTCAGGAAAGCTGCATGCGCTGGCTCATCTAACATCTCTTGATATACTGGAGAACTGCAACAAACCAACACTCTCAAAATAGCAAAGTAGCAATAACAGAAGTTTCACTGTTTTGGCAAGGGCAGTGAAAAGATGCCATAGAGTGAAAGAGTGTGGTGCTCAACACTTTAACAAATCCCGCACACTGATTTTCTTCAGTTTATTCATTACACCTTGAGTGTTAACTGCTGTCCATTCAGTTTGTCCCAAAGGGTTCTGCACATGCATTTATAAATGTATTAGGATACTCACCCTCAGGCTGTTTTTATCATGGCAGGAAATTTGCTGCCTGTAATTTACAGGAGGTCTTAGCAAAAATATTATTAACCCTATTCCCCTTCTTGCACATAGTAATAAAATATGGTACTATTGTGTTTAAGATTAAAGGGGTCTGTCACTCACTTTTGCAATTGGTGTCACTATAAGCAGCTCAAGGCCTATTCACATATTGAATATAAGCTTTACAATGGTGTGCAATAAACATAACTTACTGCTCACATTAATGCAAAAAAAAAAAAAAATGGAAGCCTTGGATGTTGTAGCGTGGTTTCAAATATCTTAAATAATATGCATTTCTTCAAGAGATTCAAAGAAGTGAAGCCATGCTCAGTTTCTCCCAGACGGTAAACAACAATTTATCACTCAGATCTCTGCTACTGGGATTAATAATTAAGACATAATCTCCTTACATAGAACAATAAGAAAATAAAAAAAAATAGTTGGTAAGCATGAATGATGTTCACATAGGGGTAAGAGCAGCTGTTTGGCTGAATATTACCTTCTGGAAATTTGTGTGTTAGCTAAGTTAGCTTATACTTTTGCACTCACATTAATGTGACACACACACAGCCATAGTACAATATGTAATTTAGGATGATCCACACTGTACCAGTGATCTGCGCACTGGTAATTAAATCTAATCTGTGTGTGTGTGTGTGTCTTCTTATTGCAAGAATGTGTGTGTGTGTATGAGTGTGAGTGTGTTTAATGTCATAAGGCCAGAGGAGTGTAATGCCACACTCTTGGTTAATTAATTCAAATGTCCACCCTTAATTAATTTCACACAGTGGATTGTGACCGTTCCCATGGAAACAACGTGTGAAAACATAATACCTGCAGGGGTAAAGTGTGTGCTGGGGTGTGTGGAAACACAATGACTGTCAGTTAAGTGTACTTTAAGGGGGCAGGACAGAGAGTATTTTCAGCACAAGCATATCAAAAGAGAGAACTTGTATGAATGAATGCCAGTTGTGCGTGTAGGCAGATATGTACACTACATTGCCAAAAATATTTGCTCGTCTGCCTTCACGCGCATATGAGCTTCAGTGACATCCCATTCTTAATCAATGGGGTTTAATATGATGTTGGCCCACCCTTTGCAGCTGTAACAGCTTCAACTCTGGGAAAGCTTCCCACAAGGTTTAGGAGTGTGTTTATGGGAATATTTGACCATTCTTTCAGAAGTGCATTTGTGAGGTCAGACACTGATGTTGGACAAGAAGGCCTAGCTCACAGTCTCCATTCTAATTCATCCCAAAAGTGTTCTATCTGGTCAGGACTCTGTCCAGGCCAGTCAAATTCTTCCACACCAAACTCGCTCATCAGTGTCTTTGTGGTCCCTGCTTTTTTGACTGGTGCACTGTAATTTTGGAACAGGAAGGGGCCATCCCCAAACTGTTCCCATAAAGTTGGGCGCATGAAATTGTCCAAAATGTTGTGGTATGTGAAAGAGTTCCTTTCACTAGGAGCCCAACTCCTGAAAATCATCCCTACACCATAATCCCCCCTCCACCAAACTTTACACTTGGCACAATGCAGCCAGACAAGTACTGTTCTCCTGGCAACCACCAAACCCAGACTCGTCCATCATATTGCCAAATGGAGTAGCATGATTCGTCACTCCAGAGAACACGTCTAGAATCAAGAAGGCCTGGTTCACAGTCTCCACTCTAATTCAACCCAAAAGTGTTCTAGGTCCCGATTCTGTGCAGAAGAGTTCTTCCACACCAAGCTTGCTCACCCATGTCTTTATGAACCTTGCTTTCTGCGCTCGTGCAGTCATGCTGCAACAGGAAGGGCCATTCCCAAACTGTTCCCACAAAGTTGGGAGCATGAAATTGTCCAGAATATCTTGGTATGCTTGAAGTATTATGAGTTTCTTTCACTGGAACTAAGGGGCTGGGCTCAACTCCTGAAAAATAACCCTGCACCATTATTCCTCCCTCCAACAACCTTTACATTTGGCACAATGCAGTCAGACAAGTACCGTTCTCCTGGCAACCGCTAAACTCAGACTTACTCAGACTGCCAGATGGTGAAGTGTGATTTGTCACTCCAGGGAACACGTCTCCACTGTTCTTGAGCTAATCTGAAGGCCAGATGAAGTTTGGAGGTCTGTAGCAATTGACTCTGCAGAAAGTTGGCAACCTCTGGACACTGTGTACCTCAGCATATAATGACCTAGCACTGTGATTTACCATTTCATGACTGAGTTGCTGTCATTTCCACTTTGTTATATTACCACTAATAGCTGACACTGAAATATTTAGCAGCAAGGAAATTTGATGACTGGACTAGTTGCACAGTTGGCATCCTATCACAGTACCACGCTGGAATTCACTGAGCTCCTGAGAGTGATCCATTCTTCCACAAATGTTTGTAGAAGCAGTCTACAAGACTAGGTGCTTGATTTTATACACCATGGAAGTGAATGGAACCTGAATTCAATGATTTGGATGGATGAGTGAATACTTCTGGCAATATAGTGTATGTATATATGTGGAAGTGTGTGTAAATGGAATTGTTTATGAAAGGTGAGGTTTCACATTTATTTTACTTTACATGTACATTACCCTGTCAGAAAAGATGTGGGTATAAAAAAAGTGCTGTATGATGACTGGCTAAGTAGAATCTATAGGATAGTTTAAAAGAAGAGATGTAAGGGAGTGGGTATTACAGCTTTGGCCATACCAAACTAGCTTATCTTTATCTTTTAACAGTCACCATGCTTTATTCATGCGATGTGCAGTTACATGAATCCCATTCATGTCAGATCATACGGTCTACATGACCTGGTACACTGAATGAATGCTTTAAAACACTTCAGTAAACGGGTGCTTCTTGGTGGCAAATGAAACATCTCTATCTTGGCTGTCCCTTTACCTAATATAGGCCCTCATTTTCCCACTGATGCTATCACTGAAAATAGCTGTGGGCTAAAAGATAAATTTGACTGTACAAAGCTATCTGCTTGCCTGATCACTATGCCAATTACTACACAGAAACCAAGATTGGAGGGTATTCGAAGTTGAATATACAGAGAAATATCAGCTCTTCATGCTTTAAAGTGAAGCATTGCAATTCATATTTTTGCATAAATTGTGGCTGTCATATTATATCTGAGGTCATGGAATTTACTGAATGATAGAACAAGCAAAGTACTAAATGGGGCTAAGTTTTGGTTTAGGTAATAAAATATAAAATAAAACAGCAATCAAGAAGAAGACCAGCCAGCTATGAATGACCCTGAGCGTGTGTAGTTCACTTAATCAGATGTTAACTGGAGTGCTGGCACAGAGTTGATGGCCTTGTGCTCAATAGTTACTACTGTCTTTATGCCAGCAATGCAGCAGTTATGGATGTCGAGGGATGTGCTGCCTTGAGCCAGGACTGGTTAGAAGAAAATGAGTTGTTCAAGAGCAGGTATTGTTGTTTTAACATTAGTTTACTACAGTAAGCATGCTGTCTCAGGTTTAGAAAGGAAAAGGCTTAAAAAAAGAAAAAGAAACAAAAAAGATTCCAAACTTTTTTGCTTACATTTTGTAACAATTTCAATAATGGAGCCAAATAGGGTTAAACAATTAAATGATATTCATCCTTGCAGTTTCTGTGACTATGAAAATACAGTAGAGCTGAATATTGTTCACACAAATTAAAAGTTCTATGCTGAGTTAGTTTAATTCACTTTGATGCTGCCCATGTAAATATGTAGGATAAATCATCTTGATGGTACAACACCATCTTATTGGCTAATGCAGGGTTTTGGCTTGCTGCCAAAGGCAGAGTTACAATTTTACTTGACAAGAAATTTGGAAGAGTATTTTGATGGACTTTGGGTCAAGCGATTTTCATTTTAATGACAGCATTATTAAAATTCTTAGATTTAACATGGTATGGCATGATGTGCCCTTTCTCTCCAGTCAAGTTTTGTGATGAGGGGATTTGTTGTGGCTTTTAGATGATGTGACCTCTGAGACAGCAGCTTGAGGGAGAGATGGAATGATCTTTAAGAGCAGGGGATTAATATTCTTATTCATTTTGTCTCATTTCCTCTCTCCTCTCTAGGGCCAATGTGACTTTCATTCTACTGACATTCTAAAAAATGCTATTAAATGTTAATGGAGTCTATTTTTACATAGGTCATGACCACATCTGGGACACACATACATGCCAGACACTCATACAGTGGACACACAGGAATTTGGACATTTGTCCAGACAGGACAGACACATATGCAGACAAGTCAGGCAGACACTTGCACTTTCTACTGTTTACCTTCAGAAGCTTCATTAGCTTCACTCACTTATGCATTTTATGTTGATGGAGACACAGAAAAGTTTAAACACCTATGACTGCATGGAACTCTCAACTTCTGACAGCTATACTTTTTTGAGCCTGAAGGCTGGAAAAAAAAATTTATGTACAGATATTTACCCACCAAGCGGACAAGCTGTTTAAATGAAATACACATTAAATTTGCTGGACTTGGAGAAGCCACACATATTTTTTTTTTTTTTAAATACCATAAGTCAAAAATGTTTAGAATCAGAATTAAACACAGAATCATAGCATATGCAATTACATTACAATAACAAAAGCCGAAAAAGTGCAAGCTTTACTGTTTGTTTACTTTTGTTTTTTTGTTTGTTTTAAATGAATAGACATTATCTTATGTTATGCAAATTTCAGGTAGTGAGCATGAGCCCACTGATTTAGATTCATTCTGATTGACTAATATAACGCGGTAGTAAGAATAAAGTTTGCTGGTGAACATTTTTCATAAATCCGGTGCTAATTTTGTGTGTGCACTTACTTTTTAGGCAGGGTAAGAAAACCTCTATAGAAATATTAGTTTAATATACCGATTGAGTGTTCTTTTATGGTACAAGCTGTGTATTACATTTTCTTCTGGTACAAAAAAAATGTAATGACTGTGAAATAAAGCAACACTTCATTTTGTTTTGAAGCATTTAAATCTTCATTTAGCATCTTCACTATTCACTCTCAATGAAGCATATCACAAAAAAAAATTTCAAATAGAATATTTCTAGCAGTTGGAAATGACAGTGTAGCCAAATTATATCACCAGATGTATTTAGTCATTTTAATGGAAGGTGACAACTTGATAGAACGACACTGAAGAAAGCTAAATAGTGCTGTAGACATAAAAGCATGCCACTCTCTATTCCAAATAACATCATGAAAAAACTAGAAAGAAACCAGCCCACACCCTGCTCTCCAGGTGATTGCAATTAAAATCAAGTGTGCTTGACAGCTGAGCTTTGAAACATTTTCTTAATCATAAACAAAAGATATAAACAGAAAAACAAACGAATAAAACATTACATGCAGTTATTCTTTAGAGAAAGTTGCAATCATGAGCTCTTGTAGGTCACATGCTATCAACATCAAACAAAACCACGCAATATCAGGTAAACCAGCCACGGCGCAACAGTCCCACAGCAACAGCCTCAGAATTATAGTCTATACTAAGGTCTGCATCCGTTCAGTTACATTTATCTGAGACTGTTTACAATGCTGCAAAGTCAAAATCAATAGGGCCTGCCAAGAAGGAACAGCCTAATGTTCCATTAGAACTCTCTGCTATTCAATTACAGCTCCAGAGTTGAAGAAGTTTCAGCTTGCTCAGGTCCCCAGAGGAGAACCACGGAGAAAGTATGAGGCAGAAAGAAGGAGTAATAAATCTAAAACTGACAAACAGCAAAAATAAAGTTATGGCACCCATCCCCTGTACGTTTCAGCATTCCTTGAAGCTGCAGTACAGGATATGGATGACCGGAGTTCTTAAAAGATTGTTGCTTTTAACTTTTTCATTGTGATTTTATATGGCCATTACTGTTTTTTCAATCTCATACATCTCTTTTTCAGTTTTTTTATTGGCTGTTTATTAGGTTCCACTCCCTAAGACATCCTTTTCTACATCTTACCTCTCTCCCTTTACACGGATATCTCCACTGTGTGTGCAGGGTTTTTTTTTTTTTTTGCCCCCCTTCCCGGGAAGTGAAGCCCTATCCAGGCAGTCTACTACATGCCTGTCTCCAGGGAGCCAGCATCAGTACAGGATTGAGAGAGAAATACAGACCAAGAACTGACATAGCAAGAAGGGTACAATGAGAGAGAGAAAGAGATGTCATAGACAGGGGGTAGAGAGAGAAAGGCCTAATAAAAGGGAACAGAGGCACATAAAAGAAAAGCTGAATCAAAAAGCGAAGGACAGCAAGAACAGAATAAATGAAGTTTTCTGTGTGCCTCCTGTGGCGGTGATAGGTCCTCATGGGGTCCCTGTGGGGACAATTATAGGACCTAGAGGCAAGAGTCAGTGTTTGAGCGTGTATGTGAATGCATGCAGTCATGTGTGTGTGTCACCAAGGAAAGATCTTTGTGGATATAAAAGAGGAGTGAGATACAGAAGGATCAAAAGTTAAAATACACCAATACACTATGAAATACCCCCCAAAAGATGCTTTTAAAATCATCCCAGAGCTCCTGACTTATAGTCCATTAAACACCTAGGAAGGAAGAATTAAGGGGACATAGACAACGTCTGCCCATTGAGGAGGTTGGAGTGAATTGATAAGTTTACAAAAAGTGGAGTACTGTTAGTTTTTGTTTGTTTGTTTTTTTGCTTTCATCCAATTGCCATTAGCATTTACACCACCTCAAGCCATTTACTAAAGATGTACAACTGTATTTGAACTGACATTTCGAGTGAAGAAAAAGAAGGAAGTTTGAATTGTGGCATCAGCTCAGTGTTTTTCTCCATGTTGCAGACTGGATGGGGTGGAGTCATGTGACGACACATGTGGTTAAGGGGACAGAACATAAGCACACACTGGGGGAAATATTAACAGAATATATAAAAATATATATTAAAAAAGAAATAAATAACCTACTTATGCAAGATGTATTAGCGATTCTGAGTGTCAGTTTTGATTAATTTTTGATTAACTGCCCAGCTCCAGGAAGAAGCCTACAGATCAGAACAGCGAGGACCTTTTCCCCTGCCTGTTCTTTGCAAATCCAAAGCTTTTGATCTCTAACATATTTGATATGTATGAGAAAGTGAACCCCTAAATTGAAATGAAAACAGCAAATAAAATGTCCTACAGTACACAGCTCTACATTCACTGTCAGAATTTATGCAAAATAATGTGTCTGGTGTCTTCCAAGCATGGCTGGCACCTATTT
Organism: Archocentrus centrarchus; assembly: GCF_007364275.1. Classification (NCBI taxonomy): domain Eukaryota; kingdom Metazoa; phylum Chordata; class Actinopteri; order Cichliformes; family Cichlidae; genus Archocentrus; species Archocentrus centrarchus. The sequence goes on along the minus strand of NC_044346.1, from coordinate 28,082,690 downwards.
TGCCTGCTTATCAGCTTCATTCTGTGCCTCCACAGCTTTCATATGCACTAGGTACGCGCTACAAGTAAGCAGGGAAATACTCAAACACTGGGAATGTATGGTGATTGTGTCAGTTATGCTCTGGGTATTATGCACTGTTTTCCCACATTTATCCATCTGGTATGTTATTACGACCTACAAGTGCACATGCACACACACACACACACACACACACACACACACACACACACACACACAAAGCATAACCTCCAGCACTGCCTCCCTGAAAATCTCAGAGCACATCATCAAACTTGGCTCAAAAAGAAAACCAAACTGGTTTGCAGCAAGGTTTATTTTGCTAAATTTGCGAGCAGTGTTGATTTATCTGACCTCACACTTAAACTGCCAGTAATCTATTTACCTGTAAGGCAGGTACAACAAAACAACACTGTAATTAAACCAACACAGATCAACTTCAAGGCCGGAAATTCAAGGCCAAAAATTTTAAATAAACAAGGTGAAACACAATCAGAACTCTACAAACAAAATGCCAAAAATCGCAATTCATGTTGGGATGTTAAACTTGTCATTGTTAGATCTGCTACTTTCAGTCTTCTGGTCTCAGCCCGCACTCAGTTCATCCAGCCTAAGTCTTTAACCCCCCCCCCCACCCCAAGGCTCTCTCCTGGGACCCCTCCTTTTCATCTCTTACCTTCTTCCCCTTGGCAATATCTCCCGCAAACTCAGCACCCATTTCCATTGCTTTGTGGATGACACCCAGCTCTACTTATCCACCAAACCTAACTTTTCCCTCCCACCCTCCTCCCACACCACCTACTTATCTAAAATCAAATCCTGGTCCATTTCAAACTTCCTTAAATTAAATAGCGATAAAACTGAGTTCTTCCTTGTCAGAACAAAATCCACCTTATTAAAAGTTGGCAATTTCTCCCTCTCAATCGACAGCTACTCAGTTCCCCCCTCCCCTCAGGTTAAGAGTCTAGGTATCATCCTTGACAGCACTTTATCTTTACACTCCCATATAAATAATATTACCCGGTCTGCATATTTCCACTGACGAAACATAAATTGTCTTCGCCCCTCCTTCTCCCCGCATACCACCTCCATCCTTGTTCATAGTCTTGTTACCTCCCGTATTGATTACTGTAACTCTCTTTTAGTTGGCCTCCCTCACAAATCCCTCCAGAAGCTTCAAATGGTTCAAAACTCAGCCACTTGCATTATCACCAAAACCCCCTCATTTCATCACATCACCTCAGTCCTACGGCAACTCCACTGGCTCCCAGTTAGGTTCAGAATTCAGTTCAAAATCCTCCTGTACACATTCAAGGCCATCCACAACCTCGCCCCTCCTTATCTAGCCGAACTTCTTCACATCACATCCTCCTCCCACACCCTCCGGTCTTCCTCTTCTATCCGCCTTACTATGCCCTCTGCCCATGGGGAACAGAGCTTTCTCCTGCTCTGCCCCCCAGCTGTGGAACTCTCTCCCACCAGACATTCACAATATTGACTCTTTTCATGTTGTTAAATCACAACTCAAAACTTACTTGTTCAAAATTGCATACTCACTTGAGTTCCTTTGGTCATTTTAATTTCTGTTTGTGCTTTATGTGATTTGTTATGTTTAACCCTTGTAAAGTGTCCTTGGGTATCATGAAAGGCACTTAAAAATAAAATGTATTATTATTATTATTTTCCATACTTCTTTATACCTGCATGCATCTCTTTGCCTCTCTCTTACCCCTTTACTTCACTGTGACCTCCTTTCCTTCTCTTTTCTATCCACAATTATGTTTCTCTTTCTTCCACTCAGCTTATACAACCCACTCCTCCAATCTAGTTTCTCACTGTGTCTGTGTTTCTGATAGTGTGCGGTTTATATGCAGTTTTTAGCTCTCACTTGGAGTCAAAATGTTCCATTTACTGCTCCCACAATGTACTGCTGGGGGATGGCCCCGATTATGCAAAATGTTTGTGTGTGAGGATATGATTTTTTTGAGCAAGACATAATACAGCTGTGTAGGAGGGATGCCATCTTCATCCTTTTCCTCTGCTTTTTTACATCTCTTTACATCATATTTTTTTGTAAAATTTAAAGAGATATTAAAGTTTTCTTATTTTTTGTTGTTTTGAAGATTATCAGACTGCATTAAACTCACTGGGGACACCAAGATATTGTGTCAAAAATTAGGCTCCTAATATGGGCACTGATCATACAGTGAAAAATAAATCTGCCACTGTTTCATTCTGCAAGATTATTTTAGTAATTGAGTATTCTATTGATTATTTCATCCATTAATCAAGTAATCAGATAAGACACACTTTTGTCTTATTAACAGTTCATCTGCATATTTTAACTTGTGTAGATTTACTGCAGATTTTTCGCTGTGTGAAACAAACAGCGGTGGATGGAGCCCTGACAGTTCTCTTTTCTTCATGTTGACGCTTGCTGATCAGGTGGTTGATGAAGGACCTCTGGCTGTTTCCCAGTAAAGGTTTTAATGGTGGTTACAGGAACAAATGCTGCTGCTTTGGATGCTAGAAAAATGTTTCCTTTCTCTCCACCTGAGCTCACCGTCAATAACAGCTCTGCCTCTTTGCGCTTGCCGAGTGTCCACAGATACCCAGTAAGTGTTTTTGTTGAAAAACACTCAGATGTTTCTATTGCAGGTCTATTTTTAGTCACTAATCAGGGATTAAAGCATAAAAAATATTTTGACAGAGCTCCTCAGTACCGAACAGGTGACGGGGGTCTGTAATGAACGGTCGCTAGTGCTAATGGGGGCCCGCTAGCAAAATGTGGTTATAGCGATCCGTTCCAGTAGCACACACACGCACACAGAAACATGAGTGTAGAGAGCAGTGGAGGTGTGGAAAGACCTGTCGGTGATGATCCACTCGGTGTTAAAGGGTCACTTTTCAAAACAGAGAACTTTAATGCTGCTCATGTGGGTGAAACACTTACATGGAGGCACCTGAGCTGCAGAGTTTAAATGAAGTATTGAAGCAACAAATTTGTGTTGAGGATTTTTTATAATCAAATTATTCGAGTTACTCGAGGAATCGTTGTAGCCCTATTTCACTCTAAATTTACTCTTTATTACAATAAGTTATTCTTCCTCTTTGGATCTTGTTCTTCCTCCCCACTTCTTTTTCAGGTGAACAGCAAAATGTCTAAACTGATACCTCCCACTGATGCCTTAAACATAGGCTACCTATTCTCTCCCCTGTCACTTCTTTTAACCTCTTTTTTCTTTCCATTGTAGGCTAGTTGGTTAATATTGTATCAAGCAAATCATAGCACATTAAATCAAAACCTCCGAGTACCACTTAATGCAGTAAGCTCCTACCCTGTTACATTTATTTGCCAAGACTTGACTTCTCTAATGTTTGCCAGGGAGTTTTATCAAACAGCTGACTACTCATTTAAGTTCAGATGGCTAAATTAAACACTTTAATGAACAAGTCCTAATTCATTGTATCTGTACTTTTCTTGACCACTCACTTATATTTCATAGAATGCAAGCATTTTGCCAGAGAAAACTGTGTATATTGGTATGCTGTCAGCTGAAAAGTTGTATTTTGACAAACAGAAACCCGAGAGCAATCCTAAGTGTTTGAGAAAAATAATTAATGACAAAGTGCATTACTAACTGCATTCATTGCACAGACATGGAATATCCTCATGAGATGGTCTAGTTTGGAAAGCTCTGGTGAAAACACCAGTGACAGGACCTTGTGCAGACATAAGCATTAAAAAGTCCACTAAAGAGCAGAGTTTCCAGGTGCATAGACATTTATGGGCTTTCATTTCATTCAGCAAAGCAAATACACACTAAAAAAGCAATGTTGTCAGAGCAAAAAGTGTATGGTGATTATGTATATGTATGTTGTATCAAGAAAATGTTGAATATGCCTCAGCTTCACACTGTAATTTCACTGTATAACATATCCTAAAACACATTTGTATTTTTGCAAACTACAGTCAGATGTCAAAAGTTATGTTTTCAAAGTAAAATACAAAGCAATGGAACTTGTTGGAGTAATATGATTGAATTTTTCATATTATATTTAGGCCTGTCTCAGAAAGGGTATCCAGTGTTAAAATCCATCAAACCAAACATGAGAGCTACCTACCAAAATGTAGCTTTTTTAGCGATGACCAAAGCCTATTAACTTCTTGTTAGTGATGGTAGTGGTATTTTCTCTTTGCCAGCATAAAAAGAATTTGTTTGACAGCACTCATTGGGTTGACCAATACTCAGAACAATGGAACTCAGTGAAAATCTAGGATTTTGGCTACAGAATCCAATTATATCCTCATTTGTACTTACACAGTGACATAACCTAAATCAATCTTCAATCCAAACAAGCTAAAGCTACATTCACACCTGTTGGGTGGCCATGCTTTTGGTTTTGGCCTTTCTTGGGGTTGAGGAGAGGTTGGGATGGGATGGGATGGGTTGATTGTGGCTGCCTATGCCTAACACGGGCTGGTCTCTGTGCAGTTTGCATGCGTGAATCCTGGCCATGTGTCTGTCGTGCATCATTGATGCCACACCCTAACTTGCTCCTCTATTGCTCCGCCTCTCTCCAGTCATTTGCTTTCATCTTGCCCTGGTGACTAGCCCTGATTGTGGACATTTCTGTGCCCTCTGCACCATCAGTGGTATCCTGACTCCATGGTTTATGCCCCATTGGGGATCCCTGCGTGGGCTACTGTGGACTAAAACCTCTTTTGGGTGCAGAGTTTGTGGGATGGGATGGTTTGCGCTCTGGGGTTGTGGGCTCTGCCTTTGCCTTACATGTCTCGCTTCTTTTAATGCACAGCACTATCCTAGCATATACTCATACATAAGATTTATGATAACTATATTTATGTAGAGCACAACAGGACTCACTATAGGTGTTGGGGGTTGGCCGGGATGGTGTTGGGGAGTCATATTGCAGGTCTGGCTGCCTGGCAATATTATCACTGGCCCCCTGCCTTTAATTTTAATGCAACTTAATAATCCCTCTACACACTTTAGGTGGGGCTCACACTAATTAGATTTTAAAAGAAAATCCAATCAGATATTTGGAAAATACATTTAATTATAATAATTTATACATGTTCCCCAATTGGTAAATTGAGGGACATACTTAAATCATTCTTAAATAAATGGCTTATATATGCTGTATATTATATATGAGTCCTGGGGGGTGGGAACTGTGCCATTGACTCCTTGCGTCTCCTCGTACCCATGTTCATGGGGTCTGGCCCTCTGTGGTTCTCTGGGATGAAGGCTGGCCTGGTGAAGCCTCTCCTGGTGACTCATTGTGGAGTGACATGGCACCAATGTGAGGGCTCTGTATTTCTGTCTGCAGTGTCATCTCCTTACTCTGGACAGAGCGGGTATGATGCTGGATGTGGGAGGTAGGGCAACCAAGGGATGGGTGAGAATGGTGGATCCTGCCAGCCAGCCTGCCTTTGTGGGGCTTTTAACCAGATTGCCTAAAATTGGTACTGTACACATATGGAATGGCATAGCCCCTCATTTTAGCTGGCATGGTTTGGTGTGGAACACAGATGTGTGCTTTACACAAATTGGGAAGGTTTCTTTGACCCATTTCTAAACAACTGCAGATTTCAAGATGATCAGTTTGGACAACTGTTATTGTTATTGTTACTGTTAATGTGTCACCACAGATCTGGAAGAAGACCCAAGCTGTCACGATTATATGAGAGGAAAGTGGGTAGGATGTCGAGGAACAGCCCAGGAGCTACCAAGGCTCAAGACTGCTATGAACTAAAAACTGCTGGAACACCAGCATCACTATCCGCATTGAAGTGAGTTTTACATCACCATGGACTGAGAGGGTGTTGACCAAGAAAGAAGCCCCTGCTCCAAAATCAACACCTTAAAGCTTAGCTGAAATTTACAGGTGTCCACACGGAAAAATCAAATGCCTCTGGGGGGAAAAAATGGCCAGAGGAGACAAAGATTGAGCTATTTGGCCACAATGACACAAGGTATATTTGGACGAGTAAAGGTGAGGCATCATGGTGGTGGTAGCATCATGCTCTGCAGCTGTTTTGTTGTCAGTACATTGCACAAAGTGGACGGAATAATAAAGAAGGAGCACTACCTTTAAATTCTTCAAATTCACCTCAAATCAGTAGCTAGGCAGTTAAAACTTGGGCAAAACAGGATGTTCCAACAGGACAGTGAGCCTGTTGGAACACCATCAGAAACACATATTGGAATGGATAAAGCAGGCTAACATTAAGCTTCTATAATGGCCTTCCAAAACACCAGCTGTACTGAAAATTTGGGGTCTATGATTAAAGGTCAGGTCCATGACAGGAAACCAATTTAACTGAACTGTACCAATTCTGCCAAGAAGACTGGTCAAATATCCAGCCAGAATTATGCCAGAAACCTATTGATGGCTAGCAAATGCTAGCTAAGGGACACAAGTCGAGTAATTATTTGAGCCTTGAGGCTCCAGCAGAAGAGAACGGATGGCTGGAGAAAACCATTAGGTGTTTCAAATAACTTTGAATAGGGCGTGATTGTTGGTGGCATACAGTACAGGCAGATCTGAGTTGCTGATCTATTACTCTTTTACAACTATCTCTTGAATTTACAGAGAATGGCAAGCCTGTTTTGAACCAAAAGGAAGGCAACAGTAACTCAAATAACTACTTGTTACAACAAGTTATGCAGAAGAGAGCAGATGAGAATGCACATCAATCTTTGACATGGGACTAGTCTTGATTTCTGCTGAGACATTTGAATAGCAGTTTAAGCAACATGAATGCATGGCTGTATCTTGCTTTGTATCAATGGTTCAGCCTGGGGATGGCATAATGGTGTGTGGGGATTTTCTTGGCACACTTTGGGCCCCTTAGTTCTGACTTACAGTTATTTAAATGCCACAGCCTAGGTTTTTAATGCTTCAGCATATATACTATATATATATATGCTAAAGCAATAAAAAACTGATTTTTGTTACAAAAATTCATTCATTTCTCTTGATTCTCTTGTAACTATCATGCCATATTCTGCAGCAATGTGTATTCAAATCCAACTGAAAACATTTGTGACATGTCTGCCTTTTTCACTTCACTTCTCTTCTTTTTTCTCTCCTCTAATTACTTTGTTCTCTCCTTCATTGGTGCTCATCTGCCTTTACTCATTCTACAACCTCACTTGTCACACTTCATGTGAAGAACCATTAGCTTTATCTGGGAAATAGAACATCTCTGAGCAATGTAGAGATTATGCACATTTATCTTCCAAGAATTTTGGTTGAACAGTAATAAAATAATAATAAAAAAAACTGTACTGGGGTATTGCATTGTTTTGTTTCTTTCTGTCCGTCTTCCCCATATCATTAATCTCATTGTGCAACTGAACAACAAATGCCATTCGCTCAACACAAATACACCCATACAATTTGTTTGTTGCAGCATGACAAAGCCCCCTGCTAGAATTCATCCAAAAAACATACACACACACATTTATGGACACTGTGGCACAAGGGTTGTACTAGCGTAAGAAAGTGTCCATGTTGCCTCAGCTGTTGAGATTGATGATGATTCTGTGCGTGATGAATGGAGACAGGAAAGAGTGTTGGTTCATACGTACAGCTATATTATGTTACACACATAACAAATAGACCTTGACTGCAGGGAACAACATTTGATGTCTGCTAATTATAGAGGCTGGAATACAGAAGTGCACACAGAGGCACGCAATCAACTCATACACCTTTGTTCTCTAACGCAGCAGGGTTTTCTTTTCAACCACAGACCCATATAACATGATACATACATATATATACAGAAACAGTCACACACAAATGGACGTGTTCTTACCCTACGAGACTGGATCTCTTTCACATATAAAGGCAATAAGAATTCTGACACTCCTTCGAGTCTCACGCCTTCTTTGGTCACCCGCAGATTCCCCATACCATCCTGAAAAAGATACGATAGAAAAATACAGTTGTTAGAGAGTTACTGACAAACAAGAATAATACAAATGACATTTTCATCCAGTGATTTACTTTGCTTTTCTATATTTTTAGGAGTATTCTATTAGTTATATTTAAAAGTGGCACAACAACATATTATTAGAGGGTACAATCATAGAGACACACACACAGATAACTGACAAGTTAGACAGTTTTTTTTTGTCATGCTGTGATGTAATGTTGGCACAGTTGCAGTGTTTTTCCACAGCACAATAAAACAGTCCATATGTCTATTTAAAGAAGAGTGGAATTCATGTAGTTCATCTTCTCAGCCTTATCTTATCTATTTAAATAGTTAAATGTTTGATGAAAACAAACATAATTAATCAGTTTCCAAAATGCTGCTGTGCGATATGGAGTGGATAAATAAAAGTATTTTTCTTTTTTGTTTGTTTTCTTCATCAATTCCTATAAATATCAGTATTTGCAGTCTTAGCTCATGGTACACTGTAAAACTCTTATGAGAGCTCTAATTTTTCAATGTTAACACAACAGTTGCTTTATCCTTATTCAATTCAATTTTATTTTATTTATCTACTGCCAAATCACAACAAACAGTCACCTCAAGGTGCTTTATATTGTAAGGTAAAGACCCTACAATAATTATGGAGAAAACCCAACAGTCAAAATGCCCCTCTATGAGCAGCACTTGGCGACAGTGGGAAGGAAAAACTTCCTTTTAACAGGAAGAAACCTCCAGCAGAACCAGGCTCAGGGAGGGGCAGTCATCTGCCATGACTGGTTGGGGCAGTCCTATATATTTGTTTAATATGTGCACTAAGGGACATATCCTAGTCAAAAATGACTATAAGATTTCTCACAGTGTTATAGGAGGCCGTGGTAATGATTGTGGAAACTCTAGGAAGGAAGAAATTCCAGAAACAGACTTTTTTTTTCAACAGTGGCATCTTGTTATCGTGCCATGCTCAAACTGAGAGAGCTCTTTAGAACAACCAAATCTTCCAAAAAAGTCCGCAAAGGCAGACTGCATAACTTGGTGTTTGATTTTATACACCTGTGGAAACATGACTGAAAACACCTAAATTTAAAGATTTAGAGGTGTGGCTCACTACCTTTGTCCATATAGTGTACCTTAGCTTAAGGTACATGCATTTATAGCTACTGTGTGAGATGTGGATGTAGGTAGATGTAAGCTCAACGTACAGCTTGGATTCTACAACCAGTCTCCTGACGGGGGGCTGGACTTTATTCCACTCTGGAGTTGCCTTCAGTGAGAGGTGGCAGGCTGTGATCAGCAGCTAAACCAAGTGGGCAGATAGTGTACAGAAAAATGTGTGCTGTATATTTGTAGTATGAAAACTCAAGTTACAGAGATAAACAAATGCTGGCTATCCAACAAGAATAATGGTGGTTGAAAAGCAGCAAAAACTGTTGTAATGGCATGGCAATCCCTGAAAGCTTAAAGTGACATCAGCAAGAAGGAGCATGAGAAAATCAGAAAGTACCAAGAGCTGAAATAACATCTAGAACAGATGTGAAAGGTGAAATTGAAAGCGGTACCAGTGGTAAAATTAGGCTATGACCCCAAACTGAAAGAGCTGGTTCATGAAATCCCATGTACATCTGAGGTCTCTGTCCAGTACAATATATTGATCTTATCAAATCAGTGTGTTTCCCTGAAAAGACTATGTGGATTTTACAAAGTTATGGACCCCCCTACAGTGATTGGGCTGTGTTTTAGAGTTGGGTTAACACATAACTCATCAGGAATGATAACTGGCTCGTTTAGGCAAGAGGAGTGAATCACAGGCATAGCAGGACCAGAGTCAGTGAGTAAGTAACTTTTTCCATCATTCTTTTTGAATTTACAGTGAAGGATTAATTCTGTATTTTGTTATTTTGATTTATTTCATTTCTACATGTTACATCCATTATCCGTGACTATACAGTGGAGCATGGAGCTTATTCAGGAGGCAATAACACAACAGGCAAAGGAAATCACAAACTCACTTTCACTTATATATATTTACTGTATATAGATACACACCCAAGCACTGGAATATATATATTATTATATAGAGACTCTCGCAGGACATACCCCTGCACATTGAGGGAACATGACATGCATACAGAATTAGCTAAGTCCAAACAAAGTCAAATTCACTATGTAGCCTGCAATGAATGTCTGCTCCTTGTTTCTCTCCCATGTTCTCTGTCTCTCAATTCCAAAAACGTGAAGATGGTTATGTTCAAACTAATCAGGTGGTTTCATTCCACCTCACTGCTGCACTGTCCCAGCCTCATTCTGACAGAACACAACAGTGCGCCATATTTCTTTATATCTTGAGCGCTGTTCATGTTTCTGTTTCATTTTCAGGTGGCATAAAATATATATGAGCAATATTACCAAAGCAAAAAAACCCAAAAACAAAACAGGAATTCATCAGAAAACTGAAGAAAATGTGTAAATCTCTCTGCTTATTCACTCATCTGTAACAATCCCAGGCCTCACTTATTATGTTTGTAGATGATACAGTCCTGACTGGCATAGATTTTCTTTCATTCAGACTGTGACTCATATGACATTTGAGTAGTAACTACATCAATCATAGTCTTGTGAGCAACTCTTTTTGAGCTTTTATCTGACTTTGAATTCTGCTTTATTGGGAAACCAGCTCCAGTGCAACAATTTTTTAGTAGATAATGCTTCTATCATTTAAAAATTAGATATCGATAAACAACCTTTGATTTATCACAAAATAGAAACAGGGCAGCACAGTGGTATGGTGTTTAGCACTGCTGCCTCAGAGCAAGAAGGTCCTGTGTTCAAGTCCACCATCTGTTTGGGGCCTTTCTGTGGCCCCCGCGACCCTGAATTGGATAAGCAGAAGAGGATAGATGGGGGAAAAAAAAATCACTGTTCATGAATTAAGCACATTTATACCAGTATAAATGTAAAATGCAGCTCTTTGCAGGTGAAAAAGCCAGTGACAGGGATGAAAGTTGATCTACATGCAGCAGCAGCCTGGTACTTGGCTCTTTAGCATAGCTATTTAGCACTACCTTTCCTATGCTCAAAAGGTTGAATGTTTTATTAACAGTCCACAGTCTGCACATCGTGAAACTTGGTCTTTTTCAAGCCCTGTCATATACTTTGTCTGGGAATTATTTATTTTGCATCTGAATAACGTGCAAGGTTCAACTCAGGGTGCACAGTGTGAGATAGCATCAGAATATAATTATGTAATCTATCCAAAAATTATTATTTATTAGTACTATTAATGCTACAGTATTATTTGGCATGTTTGTACTTTTGGCCATGAAATGAAAATGATACAATGCTTTTATAAGGTGTTGTAAATGTATAAATTTAAAATTTATAACAGGCAGAGATTTCATATCTTATAGTAAGATATTTTATAAATATTGACATCTTCTTGTTTGTATGTCTCTGTCAACATTTTTTTTTAAATATTTAGTATATGATTTCTTCAGTTATGCCCCAGAATATATTTTAATGGGGTTACTGTTACCTTTGAAGACTAAAATTTTGCCTGTGCCCAAAATGAAGCAATTCCTTCAAAGCATCCTTGGAATATCTTGTCTCATCATAACAGTCCAGATACGTTCATCATATCTGTCTAGGTTTGTGATTGTGCCACATTTAAAGAAATCCCTTCAATTTTTTTGAGGTACACATGCATACAATGCAAAACATAATACCCAACCACTGCTTTTTCCAGCACGGTGCATTGGTTACTAGGAGTTCTGTGTGCACAAGCTGACAGCATTTTCACACAGTGTAATGCAGTTTCCTAGCATAAAAATTAGCAGAGGTCCACACACCTACACAGGCTTTTCTTCATCATATCCCTTACTTTACTCTATACTTTACTGACCTAGTTTTAAGAACAGCTTCTTCTTTTGAGTTTGGACATAGGTGTGTTCTTATTGAACAAGATGTCCTTGTGCCATTCAAAAACAGTTAACTGTGTGTGTTAAGAAAAATGTTTTCAGCTGAACAAAACAGATGTATAGATATTGATTGATCAATAGATTTTTGTTTTTGAAAAGTTTTAACCTTGAAAACTCAAGGTTAAAATACTCAAACCATGGAAACAGTGTGGCAGCATTTCAAATACCACCAAAAGTAAAACAAACAAACAAACAAAAAAAAAACCTGTATTTATAAGATTTATATATAACATGTATAACCTGTATTTCTAGATGTACTAGAGTTTAATAGAGGTGTGATGTGTGATGATGACCTCATTTGCAATCACTATCTATCCTGTCCATAACCCCATACATAGCTGTAACATTAATAGAGCATTGCTAGGGGGTTGATGCAACATGTGGAAGTTGCACTCTCGACACCAATAGCTCTCATATATTCAACACTGTTACTTTATGTTGTATTCATTCTTTTTTTTTCTTATTTTAGCAGAAGCTGGAGATCGGCCTGCTGCAGTGAAAGGCAGTAAAATAAAATACAGAAAGTGCTGACTGGAACCAAATTTACTATTTAGCTGCAGATTTTGTTTCTGTATTATTACATAATATGTTAATGGATGTTCCTCTGTGTGTTACCACTTCATCATTTGTTTTTTGGTCAGTTTTAGTCAGTTTTGGGTCAGTGTTGCTTGAATTTGGTTTTGTTTGAGCAGTTACTGTAGTTTTTCCATGTTACTCTGCTGTCCTATGTTAGCATTACAACCTACATTTAGTTCTGCTTAACTGACCTATTTTACTTGACTACCCAGGGTTGAGACCAGGAAGCAGAGTTGCAGTCTTACACACCTCTCTGCAGCTTCTCTCCTCCTGCCATCCCCCCAAAACCCCATCCCCATAGAGTTGGTGCCTGCTCCCAGACCACCAAAAAACAAAGCTAAAATCAGCAAAAAACTATTTAAGCATAAAAATTCAAAAACAATAAATAATACAGCTTCATCAACTGCACCAAAGAATAAAGCAATTAAATGTGGATTATTAAACATTAAGTCTCTCTCTTCAAAGTCCCTTTTAATAAATGATTTAATAATTGATCAACGTATTGATTTATTCTGCCTTACAGAAACCTGGTTACAGCAGGATGAATATGTTAGTTTAAATGAATCAACACCAACGAGTCACAGTAACTGTCAGAATGCTCGAAGCACAGGTCGAGGAGGAGGATTAGCTGCAATCTTCAATTCCAGCTTATTAATTAATCAGAGACCCAGACAAAGTTTTAATTCTTTTGAAAGCCTGACTCTTAGTCTTGTCCATCCTAATTGGGAAACTCAAAAACCTGTTTTATTTATTATTATCTATCGTCCACCTGGTCCTTACTCAGAGTTTCTGTCTGATTTCTCAGACTTTTTATCTGATTTAGTGCTCAGTTCAGATAAAATCATTATAGTGGGTGATTTTAACATCCATGTAGATGCTGAAAATGACAGCCTGAACACTGCATTTAATCTATTGTTAGATTCAATTGGCTTCTCTCAAAATGTAAAGGAGCTCACCCACCACTTTAATCATACTCTGGATCTTGTCCTGACATATGGCATAGAAACTGAAGACTTAACAGTATTCCCTGAAAGCCCCCTCCTGTCTGATCATTTCTTAGTAACATTTACATTTACTTTAATGAATTACACAGCAGTAGGGAATAAGTTTTATTACAGTAGAAGTCTTTCTGAAAGTGCTGTAACTAAGTTTAAGGATCTAATTCCTTCATTGTTATGCTCTTCAGTGCCATGTGCCAACTCAGTGCAGAGCAGCTACCTAAACTCTGCTCCCAGTGAGGTCGATTATCTCGTCAATAGTTTTACATCCTCACTGCGTACGACTTTGGATACTGTGGCTCCTCTGAAAAGGAAAGCTTCAAATCAGAAGTGCCTGACTCCGTGGTATAATTTGCAAACGCACAGCTTAAAGCAGATAACCCATAAGCTGGAGAGGGAATGGCGTCTCACTAAATTGGAAGATGCTCATTTAGCCTGGAAAAAGAGTTTGTTGCTCTATAAAAAAGCCCTCCGTAAAGCTAGGACATCTTACTACTCATCATTAATTGAAGAAAATAAGAACAACCCCAGGTTTCTTTTCAGCACTGTAGCCAGGCTGACACAGAGTCAGAGCTCTGTAGAGCCAAGTATTCCTTTCACTTTAACTAGTAGTGACTTCATGGATTACAAATAAAATTTTAGACATTCGAGAAAAAATTATTCATAACTATCTCAAAGATTTATCTTCATGTTCGGCTGCTTTCAGCACTGCTGGTATTTGTTTAGACTCTCTCGCTCCAGTTGATCTTTCAGAGTTAACTTCAATATTTACTTCCTCCAAACCAGCAACATGTTTATTAGATCCCATTCCTACTAGACTGTTCAAAGAAGTCTTTCCAATTATTGAGGCTTCAATCTTAAAAATGATCAATCTGTCTTTATTAGTTGGCTATGTACCACAGACCTTCAAGGTGGCTGTAATTAAAACTCTACTTAAAAAGCCATCACTTGACCCAGCTGTCTTAGCTAATTATAGGCCAATCTCCAACCTTCCTTTTCTCTCAAAGATTCTTGAAAGAGTAGTTGTAAAACAGCTAACTGATCATCTGCAGAGGAACGGTTTATCTGAAGAGTTTCAGTCAGGTTTCAGAATTCATCACAGTACAGAAACAGCATTAGTGAAGGTTACAAATGATCTTCTTAGAGCCTCTGACAGTGGACTCATCTCTGTTCTTGTCCTGTTGGACCTCAGTGCAGCTTTTGATACTGTTGACCAGAACATTTTATTACAGAGATTAGAGCATACTATAGGTATTAAAGGTACTGCACTGCAGTGGTTTGAATCATATTTATCTCATAGACTCCAATTTGTTCATGTAAATGGGGAGTCTTCTTTATACACTAAGGTCAGTTATGGAGTTCCACAGGGTTCTGTGCTAGGACCAATTCTATTTACATTATACATGCTTCCCTTAGGCAGTATTATTAGAAAGCATTGCATCAATTTTCATTGTTATGCAGATGATACTCAGCTTTACCTATCAATGAAGCCAGATGACGCACATCAATTAGTTAAACTGCAGGAATGTCTTAAAGACATTAAGGCCTGGATGATCTCTAATTTCCTGCTTCTAAATTCAGAAAAAACTGAAATTCTTGTTCTCGGCCCCACAAATCTTAGAAACATGGTGTCAAACCAGATACTTACTCTGGATGGCATTACTTTGGCCTCCAGTAACACTGTGAGAAATCTTGGAGTCATTTTTGACCAGGATATGTCCTTCAATGCACATATTAAACAAATATGTAGGACCGCTTTTTTGCATTTGCGCAATATTTCTAAAATTAGAAACATCCTTTCTCAGAGTGATGCTGAAAAGCTAATCCATGCATTTATTACTTCTAGGGTGGACTATTGTAATTCGTTATTATCAGGCTGTCCTAAAAGCTCCCTGAAAAGTCTTCAGCTGATCCAAAATGCTGCAGCTAGAGTACTGACAGGGACTAGAAAGAGAGAGCAGATTTCTCCCATATTGGCTTCTCTTCATTGGCTCCCTGTTAAATCTAGAATAGAATTTAAAATCCTTCTCCTCGCCTACAAGGTCTTGAATAATCAGGCCCCATCTTATCTCAAAGACCTCATAGTCCCATATCACCCCAACAGAGCACTTCGCTCTCAGACTGCTGGCTTACTTGTGTTTCCTAGGATACTTAAGAGTAGAATGGGAGGCAGAGCCTTCAGCTTTCAGGCCCCTCTTCTGTGGAACCAGCTTCCAGCTTGGATTCGGGAGACAGACACCCTCTCTATTTTTAAGATTAGGCTTAAAACTTTCCTTTTTGATCAAGCTAGGGCTGGATCAGGTGACCCTGAACCATCCCTTAGTTATGCTGCCATAGGCCTAGGCTGCTGAGGGGGTTCCCACAATAGACTGTTTCTTTTCATTCACCTTATTTACTTTGTTTATACTTCACTCTGCATTTAATCATTAAATGTTATTAATCTCTGGCTCTCTTCCACAGCATGTCTTTCTCTCCCCTCAGCCCAACCGGTCGCGGCAGATGACTGCCCCTCCCTGAGCCTGGTTCTGCTGGAGGTTTCTTCCTGTTAAAAGGGAGTTTTTCCTTTCCACTGTCGCCAAGTGCTGCTCATAGGGGGTCGTTTTTGACTGTTGGGTTTTCTCTGTATTATTGTAGGGTCTTTACCCGCAACACAAAGCACCTTGAGGCGACTGTTTGTTGTGATTTGGCGCTATATAAATAAAATTGAATTGAATTGAATTGAATTGCCCCAAACTATGATTTGACTTTTTGTAAAAATCATTTTGGAGTAAAATCCATTAAAAAAAAAAAATCACACTGTGTTCCTTGTGCTTAATCAGCTCGCTCCCTCAATACCATTTATTCAATGCTAACTATATATCAGGCATAGCTCAATACTGTATCTAAAGGACATCCATGCAAGGTAAACCTGAATGCCAGCTATGCAGTCAAGTGCGTTTGTGTTTCTGTTGTGTAAGGCAAACAGAATGTGTACATTAGTGGAAGTCCTCTCTACCTTTAGAGAGAATGATGGATTCCGGCATCATGGTGAGGTTAACTAGCAAACTGTCTGATTAGATGAAAGCATACCATATACAAGGTTATGCAGACAGTACACCTATAACAATCATATACAAACTATTATCACCATGACTTTTTCAGTGTCCAAACACAGACATGCACGTGCACAGACACATAATAGGCCCATGTGTCCCTGTGATGATGGATAGGCTGGAAAGTATTTTGCAGGCACTTCTAATATTCAGGAGTGTTGTAATTTTTCATACAACCTTTTATGTCACCTGATAGTCCCAGAGAAAAAGAGAGAGCAACAGCAAGTGGGTGCAGTGTCACCTTTGGTTAGAAAAAAAGAAAAAAAAAAAAAAGCTGGAAATATTGCTTAAGGAATACACAAATTGGGAAACCATAAAGGTCCTTTAGTTGCTCCTTGGCTTGTTGAACATTGTGAGAGGGTTCCAGTTTTTTTTTTTTTTTTTTTTTTTTTTAAAGGTAGTGAAGTTAATTTGGGACTTTTAATTAAATTTTTTGATTGGATGACATCCAACACAAATAAATGTATTTAGCTTAGTTAATGCCAATGTTTCACTGTTAAAAATAAGTACAAGTTCATAGTTTAACCCTAGAATGTTGGAACAGCAACAAACCATACTAACTATAGTGACTGTTGTTTGATTCCTCTATTTTAGGTCATAATTTTGGACTAATGTATAATTCGGAAATTATATAATATAAACTACAAAATTTCACAATATTGACAGTTTTTTTTTCTTTTTTTCCAGTTTTTCACATGAGGCATGTGACACAGAAAGAGAGTAGCTTCAGAACTCCTTCAGGAATGAATGCCAAAACTTCTGAATTTATAGCATTTTTATTGGTTATCTTTCTCTTCTCTCACTTTTCCACTGCACTTCTTACCTTTCTTTCTTGCTCTTTCCACATATTACATAACTCACTTGATTTTATGGTGCACCAGCATAGCCCTAACACTGCCAGAGTTGGATTAAAGGATGGAGTTTAAAATGGTTAAACCAAAAACGTGACGCTGTGCAGCCAAAGTAGTTTCCTTTACCAAGAATTTAAAATGGTTTGTATATATGAACTGAAAAGATGTTTAAAATAAAGTTTTAATGTCATAAGTTACAAAGGCATCCAGGTAGTGTCCACAATGCCTAAGCAACCAAGCAGCCAATGAGGAGTACTTATTCAATCATCGTTGTCCATATTGTACATAAAAAGAAATAAATGAATAATAAAGTGTTGGCTCTTGCTCTCCTTCCACTTGTGCCTTTTTACTATACAGCACATATACATATACATATGTACATGGTATTGTTTCAAGAGCCAGTGCCTTCAAAATATGCTGGCATTTCTGCAGCTTTGAGAGGCTATAGAATCAAGCTAGACAGCTTGACTTTTAACATTGTTTTTCTCAGCATATGAATTCTGTCTTTCAGGTTTGTTTTGCATTAGTTGTGTACTTTATATTGAAGATGGAGTTGAAACTGACCATTTAACATCATTCACACCCACACATGGAACAGAAAGTTTTCTAATATAACCTAAGGCACCAGATCAATACCGAGCATAGAAACAGATAGTTGCACTAACTTTGAACTGAAAGTTCCAACCACCCTCATTCAGCAGTATCACAAACTTAAATCATGGCATCTAAATTAAGACATATTTTCAAGTTTTGGAATCTAAATGCATGGTGATGCAGTGATTAGCACTGTTACCTCAATGCAAGAGGTTTGTAGGTCCAAAGCTCCTGGTCAGCTTCCTGTGTCTGAATGGGTTTCATCCAGCACCCTGAAGACAAGTGTTTTAGATTCTAAGTTGGCTTTAAGCGTGGATGCATGTGTGTGGTTGTCTGTCTGTCTCTATGTGATGGACTGTCAGCTTGTTCAGAGTGTATCCCCCACTATTTGGAGGGGCTTTTAATTTTTCTTTAGCAAGTGAACTTTCTGAACAGGGGGGAGACTCCATGACACAGGATGATAAATATTAACTTTTCTAAATTACTAGGTTGTGTTGACCACAGCTACACATGATCCACTCACTTGTCTCCTTTGTATGAGCCACCACCTGTGTCCTGAGTCACCTTTGACTGACAAATGACAGGAAAGAGTTTCCAGCTGCTTTGCCCAGTCCACACAAGCCACTCATCCACACAAATTGCACACGGTATCACAAAGGGACAAGCTGACAAGTGCAGTTAACATCACCTTGCTTTCACCCACAGCTGTGCACCACTTCACCTCTATAGCCTGTGAGACAGTCTGAATGGCAAATGACAAGAAAGGTTTAATGCCTTCTCAGATTTGTTTGTCTGCTTGCTCCACTGCTGTCACCCCACTCACTTATGTTGTAAAAAAATAAAATAAATTTAAAGTGTTAGGTCAATGGGGAGAGACAGGAAGTAATCCTGCAAGATTCAGTGGTTAGATGAATGCTTGCCACTCTCAATTGGACAAATAATTCAAAAAGCTTACCAGTGACCTTCAAAATGTTGAAGCACCTAAAACACACATTAGTCAAAGCACACATTTATTATTTTGAGGTTTAATGAGTGTGAGCTCAACTTGTTCATAGTTTTAGAAAATCATCAGTTAACCTGTTTTCAGTATCGGAACAAGTCTCCTTATCTTTTTTGTTTAATTCCCTCTAAACTTAAAGAAAGAATAGTGTTCATAGCACAGAACATGAATCATAACAGTCTAAGCTCAATTATAACAGAGTTATGACTGTTATGCCCATCCCATGGGTTAAAGGGGAATTTGGCAGGTGAGGGAAACCTATGTTCCAGTGTAGCAGTGCAGGATGGAAAATCTGACTCAATTTAGAAATGAGTCACCTAATAATTTATACTTTGAGCCCCAACTGCTGCTCTGAGGTTTACTGCTCTTTGTTGATTTAACCAAATGCATCCTACAGTATATAAGCAGGTATTACATGGGCCCTTATGGCTGCTTTCCAACTACCCAAGCCAGAATACAGAATTAGGCAAATGTTACTAAAGAACATCATCAGCTTAAATTGATTAAGTTGCAGAAGCAACTCCTATTATACAGTCACTATATTGAAACTCATATAGGCACTTGTTTGTTTGTTTGTTTTATAACCAGTATCTAAATTAGCTTTCAGGTGAAGATGACACAAAAACTACATGTACAGAATATCCAATCGCATATGACAGAAACACAGACAAGATTTTAAAAGCTTTTACCCTTGAAAGTTACACTTCTAGCACCATCTTTACTGTTGCAAGATTAATAAGTTTTAATTCCAAATTATTTCAGTGGCATGTCTCTCTCTTATAATATCTCCGCTGCTACTCAGGACGTAACATAAACTCTCCGGCTTAGCCTGCATTTACTGTCCACTATAAATTTGAACAACGTGAAGTTATTATCATTTAATTTGTTGCCAAATGCATTTCTCTGTGAAATAACAAGATCACGTTGGCAACCAGTGCCTGGATCTGTATGCTGGATTTTTCTCCCTGAGAAATACAGTAACAGTATCTATAACAGACAGACTGTGTGCTGCACTGCACAGAAACAGTTTGTGTTTAAAATGATGCTTTTGAAATTATTTTGCTACTTAAAAAGTTCTTCCACTTAAGTAGAACTAGCTAGACGCTTAAGTGCTGCCAGTGTAACTTTATTGCCTGCCAGTGTTTGCATGCATGCATTCTGTCATTCTGTCTGTCTAAACATGACAGCACAAAATGTTTTGAATGAATTCTGATAAAATTGTAGGGGCATAGAGTGGGATCATGTTAACAATCCATTAAAATTTGGCTTATATCCACCAGGTCTTCAAGGTCAACTTAATGATTTATTGGTCAAAAATTGATAAAAAGCCCTGTAAGCTTAGAAACTATTATTCCTACAAGTGTGGTGTGTATTGTGAACTTATAGAAAGTTCTGCATAAAGATTTTAAATATCATCTTCATCTTCTTCAAGGTCAATAGATTGATCTGAAGGTCAAAGTGATAATAATATATAGAGCTATTTGACTTGAATGTGACTTTGTTATGTGCATTACATAACAGAGTCCTTGAATAAGTATTTTTTGCAAAACAAAATAAATTTGTGATTCAAAACATTTTTTCCTCTTCATATTTATTACTAAACATTTAAACAAATTTTTATCAAACAATGAAATGAATGCTACATATGTACTATATCCACATAATTTAAAAAAAAAAAGGCTAATGTGTGTGGGGTAAATGTGTTACTGATTTGAGAACTCCATTAAGAGTAATGAGAATGACGTTTCTGATGAGAGAATTGCACCAAAGCAACTGAGAAAAATTGACTCCACTAAATCAGATAGAAGGACCACAGCAATGCAGTCCATGAAAATGTATCTGGCCTGACAGCAGCCTATTCTGTATTACACTGTTTAATTAATAATTACTCAGGTGCGAGAACACTGTTCCAAATCATATCACCCGTTTTAACTCATCCCTCTGTTTTACTTTGTTTATTAAAATTTTATTTGCTATAGTTGTATATAGCAGGTTCAGAATCTTACATGAGAGAAACAAACATAAACTTTAATGTGCACAATTGTTATCAACAGCTCCTTTCTCTTTATTTAATGAAAAACTTAAGAATTTTGGAATTTAGTTATCTTTTTAAATTGCTGCTTTTGCCATAATGTCTCACTTTGCAACCAGGCATTAACCTTACAGAACAAAGCTCCAATATCTGAGCAAATGTCTAATTAACATTCCATTATTATATTTGCACATCACCCTAGATATTCTAAACCACTTTTAACCTTATATTTACACACATGCAGCTAGCATTGCACGCATCCTGCTAGCATGTGTTTAAATTGAAATAATGACTAGACAGATCTTGAATAAAACAGTTAAAAAAACAAAGCAAGCAAACACACACACACACAAACACAGGATACAAGGTGGACAGGAAATAACAAGGGTGACATCACACCAGTGAAGGCTTACTCCACCCTGTACTAAGCCAATGCAAACGTGCAATTTTGATTTGATTTCATCATTATTAAATTCATGAAGTGACTTTTCTTGAAGGTGTACCACCTGACTTATATGTTCTATAAGTTCTACATGTTCTGACTTATATGACCTATGTTCAGTTTAAACTGAATTTTTTATGGCCACCTGGATTAACCTTTGGGTTTGGTACCATGAGCATACAGTACATATAAATTTTAAATGAAATAAAGATTTTTTTTTATTATAAGTTAATATTTTTCTAATTTTACACTGGTTATACTACTTGACATGGAAGGTACACCAGTCCACCGACTGAATTTCACTATTTAAGTCTCATGTCCACATTAGTGTATTTTGTATTGCCAGTGTGATTTACTGTCCACCCTGTTACTGTGGAAAAGAGTAACGGGTGGACATTAACAGAGAGGTTTTATGCTTAAATCAGCCATTATTAGTCATGTGATGCAAAACAGACTAACACATGAAGACCACAAAAATGATTTTTAACATGTTTATCAACCATATGGTCAAAATTACAAAAAAAACTATTTGGATGTTTCTAACTCATGGGTAACAAAGATGATTGGGGACATGGCATTTTAGGATACTTTTAATTAAAAAAATCTGTGATAATTGTAGAAATAAATAATTTTGGATACATGTAATTGTATTCTGTGGTGCAGGGGAGATTAGTGTAAGTGTATAGTGTAAGACATGCTTTAAGTGTCATGATTCAGGGCCGGTGGCCCAGTGTTTTGTGTTCTTTTGGTTATGTTTTGTTATATCTCTGATTATTTGGTTTCTTTCATGTGGGTCTTCAGTTTGTTATGGTTTTGAGTTTAGTTAGGGTTTTGTATCCTTTTCTTGTCTTTCCACATCTCGGTGTTCAGCGTTTATTAGTTACTGGCCTCTTGTCTATGTTATTTCCTCATGTTGCGCTTAGTCTGCATTTGTGTCTTTGTTTACTTCCTGTTTTAATTTGACAGTCCAGTGCTCCCTGTGTATCATGTTTAGATTCGCTTCCCCTGTTTAATTTGTTAGATTCTGTTCACCTGTGCCCTGTGTTCCCCAGCTGTTTCTCGTTTCCCAACATTACCTCCTGTGTGTATTTAAGCCCCTGTGTTTGCTCTGTTCCTTGTCGCGTCCTCCCTCGTGAAGGTGTGGGTCTGTTCCTGTTTTGCTGTCTGCTTGGCAACCTCAGTTTTGTATATTTTGGATTACTTTCTGTAAATAAAGTCATCACTTTCATTCAGTCCTCCCTTCAGAGTTCTGCATTTGGGTCCACCCTGCTCGCCACACCGCTCACACATGACAGTAAGAAATAAGGACTGGCTCATTTTTATACAAAATACACTCAGTTCTGTCATGGGGACTCAAATGGCACCAGATGCATGACCCAACACTGTGACATTAATAATAGAGACATAATGTTTTATCTCACTTCTCAATTGTTAAACACATTCAATACATTCATTCATAGTGTATAAGGTAAAACTGCAGTCACTGTGAGGGTGTTTCCACAATCACTGGCAACCCAACATTGTTTTAATTTCAAATGAGAAGTTACCAGAGTGGTGGAGAGTGGTAGACGCACGTACTTTCTGAATCCACAGAGACTCAGTTTCAAGGGTAAAGCCTACATCATGAAAGCAACACACAAATCCCAACAGCAGTTCAGCCCCCATATTCATGTACTGCATTAGCTAAATAGTTTGAACAGGGACTATTTAAAGGTGCCAAGTGAGAAGCAAAGGACTGCTAATATTGACTTTCTGATATTCAGAACAACTGCAGTCACTTATTTCCCTTCTTAATACAGGAATCATGTTTAATCAATAGTGCATCCATGTAGATTGCAGAAGACTGAAATGTACTGTACTGCTGCAACAGATTCAAATCCAGAATCAACTGGTTGGCACTGCTTACAAGTCATCTCTAAGGCATAAATTATTTTCAACTTGAACAAAATCAGCAAAGGTCTTTCTTTCTTTCTATCTATCTATCTATACAACTGTACCTGGCTGATGCCTACTATTGAATCTACTGGCATGACTTCAATCCTTCTCCCTGAATACCTGAGGACACAAATACTATTTTCAGCAGAGTTTGCTCAAGAAAACATGCCCGAGGGCCAAAGTACTGTAGGGAATGCTAGTCAAAATCCCAAAATGAAAACATAACCAGAGACCAGTAGAACTTGTGGTATAAGCATGTCAACTTACTGCTGAGAGCTTGCTTGCAGTCGAGTGAAGCCTTATATAAGTCTAGGAATGATAAATGTAGCCCTCACTGGTACAGATGAGAGAAGCCACCACTACGACTATAGATCAAACTCTTTTATCTTATATACTTTACACAGTAGTCCCTGTTTGGTGATCCTAGCCTGATCTGAGCCGCTAGATGTCATTTGTTATTCACGTCAATAGCCTTGACCAGCCCAAGCTTACCAGCAGATGAAACTTTTGTACAGTTCAGAGTATATGGAACAAAAAATGTGTGTAATGTTAGATATTCTCATCAAATCTTAGATGTTCAGTTCAAAACACTGGGAATTGTTAATACATTTCTGCAATAACCACATCATGTCAATATAATGTCACAACTGACTAAGCAGCAATCCACTACACACTGGTGAATTACACTTGATGCACACGTGATGTGATGTTGTATGATGTGGATTGTATTACAAAAACTGAAACCTCATCTATCCATTGCCTGAAGCTGCAAAGCCATATGCTACTCAAAGCCAAAACTGTGTCATATTTAATCACATCTGTCACTAACTCACTTCAGTGGAGGCAGAATTCAAAAGTAAAACCACTTTGTAATTTCCCTATGTGGCTTGAGTGATGCGTTTTAGTCTTCACAAGATGACAAGCATTACTAGAACACAACCACCACCGAAAGGATGAAAATGTGATTAAAAACTTTCCAACCACATTTTTCTCGTTTTCTTTTTTGGTGCTAGAATATGAATGACATTACATCTGCATCACCTCATTTAAATTATTATTAGCAACTGATGATGTCTGAAGAGCCACTGTGTCTGTCTATACTGCTTCATACTCTTCACATGAGGACCAAAAATTAACTAGGTGACCCTACAGACATCCTATCCCGGATACCAGATATGTGACTGGTTTAATGGTTTGTGGGTGACAGATCATCATTGCTGGATCCTATGGCCACCAACTCCCCAGTCTGCCAATCATTTGCCTCCAAAGAGCACCCACACAGAGAGTATGTCTCCTTCCACTGTTGGGATTGTTTTCTGAGTGACAAGCATAACAAAAATACATCTGCTTTCATCCACTGAGTCTATATTGATCCATTGTTGGCAAACAGGCAGAAAATAAAGGGACAAAGTTAAGTATTTTACTATCTGTGATGCATCACATTTTTGAGTGACACAGTGTGTAAGTGACAAATATGTCTGGTTTCATCCATCACCCATCCATTTCTGTCCTTCCTTTCTGCCCAGTCTTTGCTACTGCCTATTTTTTTTTTCCCCAACCCAACTGTCTGAGACATTTCTTTGTCTACCACTGGTGCTATAACAAAATAAGAAGAAGAGGATAAGACAACAGAATAAAGTATAACAGTGCATAAATTATCTGTAAGCAAACATTTATTAGTAATGGCATGCTATGTAATCGTGTAGCCAGTGTGCGTCAAACATGTTACATGTCTCTACTCCAACATAACAAAAATAGTGCCTGACAGTGGCTATCTTGACAAGTGAGTGTTGATATGGCTTAAATCCCATGCCTGCTACTTGGTCACTTGTCTGCCTGGAACTGACATGACCTGAATATCAAACAGAGTGGAAAATATTACTGGCTTCACCGCTGACGGACAAGTTATAGTAGATGCTTGTGTGCTACTGTCCATGTTAATATCCAGATATGTATTATTTGTCTCTGCACATGTCCTTCATCTTGTGTTATGGGCAAACTGACAACAGCCTGTGTGTCCCAGTTGCATGTCCAAAAAAAAAAAAAAAAAAAAGAAAAATGCAACTTTAAAATCTCCAGCCAGCACACAGAGTCAAAGCTGGATCTGGAGTTTTCTGCATTTTTTTTGTTTAGGAAACATTTGACAGAATAATATAACATTTAATGAACATTAGACATTAGATTAAAAACATGTGATGTTCACAGTAATGGTACGTTACAATAAAGTTATTTTGAATGAGAACAGGTGGCAGCAAAAACAAATGAACAAAAGTGACCTTATGCGAGTCAAACCTTAGAGCAAAATTGTAAGGATTGTTAGATTTCCACTGCACCTGGTTAACTATTAGATATGCATGTGAAATTGAATTCCTTTATTTTTGTAATAGTGAATATGTTGCATATAAAAATATCCTAGCTGTTGAGCATTAACTGAAATTAGGTGCTGAGGTCATCAGATCTAAGTCTATTTATCATCAAAGTGTATGTAGCAGCCAATAGTGAAACAGTGTGCTTCTGCATGTGTAATTTTCATTATAAGTGTATGTCTGCGTACAGTATGCTTCTAGCCAATACAACAGTGCAGCATTTAGATTGATAGAGAAATGTGTGCATTTGTACAGAATGCATAGCACTCACATTCATCCATCCATTTTCTTAACCTTTTATTCAAATTAGGATCAAACAGGGCCAATTTACAATCCTGATATCTTTAGCCTGTGGGAATAAGCCAGTGTGCCTAGGAAACAGGTACAGGGAGTACATGCAAAGTACAAGCAAAAATGCCCCACATCATGAGGTTCATACTCCAACCATTCTTGCGGTGAGGTGACAATGATATGTATTAAATTCTGAATGTGAATTTAAGTGTCAGTGAGCAGATGGATTTGTGCAAATTTCCTACATGACTTGTATAGTCATCTTTGTAAGTGAGACTAAGTGAGTGAGCTTGTTTGTGGTTGTGTGTAGCCTTTAGCCCACAGCCAAAAACTCTTGTTTGTATGCTGTCAGTCACTGCAGACTGCCACTGGGTAAACAATACGCAAGAGAGATAAATTGGGAGAGATGCAGAAAGATGTGGTAGGAAGGAAGAAGAGATGAAAGGAAACAAGGAGATATACACATGGGAGAAAAGAGGAAGAAAAACTGAGACACAAAGGAAGTTGGAGACAGATAGAGCTGCAGGGAGAGAGCAATAGAGAGAAAGAAAGGGCATCAGTGGCAAAGAGTGCAACAGCAAAAATGTCGAGAGAGAGAGAAAGAGTGGGAAGGAGGGTTTCTCAAGGGTGTGCACTCTGTACATTATAAATGATGAGTCATGTGCACTGAAGCCATACACACACAGACGTATACAAATGTAGCATCACCTTGGTGCTATAAGATTCTTTCCCCAAGGTCTACTTGTCACTTTACAAGAAGCAAGCTTTAGTGTAAAGCTGCCACATGCGTTTGTACAAGTGCGCACTAAGAGAACGTTTTAAACAATATAAACCCCGTTAAATAATTCAATATAGACCACATGAATATAAAACACTTTAAATCTATAATGATTTATGAGCATGGATGACCTGATGTTCCCAATTGTTTGTTTCCTTTTGTCAGAATTTCATGTAACAGAGAATTTACACAGAACTTATGCCTGGATTAAAATAAAGTGAAGCAGAACAGGTACAAAGTAACAGCAATTTTAGGAGAGGGATTCAGTCCAGTGCAGGATTAGTACTTTTGTGAGATTAACTGGCACATGGAGCATCAAATAAAACTGGTAGGAAGACCGCCTGATCCCTCTCCCCACACGTACTGATTTGTCTATTACGTCAGTAATAGTTCCACAGGTGCTGCTGGGTAACAGGTTCTGACATAAATTAATTTCCATAGGGGGAAATTAAACTATAACTTATTAACTTATTATAGGAGTTTGAAAAAATGAAATAAAGATAAGAGAGGCAGTTCTTGAAATAGCTTCAGCCCAGCTTCAGCTGGACTCAGTAGTGTTTATGACTGACTTATGATTTATATATATTCACATTTTATTTTCTACCAGTGGAATAAAGAGAAATATATGTAAAGATTGATCATTTCTTGACAACAAATGGCATTCACATTATTTCAATAAAAGAAAAGAAAACTCATCATTTCTACCGTCGTTAAACATAAATTACAGTACAACTAATTCTGCAGAATGAGTAAATCTGCTGTAACACTGTGGATGTTCTGACAAACGAAAACCAATTGGATGATGGTATTAAATTTCCTTTTTTTGTCCTTCAGTGTGATTGTAAAATAAAATCGTGCCAGCATGCAATTTTGCTGTTGGAGGCCGTGGCTGGTTCAATCCAGCCTGGAGTCAATTCCACTGACAATGAAGCAACAAAACAACCAGAAAGACCTTTGAAGCAATAATGAGGAGGGTGTTCAAAGAAGTGACAGGAGAGGACATGCCTTCTCTTTCTGCATTTGTCATTGTATTTCTCTCATTTACAGACTTGCACAAGTTCACATACACATGTTGGCTGAGTGATGGCTGTTATCAGCATACTTTTGCCAGAAGTATAAGCTCTGCCTGCCCTTTACATGTTCAATTAACCTGCAGTAATCCTCCTCATATTGTCTATGCCTGTGTGTGGACAAACAAAACAAACGAAAAATGTTCCCTTTGATTTAATGGGGAAAATATACAGCTGCAAACCTATCAGTACCTAATAAAGAAGGATTTTTTTTTCTTTTTTAGTAAAATATCATAATCACAATAACTTAACATTAACTTCATGAATGATAATCATCAGCATTAGAGGTGGGTCAGTCAGCAGGTTAGAGAGAAGCATAAAACTCCAACCAGAACCAAATTCAAGCATGTCTTTTAAGATAAAGTACTTTTCATCCCATCCCATCGGTCAGTAGTCTGTCTATCACCTCTGAAGTTACAATTCTAAATTCTTTAACCCCGTCAATCTGTCTGCACTTTGTCATATTATATCTAGAGTTAAGACCTTCAGCTGTTCCCTCAACATAATTAAAACTAAATTCCTATTTTGGCATTACTGGAATTGTGCAAATCATCAAAAACCCTGTTAACTGGCTATGTTCCAGAATCTTTCAAAAATGCAGCTGTCCAAACACTTGGACAACAGATCCTTCACTGTTGAATACAGATCAATCTCTAAATCCCATTTTCTTTCTAAACTCTGGAGAAAAAAAAAAAAAAAAAGAGGTCCTGTTCTCAGCTGTTTTTCATCATGGGTAAAGCTGGCTTCAAAGCTCTTCACAGTGCAGAGTGTGCATTACAGGGAGTAAGTAATGACCTCCTACCAGCTGTTGACTCAGGGAACTGCTCTGTCCTCTTACTTTTAGATACAAGTGCAGACCACTCTACTGTAGTTTCAATCATAGGTTAAACCAGGCTAGGGGTCTCCAGTTCTGCCGTAACCTGGTTTTGCACATTTATCAAACAGGTCATTCAGCTGCCAATTTGTTCTCATCTTCAAGAGCAATTTCCCTCAGCTTCTTCTGGGCTTAATACAGTTATCTTATTTTGCATTTATATGCTTTTGTTATTTTATATCATTTAAAAGCACACTGTTGTGTTAAACCTCAGATAACTGAAAACCAAGGTACAGGGAAACCAACTCTGAAGATCTGAAAGGAAGAAGGAAATGAAAGTCTTTTAGATAAAGTCAGATCAGCTGTGTACTGTGTGACACTAAAGTAAAGTCACACAATAAACATACAATAAGTTTGTATATTTTATTTAAAACAGGAATCTTAAGAGTAATGAGATTATTGCATATGTTTTTCCTTCATTAAAGGTCATCAACCTAATTAAATAACTAAGTAAGCAAATAATCAACTACTGCCATAAATATGCCTGGGAATTTAAAAAAAAAAAAGGCAAGAAAGAAAAAAAAATAGTTGTCCTGTGTGTCCTTTTGTATTATCCAGGCCATTTTCAAGCTTGGGCAGAAGCTGAATAGATCATGTTAAACATGACACACCATCCTTTCATTTCACTGTTCTGGGGACACATCTGCCTTACTTAACAACCACCACAGTCTCACTGTCCTCCAGATTTCTCTATCTCAATAAGAGTATTATTACTTTGGCCTCAGCATTCATTACCTATCATTATCTATTTCACCATTTCAACCATGCTCAAATTCAGCTTTGAAATTCAAATATTCAGAAACCCTGTATCTTGATGTGTTCTAGCATGTGTGGCTGACTGACAATTGAAGAAAAATGCTTTGCTTTAATATTTGTACGACTTCCTGATTAGGCTGATTATTGCAAGCACTGCAGAAGAAATCATAACAAAAATACAGAATTAATGTGCAGTAAATGCTTAAAATGGGTGCTGAGCAAAAATATTCAGCCTTGCAGGCTTAGCAGAATGTTTTGTCAGACTGAGCAGGATTGCATTTTTTTTCCCTAAAAGGCACATAATACAGATTGATGACACCAAAGTTTATAGAGCGATTCACGACTTCTGCAGTGAAACATCCCTCTCTTCCTGACACTCTTCACTAGCTACTGAAGAATGGCTGAGAAAATAAAACGATACCAAGAAGATTCATATTCAAATGCCATACAAAGAACTATGTGGGCAATAGAGTTATATCTGCTCACTCCTCCTAGGTGCCAAAGATCTATTTTTCACAAGAATTAATGTCTAGTTGATCTAAATTAGTGTCTTACTTTGTTTATTGTTTTTTTTGGGTTCCTCTCAAATACTGATGGTATTCAACTGTGACAGTCTGTATAGACAAACAAACAGGTGTTTGACATATACAAACTAAACAGAAGGCATAGTCCAGGTGTTCAGAACATAAACATCTGCCAATGGACACTGAATATGGCAGGAATATGGAATATGGATTACGGCAGGAATATGGCATATTAGTGCAAAAAAATGCATCCCAACTCATGCAGTTGGACTGTTACTTTCCTGATCTTTTGCTAAACTTAATATTTAAAATGTAGAATACGAAATCACGGGGTTTCTCAAGCTATTCAAGCATATGGCAGGCAGATTGGAAAGAACATTAAATTCCCTGAAGGCTTACAGGGCTGTTATATACAGTTTACTTGAGCATACTTGAGTCGATTCCAGCAGGAGCTCTGGTGATTCTAATGATAAGTGTTGGAGTTTTCACTAAGTAACACCTGAAAGAAAAAAGGAAAAAAAAAAAAAAAAAGCTGATGTAGAAGTATAAGAAACTGCGGTTCCTCCAGTGTTAGAACTGACTCCAGAAAAGGTTCAGTTCCAATAGACTCCCATGTTAGAATGCTCAAATTCAGGTATGAAATTCAGAAATTAATTAAATAAATAGAATAATCTAACAAAAATTAGTGAGAGGTGTAGTCCATACAGTTTGTGCTCCAGTTCTGGTAAGAAAAATTGCAATGTTTTTATTAGTAACTTACTTGTACTAAATTAGTAGGTGTATCTGTGTCTGTGGGTTGCACCTATACTAAGCATTTCTGGCTCAAAGAAATCAACATGGCAACATGCCTTCTGCAAGGTTTCTAACACTTCTACTTACTGTTTGTGTCAATCCTGTTTATTTGTTTGTTTTGTCTTTCTTTTATGCTACCTCAATCACTGCATTACTCTGCTACGATGCATCTCCATCTGGCATAAAGGCAAACAAATATGATGCCAGTAAATGTCAAAAGGATTCTCCTTCCTTTCTCTAAAGGAGAAAAAAATAATGATAAGTTGCTCTCTTCTGGATGTCAGAGGGATGTCTTTTTATCACCTATATCTGTCAAATGTGAATTTCTGGTCTCTAGGCCGAGTTCCAAATGACATGCAATGTACGGTTTGCCATATATTCTTTTGTTTTGCAATACAGTCAAAGTGGCACAGGCAACTTAGAAGCAGTAAGACATCAAAAACTTCTCACACTAGAGGCTGTTTCAGTGAGGCTGAAATATGAGTACATCACTGGCTGGTCAGGATGTATAATCCTATTGTGTGGTTTTCACTATGGAACCTAGTAAAGCAAACATGGTTTTGACAATACAAGAAAGGCAAGCAAACCTTTTTTTCTGATACAAATCCAAGCTACTAAACGATAAAACTAATTAGAAAAAAATAAAAACAACTTCAACAGAATTAAAAGTATCTGACAAAAGGTCAAACCAACCTAGGAGCAGGTTAATTCAATGCAAGCTAGCTGGATAATGGACCTAAATGGCATTGTTTTAGGAAACCACTCAACCACGGCTGCTTCATTCTTGCAAGAGGAACCTGTGATTTGTCCATGTATAGTTACAGTGTATCAAATAGAGAGAATATTGCACAATCATCATAATCCCTTAGCATAACCTGATTTATTACTTTAAGAGAGATGTGACTTCATCTGGGAGGAACATGATACTATTCTACTACTACTAGAGACTACTATGACCTGGATGACTGAGAATCTACACAGACAACATGATACTATATTATGAGCCAAGTGTGGCATTTCCTCGAACACCACTCAGACATTTATGGGCAAAATAAAGAAATTAGGCTACATCACAAGCTCCATGATGTGGCACCAAGCTATTTTTTACCCCACAAAAAGTCAGCCCCCTTGTCCCCTCTGCATCTTCCTTTTTCTGGCCCAACCTTAATGTCTTCTGATTTTTATGACTGTACTTTAGTGCTGATGAAATATGGTTCACTTTTTCTGTTATATCTCGGATTGCCATGCCGTAGAAGACAAGTAAATTAAGAACTACTTTTTAATGGCACGGGGACTGCATACATGCTTAATCTGTCAGTTGTTTTGTGATATTACCTTTATTACAAAACACCTTGGCTAAATTCCTAGCCCACTACTCAGAAATTCTTCTTCCACTAGGGTGACATTTTTAGCACTTCCACCTGTCATTGCTCCAACTGTAGAATTGCTCTATCATGTTTCAGGTATCCATACATGTGCCCATGAGTGCAGGTAGCTGGTTTTTATGGAAGCATGTTTCTGCCACTAAAAAAAAAAAAAAAAAGCCACTTACAGTATTAACTCAAACCTTTGACATACCTAACTCGAAATTTCAATTTATTTCTCAAAATTTCAACCTATTAACTCAAAATTTTGAGTGGCAGAAACAAGCTTCCATAAGACTGAATCATCTCTGATGTTTGAATACAACTATTGTAACTAATTCTCATGCTCTCTTTCTGAAGAGCTGAACAAATCAGACTGGCTTAACCAGGCTAATCAAAATGTTGATCAAGTCAGTCAGTGAGTTTATCTTAGATTCACTGATGTAGATTCACTGAGTACTGTTGGAGAACAGGCCTTTGAGTAAAGGTGTCACTTGAGGAGGGTTAACAAGAACGCCACTGGAGGATTTAATCGGATTCCTTGTTATCATGTTTCAAGACAAGATGAAAAGAAACTCCATTTTCATGAGGTGAGAGAAGAGCTGAAAATACTAGAACAGACTTCTACCCAGTAACATGTAAAATTAAATAAATAAATATTAAGCTTGTTTATTATGTCCCATTAAGTGTTAAAGAACCCCTTTTGGCCAATAACTTTTTCATTTTAATGTCTTTACATTGCGTTGTAGCCTTCTGTATTGCATTTACATGGTTAGAGCAATTTTTCTTATTAAATTTCCTATCAAGTGTCTGTAACAATATGACACTAAAATCAGCTATAACAGAAAATGAATTTTAGATGAATGTGGTCTTTTGTCTTCATTGGATTCTAATTCATGACTATGGGTAACGATGCTGAATGGAGGTAAAATGAAGAGAATCCTCAACAGACAGTTATTCAATAACTGCCAATTCATTGTTTATGACAAAGACAAAGCAATTGTGATCCCTGTTAAATACATGAGCACCTCCCATGTAAACAGTGGTTTTTCCATTTAACTTTATGCATCCAGTATCACAGAAACAAATCTATAAAGGCATATTTAACTTGGTAATATAATTTAGACAGTTACATCCAAGCAATCTGATAGGTGACACATTTGTTCCAAGAACTAATAATTCATGGTTTGCTGTGTTTCATTAGGTGCTATGCCATTCAGTGGTTAATCATGTGTTTTTTTTTTCATTTGTCATGACACAGTACACCCACAAATTCAGGTTATATAATATCAGTGTTGCAATAGCTCACCCTGAGTAAAAGTAATAACATTATGTGAGAGTAATTCTCTTAAAGCTATGATGAATGTGACCTATAACATCTTGAAACTTACGGTCCTGTGACAAATA
The DNA here is from genome assembly GCF_007364275.1 of Archocentrus centrarchus. Classification (NCBI taxonomy): domain Eukaryota; kingdom Metazoa; phylum Chordata; class Actinopteri; order Cichliformes; family Cichlidae; genus Archocentrus; species Archocentrus centrarchus. Next base: position 28,048,987 of record NC_044346.1, on the reverse strand, counting down.
CATTTTTCACAGGATTCTATAAAGTCTTGTAAAAAAAAATAAATAAGTACACCCCATGAGTCACCAGCTTCTAGAACCACCTTTGACAGCAATAACATGATGTAAGCATTTTCTGTGTGACTTTTCTTAACAATATTGCTTCAGTTTATTTAGATTTGTGGGAATGTGTTTATGCTCACCTCTCTGTCTTAAGGCATTTCAGTTAGTTAAGGTCTGGATTTTGACTAAGCCATTGCAACACCTTGATTCTTGACCTTGGTATGTTTTTTTTTTTTTTTGTTTTTTTTCCCAGTCAGTTAGTTGTAGATTTCCTGGTGTGCTTTGGATCATTGTCCTGTTGCAGGACCCAGTTTCTGCCAAGTTTTAGCTGTTACACACATGGCCTCACATTTGACTAGAATATTTTGATGTAGAAAGGAGCTTATGGTCGATTCACTGAGTGCAAGGTGCCCAGGTCCTGTAGCTGCAAAGCAGGCCCGCATTATCACTGCTCCACTACTGTGCTGGTATGAGGTGTTTCTGCTGATGTGCTCTGTTTCTTTTTCATCAAACATGGCACTGTGCATCACGGCCAAACAGAGTGCAAGGCCATGTGATGTCACTCATCCAACCAGGTCAATGGCAGTGGAGAGCTGAAAGTAGTCTTGGGTGTGGTTAAACTTTTCAAAAGTCGGTGCAGGCAACATTTGCAATGCAAAACGTAAGGCTGGCCATGGCACCACATTCAATCTGAGGAAACCTTCAGGCAATTAAACTGGTAGCTGGATAAGTTGCTGCATAAATGGAGTTTTTTTCACTAGGTTGGTGTTTTAACCTTAGCACTTTTACACTTGCTGAAATCTCTTTATCATTTTGCTGTTTACAGTAAACAAACATATTATATGAGACAGTATATCTGAAGCCACAGTATGTAACTATAGTTAATAATAGTCTAACATTACTATTTAATGTTGTAGTATGCATGCACTGTGACAGGAATGTCAACATCACAGACATATTGTAAACAAATATTTATTTTGTGAGACAAAAAGATCTTCTTCTACACCTTTCAGCCTTTCCCTTTAGAGGTCACCACAGTAGATCATCTGCCTCCATTGCAACCTATCCCCTTTCTCTAGCATCCTCCTCTGGTACACCAGCCCTCTGTATGTCCTCCTTCACTACATTCATAAATCTTCTCTGTGATCTTTTTTTCCTCTTGCCTGGCTCCTCCATATTCAGCATCTTTCATACATTATCTTGGAGCAAGCAAAGTGCAGAAGAAACTACCACTGGGTAATGGTACTGTATCAGTTCATAGTGATGGGTCGGTCACGAATGACACAGCTCTAAGAGCTGAGTCTTTGAAGTGAACGACGGGAGCTGGCTCCTGATTGTGAGCAGTTTCTTTTTTCTTTTCGTTCTTTTTTTTTTAATTTTGTGGAAGCCGCACATGATTGGTTAAGATGAGTGGCAGCATCTGTGCTTCTCTACACTGAGCAGGAGGGGAGGGGCCATGGACACACCGCACAGTGAGTACACAAACACCAGAGAGGGAGAGGTTCCCGCAAAGTTCACTCGAAGACAGGAAAGAGCTAGAGGAAGTTATGCTTTACATAGAGGCTACACGCGGGAACGGTGAGGAAAATGAGTGACAGAGAACGTAGTAAAGTTGGGACATATTTTAATGTGATAAACAGGCAGAGTGTAGACTGCAAATTTAAAATTTCATATCAAGCAGGCTCCACAAACAACCTGCACAGACATATATGAACTGTTCATCCATCAGTGCAATTAGAAGAACAAAACAGGGCAGGTCATATCAGGTAGGAGAAATGGGATCAACCCCTCAAAGGCCCTTGGTTTTTCTGAGTGTCAGTCTTTTGTTTTATAATTTGTATTTGGAGCACTCTATTCTATGTTGAGTATATAAAGAAACATTTGATATAATGTATGTTTTTACATTAGTAATTCATTTTACACATTTTTTTTCAGTAAAATCGGAGGAGCCACTCGGGAGCTGAAAGAGCCGGCTCTTCTTTGGGAGCCGAGCCTAAAGAGCCAGCTCTCTGAAAAGAGCCGGAATTCCCATCACTACCAGTTCAAATGTCAAAGGTACCTAATACTAGTAGTCACATAACCTGATGATCAATTAATCTAGAGTGTTCGATTAACAGCACCTTGCTACTACTTACCCTCTTAATTCCTATGTAAGCAGTAAGGTGTACTTTGTTACTCACCACAACTACAACTAACTACAGAGTTTTGTGAAAATTTACTTTTTCATTTAACTACAAGTTCTATAAATACAACTGAGACTCAAATGGAATGGAGTAAATCATCACAATGAGAGATCAACATTTTCACAAATGGTCCACGTGTTGTAAAACCCCTGTTTTAAACTCTCTTCAGCTCCTCTGACTTTTAAACTATACCAAAGACTGTGTTTTGGTAATACTGTACAATACTTTTGGTAATACTGTACTGCTTAGTCAGAGTACCACTTTCCATCAGTCACAGATGAAACAATCGCTCAGAATGTGGTCATTAGACTTACTGCATTATTGTGGGAATAAATTACTAAGGTCTGACATATTCGCTGTTTACTCCTTGAAATTTCAAAATAAAATAAAAAATTGGTCACCTTTTATGGTTGAAAGAGATCTTAAATATTTCACTTAACACAACAATAAGTGTCCTGGGTGTTATAATGAAGGATAGCCATCCATAGAAATGGGCACTTACAAAGTTGAAGTTATGCTAGTTGGTAATGATCTGCCAGGCTACAGAAGTGTCAGTAGACCAATATAAACACAGCAGTACAGCCAGTGTTGTTTCGAAGTTTTAGGCTGAGGGTTTAATTATTTCCAGTAAAAGTACCCTCAATATGGGGTGAGTCAGTGAGGCACATCTGCAAGCGGCCAATCAACAGAGACATGAGACATACCAAAATGTTAGTTGGTCAGACAGTGAGTGGTCTTTTCTAAATAGTTAAATTATTTGTTTCTGGGATACCATCGATTCATAGATCAAAACACAGCATATAGAAAAATGGAATCCTCAGAATATAGACTTTGACCTTGAAATAGCAGCCCCGCATCACCCTTTAACAAGCAGATATCTTAACAATTAACACTGACTGAAATTTAATCACCTGCTTCAGGATACTCTAGCTAAATAAAATAATAATGTTAAAAAACTCACAAAACACAGCAATTTTCATGCCTAGCTCTGTAATGATTCACACCATTAAAAAAAACAAAAAAAAAACATGTCTGCTTGCTTCTTGACTGTTACTTTTTACTGCTACTTTTTATGGGTAGCTGAAAAAAATACTGTACAGAAACTTTTAGAAGTGGCCACTTTATAACTAAAGTGTATATTAACACACGTTATTCTTTCAACTGCTGAGACACAGGAATTTTCCAAATATGGAAAAACTAAAAAAGCATTTCTTATCTCTTATCTCATCTTATATAGAAGCAAAACATTATACCAGATATAGTGATCGTTGAGGAGCTTTGAATAAAAAATACTATTTTTTACCCTGACATAGTCTTAAGTGTTTAAGTAGAAGGCACCTGAACTTGGTTTTTATTCTGTTACTTTGATGCTTCCTCAGTTCTAACTGGCTGGCTAAGAGTTAGAAAATATTTCCAAGAATAAAAGTAAATCAAAGCTTTTTACCATCCAATACTCCAGTGATTCAAGGTGAGAATGGTGGTGAAACAACTTCTGGGTCACAGCTAGTGCTGTATGCCACCGCTTTTTTTTTTTTTTTTTGTTTAAATTTTGACATGCCTGGCCTCTTTCACACTGCTGCCCTCACAGGAGTACCCCTTATCCTTTAGATGTAGGCAGGCTGCTGAGTACTCAACAGGATCTCCTATGTGGTGCCATGTATTTGTAGTTATTTAGATTCCCTATAGGTCTACCCACTACTCCTTGCATTGGACTGCATGAACAACATTGTGTTTGGGTTTTCTATCCTTGGGGTAAACCTTTTTTGTCCAAATGTTGGGTCTGAGGTGCAGCAGGATGTTGTGTTGGGACCAAATCCTTTGTCAGGCACTCTATCCATGCATGCCTTTAAAGTAGTGTTTCACTCTCATGTTTTTTTTTTTTGAAAGGGGTGGGGGTGGGGGGGGTGGGGTATTTTTTCAGATCTTTCTCTGTTAATTCCACTCACGTGCAGAAGGCCCACTTGGGAAAACCCATCCGTGTTTTGCTTATCTTTTCGTCTTCAGTGGCAGCGCAATACTTTAATTTTGTAAATCAAATGATAACCCTCAGCTCAGGTTGTACTGGTTGGAAGGCATCAAAAGTAGGCTAATCCATAATGTTGAGGCTTCTGTTCTCAATGTGAACAGACCAGAAAACAGAGTTTTTCTTTACGTTATCACATCTCTGTCAGGGTCCTGTGTCCTTTTGCGCTTTCTTTCCTCCCCTGTCTGTGTTAGTGTATGGGAGACTGTTTTGTGTTTCAGAAGTGGAGTATGTAGAAGGTCTTGACTTGAGTACACTTGCACTTCAGTCACACATCTGTTTGCTGTTGAGTTGACTGATTTCTGACTATAAGAAACGAGCTTCTCCCAAGTCAATGTCAGATTGTTGCACCACAAGCAGTAACGCAAACTCTGCTCCTCTAAACTTTCTCATGCAGTTTTTGTGTTTTCAGCTACTCATCTGTTCTGTCCTCTCTTCAGCACGCCATCAGCAGACAGTGTGTGAGACTGGGGCTCACAATAAAAACCCTTTTAACATAACCACAGTGCCCTGCGCTTGTGTCCAGGTTTAGTGGAGCTTAAAAGAATGATCTGGCCTGAAATACACATAGTGGATGCAGATCCTGTAAGGATCACAAACAAAGACAGAATCTATTTCCTCTTCTCTGCTGGCCAGTTGAGAGACTTCATACCAACTCCGGAAGTCTTCTTGGGTAAGTGGGAGAAGTGCCAGGGGTTTTTCACTCAGTGTTCCTTAGTTTTCAGGTGACTTAACCACACTTACTCTTCTGATGGAGCTAAAATTACCTTGTCATTATTTTGAGGGGCAGACCCCTCAGGTGGGCTCAGGTCAAACACTTAATTCAAACACGCAATTCACATCATCGGCCATCTTCATCCAACTTGAAACATCCAACCAATTCATCATGGAAGTCAATGCTTCAGACACAGGGGTTGGAGCCATTCTGTCTCAACAGTATAAAATGTGTCCATCTTGCCACCCACCTGTGTCATTGGAGCAGTACTTGGGAGATCGACTCATTGGTCAAAGCGGCTCAGCAAACAACACCCAATCCCAAGGGTGGACCACCATTCGTTCTCAGGTAATTCACTGGGCTCACACTGTTAAGTTTAACTGTCCCCCTGGTCAGAACCAAACCATCACCTTCTTTTGGAGGACATTTTGGTGGCCACACCTAGCCAGGATACGTGGAAATACATTTCAGCCTGCCCAGTCTGTGCTCGGAGGAAGTATTCAACTTCACCACATGTGGGACTCTTAAGTCCTCTGCCTGTTCCAGGTCAACCTTGGTCCGACATTGCCTTGGACTTCGTCGCTGGACCTTCCTCCATCTGCAGGTAACACTACCATATTACCATTTTTCCAAGGCTGTGCATTTTGTGGCTCTTCCAAAACTCCCCTCAGCATTGGAGACCACTCAGCTTGCCACTGACCACATGTTTCGTCTCTATGGGATACCCACTGACATTCTGTCAGGCTGTGGGCCACAGTTCACTTTGCTGGTTTAGAAGGAGTTCTATTCTGCCATCGGAGCCACCCACAGACTAACGACCAAATGGAGAGGGCGAGTCAAGAGCTGGAGTCTGCCCTTAGGTGCATGGTTCAGTTCAACCAGTCGACTTGGAACACACACCTGGCATGGGCTGAATATGTCCTCTCCTACTAGCCTGTCCCCATTTGAATCCTTCCTAGAGTATCAGCCACCCCTGTTTTCAGCCCAGGAGAGGGAACTAGTGGGTCCCTCATCCAGCTCCACCTTCATCGCTGCTGTCAGCTGTGGTGGACCACCAAGGCAGCCCTCTCTCTGATGGCAGAACAGAACTGAAAGGTGTCTGTCATCAAGCTCCTGCCCCAGATTATGCCCCAGGTGAGAAGGTCTGGTTGTCTGCTAAACACATTCCATTAAAAACTGAAACAACTGTTACTTAAATTTATCGGTCCTTTTGAAATTGACTCATTAATCCTGTAACTGCACGCCTTATGCTCCCTAGAAGGAAGAGGATTCACAATGCCTTACACGTCTCCCAACTAAAACTGCTTCTGTCCAGCCCTTTGTGGCTCCTCTAAACTTTCTCATTCAAGGATTATTGTGTTTTTAGCTGCTCACCTGTTCTCCTCTCTTCAGCACACCTGCAACAGATACAGTGCGTGAGACTGGGACTCACTCTGGAGATTGCAGGACAGAAGGGAAAAAAAACACTTGTGGATTATTTCATCTATGTCAGAAATCTGAGCCTTGAAGACTAGATTAAAGATTAAAAACCTTTTTAACCTAACCACGGCGCTCTCTTCTTGTTTCCAGGTTTAACACTGCTTAATCTCACAAATCTGCATAACATTTTAACTTTGCATATACTTTAGCTCAGGGTTGTCCAAAGCCAAACTTGGATTTTATATGCCTTACGTATTTTGTCAAAAAAAAGTTTTTTTGGCACGCCAGAACAATCATGAATACAACTCAGCATGGAGTTCCTCTTTTAACTCATGTTGTGGAAAAGAAGAAGATTGAATAATTGACCAATCACAGCTGTGTGATGCCGCTTAGGTGGGGGTCATACATGACACAGAGTGTTCTGCAGGTGTACGCTGCTTATTTGACACTTAATGGGCCAGTGAGTGAAATGAAAACATCATCGAAGCAAGCGATGAAGTGGCTATGATGAATGCTAAACACGGCACTGAAAACAAAATAGCAAGCCTGGGAGAAAAGGGGGGAAAAACAGTAAACTGGGGAACACACAGTTAGGACAAACTCAGATGACAACACAGCAAAAAAACAAAGGAAAAACTGAGGGTTTAAATACACACAAGGAAATTAGGGAGAGTGGAAACAACAGGTGAACCAAATGAAACTAATAACACAAAGGAAGCAAAACCAAACACAAAGCACAGGGAACACAGGACTGTCAAAATAAAACAGGAAGTGACCCAGCAAGATACAAATGCAGACTTGATACCACACAAGGAATCACATACACACTGGGGAAAACAGACACAAGAGACTCCACACCATAAGGGAGGGACACTAAGGGAAAACACAGGGAGAACTAAACTCTAAAGCTACCGGAGAAGAAACCTAAACACCACAAGGAAACAACGGGAAGGGAAACTAAACACAAAAAAAGGGCCAAGACACAGGGACAAAACAGACACAGGTACACAGACACGTGGAAGACAAGAACAAAGTGAAACCAGAATATAGCGCAAATAACTTTAACCAAAAACAGAATACAGAAGTAGAACAAACCAAGAATTTCAACTAAAAAACACAACTAGAAATACAACAAAAACAGAACCTCATACAAAAAACAGTGGCCCAGGACCATGACACAGAACGCATGTGCCCCGAGACGAAGACAGAGTTTGCTAACGTTGCTAACTGTGGCACGCAGAATTGATCATCACATGTTAACAGACAACTGGGAGGCAAGTCAAAGAACTTTGATTTTCTTTTTTTTTTTTCGTTAGCCTTCAAGGAATAGATGCTGTAGTGAGCCAACTATTTGTGCACCCTTTGAAACGAAGCTGCAACTTTTCCAGAGATGCTTGTCACAAATGGAACCCTGCACCACACACTTTCCAGCTCTGCGGGAGGTCATGGTTAGCAGTACAGGTGTGCAAATGAAGCGATATGCAGCACCTGGATAAGGTCAATTTTCCAGAAATGTGAACATTTGCAAGGAAAATGTTTAGCTTGTTTGGCTCCACGTTTCTCTGAGCTTAAACAAGAACCGCTCGAGATCAAGACTACGTGACTCCCACCTCTGTGACGTATTACACACGTCTTCTTTATTATAATAAATAAAGAATACTCAAGAGAAGCACGCAATAACAATAATCAAAAATTAGGGAGAGGTATTGTTTGCACTGTTTAATACCTTCTTTCTGCTTTGAACAACAGTGACATGTTAAAGGCCGTCTGTGTCTGAGCAACTATTTATTGGATTTACACAGTAGCCAATACAATACTACTTTCCCATTAAAAATTAATTTCCCACAGTGTGAAAACACAATAATGGCAATAATTTGCTACTCATGACCAATGATCTAACGAGGGAGCTGCTTGTGTGTGTGTGTGTGTGTGTGTGTGTGTGTGTGTGTGTGTGTGTGTGTGTGTGTGTGTGTGTGTGTGTGTGTGTGTGTGTGTGTCTGTGTGTGTGTCTGTGTGTGTGCGTGCGTGTGTGCAAGACAAAAGAAGCACAGAGGAAATTGACTACAGAAGCAGTTCAAATCAAATGCTTTGAAATCTTCGCACCGGGTTTGTTCCGCTGATACAACAGATGCAATCAGATCACTTTTATAACTTTTCCTCTTCCCCTCATAATTTCATCTTATATTGTAACTTCATCTACTCTTGTCTCTCCTCAACCACCAATTATCATTTGTTCTTTTCATTTCCCCGTTCTCTATTTTTTGATATCTATTTTTTGATATCATCTTCTGGTTCCCTGTGTCCTCATTTTTATTCCTCACTTCTCTCCCCCTACTTCCTCTTTTCAATAACAGTGATTTTTTTATTTTCTTTTAAGCATCAACCCTCCATATGTTTTCTCTCTTCTTTCACTTTTGTCTTCTACCAGAAGAGGGCATCTTACAAAGAATATAAAACACTCTCCAATCTTCTTCTTCTTTGTAGCGGTGGAAAAACAGGAGGAGGACTGAAAGAAAAAAAAATCACTGATCTATTTTGATCCCCACTGTTTTCAGGCAGGAAGTCTGGCAATCTGTCCTATATAGACACACACACACACACACACACACACACACACACACACTGATAGATTTTCCACAAAGACGGTAGACTTTGGAGCTTCCACAGACAATAACGTAAATGGAGAGAAAGGCAGCTAGGGATATGGATAAAAGACAAGGAAAGATTAAACATGAAAGGAAAAGATGGGAATCAAGAGCCCCAGAAAGGAGGCAGAAAAGAAGGAGAAGAGGAGAAGTAGCAGAGGAGAGGAGGGAAGTAGGGACGAGAAGGGAGAGTGATGTGGAATCAATAGGGCTAATAGTTAAGACAACAGACAGCAAAAATACATATTCAAACATTAGAACCACAGCAGAGGATTTTTTAAAAATTTACATAGATGTAAACAACATTAACCCAGTATGTGGTTTTGTATTTATACATACAAATGAAATGATGGTAGTGTAGTAGTAGTGTACAGACCAACAATGTCCAGACAAGCATTGCTGCGCAGGACTAGACAAACAATTTATTGTATTTAAAGCTATGCAACTCTAAACTCTACACCAAAAAAGTAGGGAAAACTAAGTGTTTTCAGAGTTGTTGACTCATATTTACAACTCAAAAATGTCTGTCCAGCAGTAAAATAATGAACAAAAGTTTTGTTTGGATGGTAAAAGTCACTCAAAAATAAGTCACTCTGCATCCTTTCTATCCTTTCATTTTTTTCCCTCATTTTAAACATGAAATTGATTTAAAATTAGGACACTCTCCAGTAGGAATTAATATAGTATTAAATGCTATATGTGTGCTACTGTACTTCAGTTGTGTTCTATATAATGCACAGTGATGGCATAATTACCTTGAAAAAGTAATCAGATTACTGATTACTCCTTTAAAAAGTAACCTAGTTACTTTAATGATTACTTCATTTTTGAAGTAACTAAGTTAGATTACAAGTTACTTTATTAGTTACATTCAACAGCTGCTGGTGTTGCGCCAAAAAGTGATCATCTGCCATAAAGTGATTGTGATGTTTCTGTGTGCTTTTATGTGTAATGTCTTTGCTTACATTGGTAAATAGAGTGCAATCAGCATGATTTATGAAGGGCTTATATATAAAGAAGAAGAAATAACCTGTTTTTCAACCATCTTTAGGAGTCTGTGTTATTGTTTATACATTATAACCTACCCTGTGCTTTTTGGCCACTTAAAATATCTTTATAGAACTGTGATGTTATATTTGTTGCAATTTCTGCAGCCTTCTGAACCAGATTTATATTTAAAATAAATTTTTAATATCAATGATTGCAGCTTCTACCTCGTGATAGAAATGCTTTCTCACTCAGAATGACTCAATATCATCCATGAGAGATATGTTTGACGCGTTTATAGGTCAACAAGTCATTTACAGCCATTTAAATACAGGCAATCATTTTTTGGCAAATACCAAAAATTGCTTTTTGGCAGAGTGGGTGCTGGGGGGGGGGGGGGGGGGGGTTCACACCACCTGGTGGGACTCGCTCTGTAAGTTTGACTGTGCCGTGCTGCAACTCCAAATGTTTATTCAAATTTGATGTTGTGTTTTTGAAGCTAGATAGCACTTTGTCGCCAGCACAGAGTGTACAAGAAACCATAATATTGGCCACCTTAACCCTTTCTCATAATTGGATTCACCTGTGTATGTTGGTCAAGGGTCAATGAGCTTACAACACAAATTTTGTGTTCCAATAATTAGTGCTAAAGGTATTCAAATCAATAAAATCACAAGGGTGCCCAAACTTATGCACCTGCCTAATTTTGTTTAAATAATTATTGCATACTTTCTGTAAATCCTATAAACTTCATTTCACTTCTCAAATATCACTGTGGTCGTCTGCTATATGATATATTTAACTGAAACTGCTGATCCGAACAACCAATGATTTATAAAGGAAAATCATGAAAATTATCAGGGGTGCCCAAACTTTTGCATACCACTGTAACACTGCAAAATGACTGAATGAATAGTTAGGGGAAGAGTCATGGCTAATGTACCCCTAGTCAGCACTACATAGAGCGAGATGCATAACAAACAAACAAAAAAAAAAGAAAACAAAAAAAGAAAATTGGTGTTCATATTTAGATGGTGTTCTAATCTGATTATTACTAACCCGGGGTAGCTAAAAACGGCACAGTAGGATTGGATTTTTTGTTTGTTTGTTTTTCATAATTTCCAGACAGTTATGTCCATAATGTGTTTGAACAAAGCTACAATCATGCCTCTATATACCACCAAAGTGAATTTTAAATCAATCTATATGTGACTGAAGTGCAGATTTTCAGCTTTAATTATTTTGTTTATTTTTATTTAACCTTTATTTTACCAGGAAAATAATACTGAGATTTAAAATCTCTTTTACAAGGGAGTCCTGGCCAAGAAAATCAGCAATAATAATAATACCCTTTTTATACACAGCTCCCATTTACAGAGGCTCAAAAATAATTAGATAAACTGATGTGATTTTAAATATAAAGATTGTTTTTAATACTTGGATGACTGTGAAGTCTAGATCCCATGGACATCACATTCCATCATTTTCCTTTGAGATGCTCTGCCAGGCATTTACTATAGCAGCCTTCAGTTGTTGCTTGTTTATGGGTTTTTATACATTCAGTTTTGTATTTAATAATTGAAAATCATGCTCTATTGGGTTAAGATCAGGTGACTGACTTGGCCATCTAAGAATATCCCATTTCTCTGAGAAACTCTCAGGTTGCTTCTGCAGTATGCGTTGGTCATTATCCATTTGCACTGTGTAGTGTTATCTGATCAATTTTGCAGCATTTGGCTGTATCTGAGCAGAAAGTATAGCCCGGTGAACTTCAGAATTCATCCTGCTACTTCTATCAGCAGTCAGATCATCAATAAATACTAGTGAACTGGTTCCATTGGAAGCCATACATGCCCATGCCATAACATTGCCTACACCATGTTTGACAGATAATGTGGCATGCCTCAGATCATTTGCCGTTTCTCTCCTTTTCCATGATTTTCCCATCATTCTGGTACAAGTTAATTTTGGTTTAATCAGAGCAACAAATACTTTTCAGAACCTTGCTGTAAACCTTGCTGTATTGCTGTATTTGGATTACTGAAGGCTCTTGATTGTAGACCTTGACAATGATACATCTACCTCCTCCAGTGTTCTTGACTTGGTTAGATGTGAAATAGTTTTGTGCTTTTTTTAAAACTCAGAAATGATTCTGTCATCATGTGACTTTGTTATGTTGCGTTATGCTTTGTCATCTTATCTTATTTTATTGTTTATGTAACTTCTGCACAGTGCTTTTAAATACAAGTACCATTTAAAATAAAGCCAAACCAGTATACATTTGAAGAGCCACAGTATTGTGTATCTGTCCAAATATTAAGGCATTAAGGCACCATGATTGAAAAGACACCTACATCCGAGTTTTCTTAGAAAACGAAAAGAAGGAAAAAGAAAGTTTAAAAAAGATTACAAATCATTTAAACTTGGCAGAAAGTCAAACCTTTTTTTCTTTCAAAGATCATTCTAAGTCACCTTATTGCGCAAGAACAAAGAGAGAAATCAAAGGACATCATGAATAAGAAATCATACAGGGTGAGTGATGAAAGAAATATAGAAATACAGCATGAGAATGTGAGCTAACGTGTGCATTGATTTTAGTAATCCCGAAGTCCACACTTTGATCCTCCACCAGCACCATTGAGAGTAAAAATGCAGAAAAGGGTTCCATAAACCTAAGGTATGAATCAGTACATTTGAAAGTACAAACTTGTTGGCCAGACTTTCATCACTGGTGAGTAAATATAATAGATGATACCGATGACATGTACTTTTAAATAGTATATTGTTTTAAGGGTCAGCAAATACTGAACATGAAAATGTCAAAAGACCAAATTAAAAACTTGGAATGCTAGATCAGTAAAACATGTCTTTTTCACAATATCCCCCTTCGCCCTGGAGCACTCTGTTAATATGTTTTGACCACGTTTGATCACATATATTGAAGTGAAGTCTCTCTCGGCAGCATTAATCAGTATATTCAATGTGGGAAATGTTTTGACAGATTTTGTTATCAGATGGAAAGTAAATTTCACACTGCCAGTATATGTTCTTACTTATGTTTTCATCCAGTTGGGGAAATAATTATTTAATCTCCTGCTGAATTTGCAAGTTTGCTCACTTCCAAAGAAATGAATAGTCTTTAATTTCTATGGTAGAGACATAGATAGAATATCAACTAACAATCCAGAAAAAAAAAAATTACATAAAAGTTATTAATTGAGTTGCGTAACATTGAGTAAAATAAATGACTTGCGAAAACATGACTCGGTTGAGAAACCTTTGTTGGCAAGCACAGGAGTAAAAGCTTTGTAATTGGTCACCAGGTTTGCATACATCTCAAGAGGGGTTCTGGCCCATTCCTCTTTACAGAAGAGGATGGTGTTCTTTGGGTCATTTCTCTTCCTCAAAACACAGCAAGTCGAGCTGATGCAATAAAGCGCAATTTTAGTTTCATCTGACCATAGCATTTTCTTCCACGCCTTCTCTGAATCGTTTAGATGTTTATTGGCAAGTGGGCCTGTACATGTGCGTTCTTGAACAGGGGGACCTTGCGAGCGCTGGAAGATTTCAATCCATTCGAGCGTAGTGTGGTGCCTTCAGATCATTAACAAGCTCCTCTGTAGCTGTGGGCTGATCCACCACCTTTCTCATGATGATTGATGGTCATTTTATATTTCTTCCATTTCTGAATGATCACACCAATAATTGTCTCCTACTCACCAAATTTCTTAATGATGACCTCATAGCCTATTACAGCCATTGTGCAGGTCTACAGTCTTGTCCCTGACATCCTTTGTAATATCCTTTGTAATCCTTTATAATAACTGCGGCTGCTGTTACACCCAAATTTCCCCTCTGTGGGACAATAAAGGCTGTTTCTTCTTCTTTTTCTTCTTCTTCTTCTTTGACAGCTCTTTGGTCTTGCCCATGGTGGTGGAGATGTTGGAATGGAAGAAACTGATTCTGTGCACTGTATATAAATAATGAGTTGAGATCAGGAGTATCTGTATACAATTGATTGATTGATTGATTGATTGATAGCTGTGTGCCACACAAGCACACAACCAATCTTTGTGTGCCACAGTTCAAATACATATTTCACTCAATGACATGCAAATCGATTTATAACTTTTATGTAATTTGTTTTTCTGGATGTTTTGTTGTTGTTGATATTCTCTGTCCCTCCATTAAAATGAAACTGCCATAAACTTAGATTGTTTATTTCTTTTCAAGTGAGCAAACTTACAAATTCAGCAGGGGATCAAGTAATTATTTCCCCCACTGTGTGTATATATATATATATATATATATATATATATATATATATATATATATATATATATATATAAAATTAGTTGGGTTTTTTTTGTTTTGTGGTGGCATATTTGGTAACACCATAATTGCTACTGTATTATACCTGACAGAGCTGAATATGCTCAGGCACTGCATTTATCTTATGTTATATTTGATATCATGTAATTGGCTCTATTCTTATTTATAACCCTATTTTTCCTTTGCTGTATCTCATTTGCCGCTGCAATGATCCAATTTCCCCTTGGGGATTTTTAAAGTTTCATCTCCTCTGGAAATCATTTAATGCACAATGGAACAGAGAATGCATCTGTTCAGTCTATGTGGAATACATCTGACACCAATTCATGATAGCTTTTAAGGCCATACCAGTTAACCATCATATCACATCTATCTCTTTTCTGCTAATGCATAAAGAAAGACATATGACGGTTGAGCAGACTAGTGGCTCAGGAATTTACTGCAAAGTGACAGCTAAAGTGCAGCTCACTTACCAGGCTCACCCAGATTTCTTAGGAGTATTTCATGTGGTCATCTGTTAAATGTTTCCCTAAATTAAATATTTTCATAAAAATTTTTTTTTTTTTCCCACCACCTAAAGGTGTAAAACTGGCAATCTAAACCTGGTGTGATGATATACAGTTTGTGTATTTACACTCAGTTTTGAGACTCAATAAGATAAGATAAGATAGTGTTTATTTGTCACATGCACAGTTATACACAGTACAATGCACAGTGAAATGTATTTTGTACCTGCAACCATATATACACACATAAAAACACACATATAAATAAGAAGAATAAAAATACAAATAAGTAATTACATGGAATTATAGATTATAATATTTACATTGTGCAATAATAGTCCAGTTAGGGCTCAGAGTTGAGCAGACGGATGGCTTGTGGGTAAAAACTCTTCTTCAACCTTTCAGTCTTAGTCCTCAGGCAGCGGTAACGCCGGCCTGATGGGAGCAGGGAGAAGAGAGAGTGTCCGGGGAGGCTGGGCTGTTTTAGGATCTTCATGGCCCTCAGCCTGCACTGCTTGGTGTCCATATCCATTACTAATCTCAAAAAGAGCTGATTTTGTTTAATATACACTTAAGGGATTTTTTTTTTTTTTTTTTTTTTTTTTTTTTTTTTTTAGCCTGTCATGTCTGGCATCTTTCACAATCGGAATGATGATCCGAATGCACTGATGTACCAAACATATTTGCTTTGACAAGAACAGCTCTATATGTTTCCTATAGGCTCTTCTTGTTAATGTTTGCAATTTTATTTTTATTTATTTATCTTTTTATTTAGTTATTCATGCCAAGTCTGACAGGCAACAAGGAAGGGGCAAGAACAAGAGGTGGGGGGGAGAAAAGGGGGGGGGGGGGAGAAAAGGAAGAAAGGAGATAGAAAAAAAAAAAAAAATAAATAAATAAATAAAAGGGGTTGATATACTCACACACACACACACACACACATCCATACACACACCCATATGCACCTACATATACACACACACACACACACACATACACACAAGTTTATTGTTTGTAGTGATGTGTGTGTATGCGCCTTTGTCATGCAATGTATTCGATAATGAGGGCGAGAAACTGTAACCATGCCCCCCGCGATCCAGAGGCAGATAGGGAAGGACCCAGGGGACCCAGGCTATCCACAGCACAGGAGCCCAGAAGACTTGGGGCCACACATCCCGATGGCAACCGCGTACACTCCCCAGAAGAGGAAGGAGGGAGGCTACAGACGGAACCCCCACAATCCAGGGGCTAGAGTCCAGAGAGCCAGAGACGACGGGCAGCCCACCCCCCCCGGCAGGCCGGCACCCCCAGCACGAGCCAGGCATGCGGCCCCCGAGGCCCCAAGCGCCCGAGAGCAGCCCGACACCCGGCAGAGCCCCCCCACGCGCCAAAGAGGATTTAATAATGACCTACTCTATTTTTGGCCCAATTTGGGAAGAGGATTTTTTTTCTCTATTATGAAAACTTGTTGTACAAATGCATGTAGGGTTGCCTTTATAATAATTCCCAACATGTGGGATTTGGCCACGCCTGATTGATTATTGTCCCATGTCTCAAAACACAATCTGGGGGAAGAAGTCACAATGCCTTGATCCAGTTAATCCCAAATGGCCACTCCTCTGTCAAACAACCCTATAAGAAGGCACCACAGGTTTGGAGAAAATTACATCTATAAGAATGCCATGACCAGGGCAACCTGACTTGGATCATGCCATTGGAATGCTGGAGGCAGGGTGGACCACCAGAAAAGCTGCCAGAGCAATGAGCCCTGATTTCAATGTCATACAAAACCTGTGGACTGTTTGAGTGACAGCGTAATCCTCCTCCGCAGGCATCCAAAGGTTGTGTCTGTCTATGAAGAGGCGTACAATCAGTCATAATCACCAAAGTATGGTGCTTACGTACATTACATACAAAGTGAGAAAAATGTGTTTATGTCCTTTTTTGGTTTATTTTGTCATTGATTAAGTTAGGAAATTCATTAAAAGGTAATGAGAAGCAATATGAGGGGTCATTTACATACAACAAAATGACACCAGTTAATTTACAAATAAATGCATTGGTCTGTTGTTAATACTTTCAGCTACTATGTGTTTTAAGATTTTTTTCACAGTCATAGGCCACTGCAAAACATATAACCTATTTCAAAAAGTTTGAGAGTTTTTTCTCTTTTTTTCTTATTCTTTGCCTTTTTTTTAACTTCTCTGCTTTTAGTCCGATGGGGATTTTTAACCCTGGGAGCAGAATCAGAGTAACAGCTGTACAACAGCAGTGCCACAGCCACAGTAAATGCCTATTTACAAGTGTGTATTGGGTAGCATCTCTCCATAACCTCAGTTTGGAGGCTAGTACAATATGCCCAGGCATGCCTATGCATTTATTGCAATCATTATCAACACAATGTGCAAGAGAGAGAGATTCAACCTAAAATGATCTCAGCCATTTTCCCCCTCTTATATGTGACTGCCCCTTGCTCCCATTGCCTAATTCACAAATACTCTTTTATCTCACAATAAGAAAGATATTAAAAATATACATGTGGAAAATTGTAATTGCAGATGTAAACAAGAGTAACAAAAGAAACAGAAAAGATGCTCACAGTGAATGTAGAGATTTTAGTGTCTTTTCCAGCTCTCCTTGTGCTATTAAAAGTACAAACATCTATGCACACAACCTAGCATGTCAGCATAAACGTTAACAGCAAACCTTTATCTCCCTGAAGATACACACAAACAAATGTGCCATTTCAGTCTCTCCTTCTGACACACACACACACACACACACACACACACACACACACACACACACACACACACACACACACACACACACACACACACACACACACACTCAAACAAAGTCCATTAAGATGAGTGTGCGTTCATTATTTATCATTGTTTATATCTTTGGTAGATTGCCAGCTATGATAACAAGGCTAAAACTGCTGACTGATGGGCATTTTGCTTTCACATACAATACAGACACACTTACACACTAAAATGGAACAATCACGTTTCATTGTGCAAACGCTCACATACTGAGCTTATAGAGCTCGACAGACAACCAAGAGGTCTCCAGTGATTATGTGTGCATATTCTTTATTTTTTTTATTGTCTGACATATTGCCACTGGAAATACCAGGACTAAACTGCTGACTGATTCACATTGAAATGTCACATACACACCCAGATACTCCTTGGTTTTCTTGAACAGGCAAAAATGCCCCTGGGTCTATGCATAAAAATACACATCACAGTGATTCAATGTTAAACTTCTTGCCTTTCTCTGAGTTTAAACTTAAAATGTTGCTGACTCTATAAAAAGATATCTTTGTTCTGTCCAGACAGAGATTTAAAGCAGTAATCAAGGAGACTCTTTTTGTCTTCTTGCTCTTGTTTCCCCCCTCCCCCTGGTGCTATGCATTCATTGTTGAAGTGATTTTCTCAGAAATTGTCAAACTGTGTGGCGACAATGCTAAGATGCTCTGTTAAAATTTTGAGTTTGAGTATCACTATTCTGTGTTCACAGTGCCTCACGATGCTCATGTAATCTCATCACTTACATTACAAATTTCATTTATCATTTAAAACCATCTGCCTAATATTGTGCAGGTTCCCTATTGCTGTAAATGGATTGGTATTTACATGATTCCTGTGGTGTCTGGCACGAGGATGTTAAGAGGTGATCATTTGGGCTATGTAAATTGCAGGGATGGGGCCCTGGTGGACTGGTCTTGTTCTTCTGCATCCTGAGAATAATTAATCAGATTAGGATCTGGCAATTTTGAAGGGTAAGTCTACACTCAGGGATTTTTGATGTCTTTCACAAGCTGTTTCTGAGCAGTTTGGAGTTGGAAAATGGAGTTTTGCACCATTATGTTGCACAGAGTTCATTTATTAAATGGCTAGAAATAATCCCCCCTCAAAAATGCATAGACCCCTGTTAAGTGAGTTATCTATGAGGGCCAATCATGAATTTGTTCGTAATCACCTACTACAATCACTACTACACCTACTACACCTACCTACAAAGGCCTACTTTGAGCCAGGAAAAAATCTGATTATTATGATTATTGTTTTTTACAGTGATTTTTTTTGGCAAAATATACTTAAAAATAGCCAAATTATCAAACCCTACTTATGTTTTCTGTATGTGAGATGTGTACAGTATGTGGATTTGTGTGTGTACTGGCCATTTGAGAGATAAACATCAGGTATGGCAGCTGTCTGATGGATATGCCACATTAACTCTATTCTTTGTTTGTGTGTGCAGGTTTTTGTGACACCATATGACAAGGTATTTCATGCTGGACTCTTCCATTATCTGAGGTCTGCACTGTTACTGACAAAGTGAGAAAAATGTGTGCATGCATGTGTGACTATATGTGTGTGACCATAGAGTGCAGGTGTGAAGAGCCACAATGATAGTGGGTGGTCTAAACAAGGAGCTGAATACAGCAGGTCTGGGGGCTCATGTGGGTTCAACTGTAACCTACCCCACACAAGAGGGTCGTGAAAATGTAAAGCTTTACTTGCTTTAAATGTACCTAATCTCCCATTCATGGTCATCTGTTTGAACATGTCCAGACAGATTCCTGCCTAACTGCCATTTTTAGATCTCTCCCTCTGCACTGTGCACTCTGTAATTTCACAGTAGACTTTAAACTTGTGCTGAAAAGAAACAACTTCCTACTAAGTCGACTTTTGTGTGGAGGTTCCGCTCAAACAGTTTTCAGCAGTTTTCTCTTACAGAGTCCACAGTTTCCAAGGCCAAAGGCAGCGCCTCAGGTGAGGAGTGAGACCAGGAGAGTACTCATTATATTTTTCACCATTTGCTGGGTTGTGCATCGTGAAGTGGTCTCCTAGGGTGACACTGGACTTGAGGGAGAACATTCAGAGTAAACGATATTAACTGTGGTGCATGCCAGCATGCCATCTTGTGCCACCTCCAAGGGCACTGAAAATACTGGAGTTTTTTAATCACATAAACATTCTTCACTCATCAACTGCATCATTTTCCAGATTTACCTCCTTGTGGTTTCATCTCAAGTTGAAGGATCATTGTTTTGTCACAGTGGAGGAGAGCCAGTGCCAAGACACAAGTATCAGAGGGCATGACAGGACTTTCATTAAGAGATTTAAAAATAGATTTTATGCAGAAAATGGTCCAGAGATACACAAGGCGTAGTGTGGAGAGGTCGCCAATTTTCTGCAGAGTCAATCACTACAGACCACCAAACTTCATGTGGCTTTCAGATTAGCTCAAGAAAAGTGCATATAGAGCTTCATGGAATGTGTTTCCATGGCTGAGCAGCTGCATTCAAGCCTTAAATCACCAAGCGCAATGCAATGTGTCAGATGCCACTGGACTCTAGAGAAGTGGAGACATTTTCTCAGGAGTAATGATCACGCCTCTCCATTTCGCAATCCAATGGACAAGTTTAGGTTTGGCAGTTGCCAGGAGAATGGTACTTGTCTGAAAGAAACTCTTAATGCTTTAGCATGCCAAGAAATTTTGGACAATTTCATGCTCCCAACTGTTTTGGAACCGTTTGTGGATGGCCGGTTTCCTGTTCCAACATGACTGTGCACCAGTACACAAAGCAAAGTCCATAAAGACTTGGATGAGTTAGGTGTGGAACAGAATCCTGACCTCGACCACTTTTGGGAGGAATTAGAGTGGAGACTGCGAGCCAGGCCTTCTCATCCAACATCAGTGTCTGACCTCACAAATATGCTTTGGGAAGAATGGTCAAAAATTTCCATAAAAACACTCCTAAGCCTTGTGGAAAGCCTTACCAGAAGGATTGAAGCTGTTATAGTTGCAAAGGGTGTCCCAACATCATATTAAAGCCTATGGATTAAGAATGGGATGTCACTCAAGTGCATATGCGTGTGAAGGCAGATGAGAAAATACTTTTGGCAATGTAGTATATATCAGGTGAGGCATTTGCTTTTTATGGACTTGTTCTCTGAACTTTTTGATCACATACACACACTATATTATATATATATATATATATATATATATATATATATATATATATATATCAGCATCAAACATTGCTACACCTAAACAGCCAGCCATCAAGCTTCCCACATCTGTCTTTGTCAACCCATGATCCACTCCCCTCCATTCTATGAGATAGTGAAACAGACACCTCTCCAAGTCCCAAAGGACCTCAGAAGCAGCCGACAGGAAAAAGAAGCTGAGAATGGATGATGGGACACTATTTAAGCCACACGAACCCATGCTTACTCCTTTCACTCCCTCTCCTTCCTTTTTCTGTCTTCTTCCATACATCATTCACCATCTTCCCTTCTTGCCTCTCTCACTCAAACCTTCCTTTGTTTTCCTCTCTCCTCTCTCTTTACCACACTAATCACTCAGATTAGTTTTTTGTAAAGAAACTTAAGCCTTCAATATCAACCCTTGTCTGAAAAAACATGCACGCGCACACACACACACACACACACACACACACACCTGATCAACATAAATTGCAATGCAGCTGTGACAGCAAAGAGCAATCCATCCACCCATCCACTAATTGAGATCATGTACCTATTGCCGTGTTTGCCTGAAGGAAATGACAAATTCAAAACATTCTGCTAAAGAGCACTGACTAAATGCTTCAGACAGAGAAAGCTTTCCACTCTCTCTCATCCCTTTAATCTCATTTGGCATAGAACAACACATCTTTATTTACGTATCAACATTGGTACCTTTGTTTTCATGCAAGGAAATAGGAACTTCGACTTCTGGATTAAGTAAAAATTTCAGATTTAATTTGCCAGTAATAAAGTTTTTTCAGAAATAATGGTGACATAAAATGAATACACATGACTGAATGTAACAAATAAAATCTGAAAGCATCAAGTGATGCATTCTATTAGTATTTTGACTGAGAAACACCTACTGTACACATGTGCTGTGTTTTACTGTAGACGAACAGAAATGCATTTTGAACAGAGAACATTTTATTTACTATATTTACATTAAACAGTATTTAGCATGCAATTCAAGGGAATTTGGTATAATACAATATGAAACCAGTAAGACTTGAAATACTCAGTTTTACAAATTGGAATTATGCAAAAGATATGTGAAGTGTGTGCAGTTATTTGTATTTGCAAGCATTACAGGTGATCCTACATTCCACAAGCTTTCAGAAAATCTGATATACATGTTGACTGTACATCAGACCCTTTGAAAATGTCTTACATTAATTCATTGTACGGATATCAGCATCAAACATGAGGGCTTAAACAATTTCTCTTGGTATGCAGCTAAAACTCAAGTTAATGAAGAAACTTGCTCAAATCTTCACTCTGGAATTCACGCTAAAGCAGTATACAGCACACATTCATGAAAGGGTGACATCAAGGCTGAGAATCTCTGAGTCTGATACAAAGAGCTCATATATAAAGAAGAGTTGGAATGCAGATGAAAAACTGAGCAGAAAACTCAGAATCTCATCAATGTCCAAGTAATGTGAAAAAGTGACTGAGCCTGAGTTTGAATTCAGGAAATATTAATTGTTTATACTGCTTTGTAAAATAAGCAAGCAGCAGAGCAGAAAGAATGCTGATAGAATGCAATGAGTGCGAGGGCATCGACAGGTCTGTCATAGCAATATATTTGAGGTTAATGCAAGTACAGTATTAAGAAACTGCAAACATATAAACCTGTGAGCTTCCAACAATAACCATGCCATTCCCTGTCCTTTCACATTTTTGCCTTCATATTTGCCATATATTACTGTTAGTATAAGCATGGTTATGGGTGTCCTGATAGAAAGTCTCAGTAACGCCCTGCTAACAGCGGCTAGAACCGACAAAAACACTTCCTGACAGAAGAGTTCAGGATATCCTCAACAACTCACCTCAGTGTTACTGTAATTGATCAGACGTGAGCTTAATTAACTCATCGACATGCATCAAACTCCTTTCACAATGTTTTACAGCCTTCTCAAGAGTAAATAAACATTTACGCTTCACACTTAGCATGTTGACAGCAGTGGACACTTACTACAGATGATAGCCAGAACATTTGAGGTGAATAGGAGGCAAAAATGTAAACTACTGCAAAATATTTAATTGACACGTATCTGTTTTTAATTCCTGATTTATTGCCAAGTATTATTTAGGTATAAAATATAGTGTATACATAAACCAGAAACTTACCAGCTGGCTGCAGGCCTTTATGGAGAACTGCAGAGTGACTGGCTGGGCTCTTATGGATGACAGAGGGTTAAAGTAAATTGGCTAAGTGGACAACAAAATTAAGCCATTATTGGGAGTCACATCAGCCCAGTCAAAGACAATGAAAGCTGATAACCCTGACCTATAGTCTGTCTGTTCCCTTAGTTTTACGAGATACTCATAAGCTAGAACTGTTTTGGCCGATTTTATTCCCTGTTGTATTCTTTTGTCTGAAACTGTTTATGCAGCTATAACCACATTGCTAATTAATGCTGGTTATTTTTTATCGATTTTCCAATTGTTGTTTTAAAACCTTTTGTGACACTAATCTGGGAAGTACCACAAGAATACGGTTTTATTTTATGCTCCCACTGATTGGCAGCCAATCAGGACTTAAAAATAATAAAAGCCCACTGCACTCACTGCCAGTAAACTCTTACCATCATAAAAGCTTATAACCTGTGTGTGTATATGAATGCTGAAACAAACTAGAGACCACTGACAGTTTTATAGTTATTCATCTGCTATTTATCTCTTCGGTGTGCTTAAAGAATAAAGCTGCTGCCCAAAGTTACATAGAAATGTTTCAGCTCAGGAGCTTCAATTGCACTATAACAATAAATTCTGTTATTTTAACATACACACTGAGCAAAGGCCTGAGTTAAAAAGCAATTCTCAGTGTTGCAAAATCACATCTGGTTTATGACTTCATGTTGGAGTATTTTAATAATTTATGCAAATATTATAAAATGTCATTGGAAACACACAATGCATCACACTACAAATCACATTATGCTGAGACAAGGCATTGTAGAATTAGCAGGTATTGAGTTAATAAAAAATTCTACACAGTGCACACTCTAGCACAGACACAGGCACACAAACACACCACACTCAAGTCCAGACAGGAATTAGGCAGGTTGATTGGTGAGTGACAACTGAAATTGAATTTCTCTGCCATGAGGGCTCAAAGGACTCAGGGGAGAACATAAACACAATCACATGTGAGTATCAGCACACACAGGCATGAAAAGGCACAGACATCAAACATACACACATGAGCGTGAACAATTGCTGAATTATTGCTGGCACACACACTCAAACACATGCGCATATTCTTTCTCTCCCAGCTTCCCTTGCTTGCTCTCTCTCTTTTGCGCACACACACACACACACACACACACACACACACACACACACACACACACACACACACACACACACACACACACACACACACACACACACACAAACTTCTATCCCCACCAGTCCCTGCTCTCCAATTTACTGCCAAAGCTGTCTCTCTGGAAGCAAATCTCTTTTTTTTTCTCCTCAAAACATGACAATGACAGTCACATCTGGCAACTCCAAACAAAACAAAAAGTTTGAGAAAGGCCATCATTATACTGTGGCCATTTAGATGTGATTTGAATTGTGATGGTGGAAATGGCAATCACTGAGCCACACAGGAAGCAGCTCCCTGTAGCCAGATTTGAAGTTTGAAATCATGAAGGGAAATATAGCTGTGCACTGATCTTTCCGAATTTGTAAGTGTAGGAGTTTTTATTATCACATATACCTTTTAAAATAATAGCAGCCTTTGCAATATTCAGCTGTGCAAATGCTCCAAAACACAATGGAGCTGCTTTCTGATGGAAACAATGCTATACTAAGAGGTTTGTGCATCAGTGGTGTGAAGACGCAAAGCAGCAGCATAGTAAGAAGGTTTAGGGTGAATGTATATGTTCTATGATGCACATGAATGACATCTCAAATTGATTTTTGACCTAATCTGAAATGAAAAAGCACTCAACCGGGGCTGAAAAAGCTCAATTAGATGTCTGAAATTCACTTTGGCTACTTAAAATTTGTATTGAATACTAGTATATTACAGGTCTTTTTCAGTTTCTTTAAAACAGTGGTTCCAAAATCTTTTTAGTCACAATTTTATTTTTGTTTTGCAACAAAAACAATGAGCTAGATCCTCAGAAGGTCCAACCTGCAACCTGAACACCCCAGACAGTCTGCTGCCAGTGTCCCATTGCCAGACACCACAGGACACCTCCAGAAAAGCACGAGGGGGACCTATGCAAGATTGGGCCAGTGATTTTAATGGTGTGGCTGAATGATATGTATTAGTTATTTCTGAACTTATGCTATATTGCCAAAAGTATTCACTCACCCATCCAAATCACTGAATTCAAGTGTTCCAATCACTTCTGCGGTGACAGGTGTATAAAACCATGCAGACTGCTTCTACAAATATTAGTTGAAGAATGGTTCATTCTCAGGAGCTCAGTGAATTCCAGTGAGGTACTGTGATACAGTAGATACCCATCTTCGAGTAAGCATCGGAATATGATACAGAACTGAAGATAGAGAAAATGATTTTCCTGTAAATAAATTATAGTCATCATGAAAAATGATGCTGCATGACCATGTTGCTGCTTTTTTATTATATCATTCCTTTATTTTATAAACTAACAAACTGCTCACTCCAATCTGATATGTTGAGCCATATCTCTGAACCAACTGCTGTTGGCAGGGAAATTAGTAAATCATTATAAATTCCAAAAATATATTCTGATTTTTCCAGTATACAACAATCCTCTCCACTGCAAGAATTTTTAGTTGGTTATATAGTTCAACTTCTACACTGTACATTCCTTTATATACTATAATGCTTTTAGAGGAAATTAGCAAGAGCCTGAGGTCTTCTACTGTACTTCAAAACTGCAGATAATACTGACAGTTCACAGTGTAAACTGTAACTTTACTCTGCTCCAACTCATATGTTGATCTATATCCTTTAAATCAAGTGAAGAAACCAGCTTAAAGCTGGCTGCTGACAGGGAAATCATACTGCTGTTAGACTGATGCTTCATAGTCTAAATTGCTAACTGTAACCTTCCTCCGCTCCAATTACAAAGCGCCTCTCTTTTCGCTGTGAAGTCACACCGTGGCTCTCGCTCTCTCTAGGTCAATCACAAACTTACTGAACTGTTCTGTAAAGGAAAAGTGCAACAGCCAATGCATTGTAACAGTGGGTTAACAAGTTAATATATACTCTTTCTGAATCTGCTTAATGATACATTCATGTTTACTGTGATAATTTTAAAAGGATAAAATAATAAATACTGCAGCTACTTCTGAAAAATACTGTATATGCACTGTGTTGCTCTAGCTCCTGTTGTTTCTTTAAGCAGACACTAATGAGGCACACAGTCACACTACGTCTTAGCCTGGATGTTGCATAAACCTATGTTTGTATTATTTAATTACAGATTTAAGTATCACATTTGTCCCTTCTTTACTCAGCTCTTCTCTTGCTGCTTTTTGCTAAAATTTGACCTGAACTGATCCAAAAGAATTCAGTCTCTGATTGGAATTGGAGGCTAGTATATGTTAGTGTATACTTTGGTAGCAAATTTTGCATCAGTGACTAAATATCAGACTCTAGATGTTATGTGTCAACTCATCCACCTACTTCCCCAGCAAGAGTTTTGGAATAGACATGTTTCCAGGGCCTTCAAGAATCATGCATTTAAAATAAAAATATAATTAAAAAAAAACACATTTTGGAGAAAACATAATGCATTTCACAGATTCCATTTTCACATGACATTCATAGACTGGCAAATGCAGTTATAGTTCCCATTTCCACAACATCCATGTTTCTAATTCTTTTAACAACCTTTTTTCTTATTAGTGTTTAATGTATTACATTCACTTACTCAGAGCCAAGAAAACCTGCTTCTCCACTTAACCCCTATGCATCATTCATAGATGATATATAAAAGATGCACACTGCCACTATGATGTCATCTGCTCCTTTGTGAATTTTAAGCAAGCTTCTCAAGTACAATATATCCATGTACTCGATAATTAGTGCTACATATAAACAAAATATAAAAATTTCCCTCACTGGAACTGGAGCACAGCCATCTGGGATGGATTTTAGCATAATTAACCACCCGGGTCCAGCTCATTGACTCAGATTCACTGAGATGACGCCAATCAGAGATCAGCTTACTTAGCACCCACCATGGGTGCTAACTAAGCTGATAATGCATAGATTTAGGCAGTTGAACCAATTATTTTCCTATGAGACTATGTGTATTTATTTTGAAGTAGAAGTCTTTGGAGATTATCTGTGGGAGAGTATTTGTATCGGCCTCTGTTTTATTTATGTATTTATTTTTTCACACTATATTGCCTATGACATATCTTCATCTCTTGTATGCTTCATGCTTGCTGTGTACCCTAAGGCATATCATTTACCCATTCACCATTCTGCACTCCCAGTCCCCGTTTTCTCCATCTTAATATTCTGAAGTTACTTGTTGAAACATAAGGCATGATGTGGAAAGACTTTATGAGAGGTTTACAGGGGTCAAATTCTGCCTCATTTGCATTCTACTATCACAGTATAGTTTCTTCAGCCCTAGGGCAATAAGGGATATTACATGTATGAATGCTGTAAGCCCTTGAAAAAGTGTTTACAAAGCAAGACATGAGGCAAAGCCTAGGGTGCCGTTTACACGAAGCCATTTTCACTGGAAACGGTGTCGTTTTGATGCGTTTCAGCCTTTCGTTTACACGATGGCGTTTCAGAAACGATCCGCGTTTACACGAGGACATGTGAAACGATGAAAACGATGTAGTTCCCATGCCAGGCCACAAGTTGGCGTTGGTTTTCTCTTTGCAGTTTGTTTACGCAAGACGCGCATGCGTGGAGTGACACAGTAGGTAGTGCGGCAAATTGTTCATTACTTAAAAAACGGCCAATGTGAGAGGTTTTGTGTGGACCGATGATGAGGTTGGATCGCTGCTGCACACAACGCTGAATTACAAAACGGTAAAAACACAGGAAGAGCATAAGAAGCACTCGTGAATCCGCGAGTACTGTTTATCAGTTTGCGCGTGCGCGAAAAACTGGCCGTCGCAACCATAGTGCGCATGTGCGAGTCGAGCGTTTTCAAATCACCCCGGTTTCAAGTGTTTACACGAAAACGCAAGCCGGTGCGTTTCTGAAACGCTCCACTCTGGACCCCGTTTCTGAAACACATCGTTTTCACTCTGTTGTCGTGTAAACAGAAGGGCGAAACGCATCAAAACGACACCGTTGTCGTGTAAACGCAAGGCCGAAACGCATCAAAACGACACCGTTTCAAAATGAAAACGGTCTCGTGTAAACGGCACCTAGATCTTAACAGGATTAATAAAACACAATGAAAGCAAAGTATAATAACAGCTATACTGAATAAATAATGAATAAAAACAGGTTTGGGGATGAGTGTTTGTTGAATGTTTGGACTAATTATGCTGGATCACTTTGCTGTGTTGTCCCACAGTGGCATAATAGCCCCTGCTCAAACACGAAATCCAAAGTGTTATAGTTTTAGAGTTAGCCAGTATGCAGGGGTTCTTTTGGGTCCAGGAGATTTCATGTTCAGGGGATGAGTGGATGAGTGCGCATCCTCAAATATGTCGTGTTAGTGCAAACTTGTCCGAGATTTGTCCGAGATGCAGATTTGATGCAGATTTGAAAAAGTAAGATCAGACTTTGGCAGTTTTTGACACAGAAATGGGTGATGGTTGAATACATTCACAGGTCACAGCAACATGAAGAGAAAGAGAATCTCAATTTAATCAATATAGAACTGAAATAAATAACCAATATAGTACAGGTCTGAATAAACAAACTACATATAGAGTCAAGAGCAAAAACAAGACAATACAACTCCGCACATACACACGCATATGCACACATTCTTGTAAATTACCATCACTCCCATGTTCCATTACATTACATACATTACAGCAAGCCTTTCAAACGAACTCTGGCAGATTTTTCACATAAACCCCCACATAAACACAAGCCCATATAACATCCTGGCACTTTAATGATATAAACACACGCACGCCTCTTACCGGAGTGAAGTTCATGACTTTGAGAATCCAGATGGTCAGTGCCAGGTTAACAATCATGGTGACGAGGAGGAGGAGGATGAAGAAGTACAAGCATCTCTTCCTCCAGCCATAGATTCCCACTGCCGGGTAAACCTGTGCACCACAAACTGAAGCCCCTCTCTGGTGGAGGGGGTTGGGCTGTGCTGCAAGGATATACTGCTCCTGGGTCATCTGAGAGAGACACAAATTTAATAATACATGTTACATTAACTCATCTTCATGAGAAATTTCTGTCATTCTTACATTTTATTTGAAGCTTATCTCTATGCTGACAATTTTTTTAAGGAATGAAAATGCACAAGTTTTATTGCCACTATTTGTCAGCTAAAGACACCCCAGTAGAATATTGTACACATTTTTCCTTTTGTTGTGAAGGTTGCATTTCTTCAGCTCTGCAAAGATTCTAGACAAGCACTACAGAGAAAGCATATGACTGTAGGAAGAAATGGTCTGAAAGAAGCAATCATATATTCCTCCCTTTTTCAGTCAGTGCTGTTGCGGCCATTTTTAAGGCATAGGTAAGCTACACATATATCAGATGGCTTCAGTTGGAGAGACACTTACTTTGTTGCATTAAAATTCCAGATGTCCACTTTATTTACTCTGCCCCCAACCCCCACCCCCAGTGCTTTGTTGATTAACAAAAAAGGCAGAATTAAAGACTTAACAACAGTCATACTATTATGTAGTACACCATATAACCATATATTTCATGTGTACAGGTGCACCCTAAAATACAATCAAATCAAGCAAATATATAAGATAAATGGTCTCAACAGTTTACCCTGTAAAATAAAGGTATTCTGGGCTTATCCACATGTTCTACATCAGATTTCGTATTGATTGTAACTGCAGCTCGTTTTAAAAAAATTTACCCTAAGTTATGAAACTCTATGAATAAAGCTGGAAAAGAATGTAAGTAATAATTTAAAATGTTAATAGTTATTACGTATTATATTAATAGGACACAAGTGGGCATCTTGTGTAGGGCATCTAAGAAAAGGCAGGGAGAGGAGAAGCTAAACTTTCAAGGTTTTAGAGGAAGGAATGATGGGAAAAAATGAAAAACATAAGACAGGAAAGAAGAAGAAGAATAGAAGCAGTTGAGAGTTTTGAGAGTGAGATAACAGGGGAGAGAAAGAGTAAGTCCAAAGCATGATAAAAATGAGATAGAGGTGGAGCTGTAAAGTGGAAAGATAGCAGAGCATTCAGTGCTGAAAGATAGAAAGGGAGGATGGAGAGAGAGGGGAGATAAGATGGTACAGGAGGACAGTCCATTAGTTGTAGTGCAGCAATTGGAGTCATTGGTGGCAAGAGATATGGACACTGGCTGCAAGGCACTATTATCTCTGTCCATCTGACTCTCTAACTCTCTCACTCTTTTTACCCCACACTCTATACCTCAGATTCCCTCTTGGTTCCTTCCTACTTTCTCCCTAATTCACCTCCTATCTCACTTTTGCACATCGCTGTCTTCCTCTTTATCAGTCTCTCTCTTTACACACATGGACACAAATACACACACACATGCACGCGCACACACACACACACACACCTACATGCACACACATTATAAGTCTTTATTTGCTGAGGCTGCATGACCTTAACACCTCACTGACTGTTGATTTTTCTTCCCCCCTGCAATGCCTTTTTTCTATATGGTCTCACATGATGACACCCAACAAGCCTTGATGATAAACAAAAATGCTGACTTTTGCCTCGCCTGCAGAAAAAAAAAGGAAATGCAAGCTTGGCTTATCTAAGTTTTATTGTTTCATTTTTGGGGGCAGGAGTCTAAAACTACCAACTTGTTATTGGTGTCTCCACAGGGGTCCTGTTTCTTACACCAAAGAGGCAAACCCAAAACCTTAGCAACCACTTAAAATCTAACAGATCAGCCTCAAGAGGGATTGATAGGCAGCACAGTGGAGCAGTGGTTAGCACTGTTGCCTCACAGCATGAAGGGCATGGGTTTGAATCTACTTTGGCCGGGACCTTTCTCTGTGGAGGTTGCACGTTCTCCCCATATGACAGCCTGGCTCCCTCTGACAGCTGGGATAGGCTCCAGCTTCTCAGACTTATTTTGAAGTCTTGTGAAACAGCATTATTTTCTTTCCCTTTCCATTAAGGATTAGACTCCAGTTAATAGAGAGCTATATGGTCTTGCCTCTCAAGCTGCTAGAGATTACTAAAGGTAAAGATGAAGTGTAAGGGAAATTTACATTATTCATTAAATAGCATTTTGATTGGATTCACAGTCAACTCCAGCCTATCCAAGGTTATACATAAAAAAAAATAGTACATCCAATAGATATGTAAGAGTTTTGAGATTATCGTAAATGGAAATTTAACCTGCCTATAGTTAGTGTGAAATTTTAGGATATCATTTTCTCTGAAAAATTTTTTTTAACCAAACTGAGATTAACCAATCCGATCTAAACTCTTGCTGTAATTTACTGAAATCTAATAGTGTCACTTCAGCAACATCATTCTGTCTCATATGTGTGTTTTCCTTTTCCACCTGAATTAACAAAAATACTGCATGAATGAACTGTGATAAGACAGAGCAAAAGCATGTCAAATTAAGGTGGAAAGGCACCCAAGATCGAGTGAAGAGCAACTCAACAAAAATTTAGACTAATGTGCAGAAATGCTTTTGGCACCATTAAATACAGAGCAAGGATTTAAAGTGGGTATTCCATGTGTGATTTTTTATTTTTTATTTGAAAGGCCAACATTTGCTAGAATGGAGGAAAAAAAAAATAATAAAAACACTACTGAATACCAGATTTCAATGAGGTGATGAAAGGATGTGATACTTTTTGCAATCTGCTTTTTGGCAAAGGAAAGCTGAAGCTACTTTGAATGTGCATACAAAACGAGCATTCAAGTTTCTATCAAAATGTAACTCAGTTGATTCATATCTGAGCACAATTTGGGTATGATGCAAATTTTAATGCCAAGTGCAATGAGGGCTTAATATTTGTCAAGTGGGCTAATTGATTAAAGATATTTAGCCAGTGAAGGAATTCTCCTGCAACAGCCTTAGTAGTTTCAGCTGTTTCTCTTTTTGGGTGCATCTATTCAGTCTGTGCAGACACAATGCATGTGAATCAATAGCAGAGCATTGCTGTAGAATAGGAGAGAGGAATGGGCTGCTGATCATTTTATCTCTGAATTCCACACTTAATCAATAGCACAATGTGTGTAGCTGTGTGCTGATATGTTTGTTATATGCTGAAGGTTTCTGTGCTGACAAAGAATGCTTATCATTTTCCTGCATGCATCAACAATAAGAATCAATAGATGCACACAGATATTTTTGAATGTGGGTGTGTATGTATCAGTTTTGCACGTGTTTCATCGTGCTGGGGCAACACTGTCACTTAGTAAAAGAACTAATGTAACCAGTGGTTTTTGTTTTTTTTTTTCTTCAATCAACAGGTGGCAGTCAATTGCACAATGTCATTCCTTAATTGTGTGTGGCCAGTTTTGTGACTGTGTAATTTATCACTGCATGATTTACTGTAAACGCCCTCCAATACGCTCTGTCACTGACTCACTCATTGTCTTTACGCTGTATTTATTGCTCATTTCACTCAGAGCTGTCCAAGGTTATCAGTCTAACTCGGAACTCTGACAAAATATTTTGTCCACCCACACGGCCTTTTGTTACAGAAAATCCAAAAGAAAATTGGGCCTTTGTTTCTTCCATTTCATTTTTTAAATTATTTTTTCTGTCCATGCCCTTATTCTCCTCTTCACCTCTCCTTCACTCATACTTTTGTATTATCCTAGCTAAATGTGCTTTTCCTGCTTTAGTAAATAATTTGAAGCAAAACAGCATAAATTAAGCTTATGACATATATAAACCTATTAAAATGCTCTATATATTTATTAAAATAGATTATTATTATTAAAAAATAAATTTCACACATTATTTTCCTCCTTTTCTTGCTCACTTCATTGTTTTTCTTGTTTTATTCTCATTGTTGCTAACCAATCAATTTTATTCTCTCCTTTTCTCTCCCTCACTTCTTCTGCTCTACACTCATCCATCCTTCCCTTTCTCTTCTAATGCATTTCGTAGATTGAACTGACAAGAGAGCCATCAATCAATCCTATAGTGCACCACAGCCTAGAGACCCTGCGCAGTGTGACCTAACTTTATTAATATCATAATGCCATGACAGCTGTAAAAACAAAAAAGTACTATAGCCACATCACTGTTGATACATTACAGCATACCATTAGTGAGTTCAATCAGTTCAGTTAGTCTGCTTAATTTTCACTATGTTGTATGTGGTGTTGAGGTTTCTAAACGTTGACTTTTATTATTGACAAATATTCACTAATACAAGTTCATCTACAGCTATTAGAGGGAGCACGCTAATGAACAAAATTGCCGGCATGATGGGGTTGGTGTGGTTGATTTGGTGTATATGACAAACCTACAGTAAGATCAGTCTACAATAACCCTTATATTATCTCATCATGAAGCCCCGCTTTTTAGGGAATAGAACAGAAAATACAAGAGAAAGCTGACAGGAGATGAGACATGGATAGGAACAGTGGGGAGAAGAGGAGACAAATGAGAGAAATGAAGAAGAGAAAAATATGATTGTGATCCATCCATGTGACATCTCCACCCCCACAACCTCCCAGAAGAAGAATCTCAAAATAAACAACATTAGTTTACAAAAAGCTAATAATAAGAATTAGAGGACAGGAGATAGTACTTGAAAAAATCTTCCTATGATATTGTATTTCATCTTTCAAACAGTGACATTTTGCATAAAAAAAGACTTTCACAATCCATTATGACAAATAGACAATCACAAATTTGTCTTCATATGGAGGTCTTATGGGCCCCTTGCAGATAACAGATCATAGTTTAGTTCAGACTGAAAGCAATATGATGGAAAATGTAATTTTAATAATAGCAAAAATAGCTTTCACTATAAGTTTTTTTTTTTTTTTATTGTTCCTTCCTGTACACTTCTGGCTAAATTTCACTCTTTTTTTTTTATAAAGCCTTTCTGAATGTCCAGTAATTTCAAAGGAAATGAACACAAATGTGCAGTGCCAAGCTCTGCTATTATGTAATTAAATTATTTTAATGCATGTGGAATGTAAATTCAAGTCAGGAACACTTTACTACACTGTGCATGTGAAGGCAGAGACTGGGAATAGATGTGTGCATCCTGATTATAAACTGTATGGGAAAGCTGTGCAGATAGACAAGTGCATATAGATGGATTTGATGGGGGTGCAAGTGTGGATAATGAACAGAAGGGTGAATGGATGGACTTGCCGAAGGAAAATCAGGAAACATGGGAATTTTGTTTCACAGCTGAAATCCAGATCAAAGCATAATTTAACATGCGTGCATAGCTGATTGGTGCTGCTGCTGTGCAATGTCAAGTGCTGTGGGCAATCTAGAGTATCTGTCAGAGAGCAACCCATGAGCTTAGAATCAACAGTACCTCAGCTTCAATATCACTCAACACTTGACATTTAAGTTCAAAGATCCAGCACTGCATTTCTGAGAATGAATCCTTTAAGTGTAAATTGAATATGGTTTGTTATTCTGCTTTGCCCCTGGTGGAGCATAGGACCTCCACTGTCGTCTTTCACCTCTTGAGATCCTTGGCAGTCTGTGCGACTTCGTCCCAGGTCGGTCCTGACGTCCCCAGTTCCTTCATCAAACTGCATCTCCAGGTCTCCCTTGGGTGGCCTTGCTTGTGTTTCCCTCGAGGGGTTCCATTTAAGTGCTTGCCTGGTGATGCTGGAAGACTCTCTCTGCAGAGTATGCCCAATCCATTGCCATTTTCGCTTTTGAATCTGGATGTCCATCAGCTGTTGTTTTGTTTGCATCCAAAGGGCTTCATTTGGCACTTTGTCAAACCACTTCAGGTGGAGGAGTTGTCTAAGGCACTTACTGATAAAGACCTGGATGCGTTTGGAGCTGGACTTTGTCACTCTCCAGGTTTCTAAGCCGTACAACAACAAGGTTTCAAAGCATACTGCTTTCAAATTGGAGTTTAACAGCTGAAGTTCTGTCTTTGTAGAGATGGCCCTTGACCTCCACACCAGGTGAAGGACAGCAAAAACTTGCTGAGCTTTCTTGATTCTGGCTTTGATGCCTTCGTCAAACACCTGGAACCCCTGCAACAATCTCCTATCATGAATAGCCTTACAGGTAAAACCATGGTATAGCTCCCGTATAATTATCGCAATCTTCTCAGGCACTCCATTGAATATGGAAATAGTATGGTGTAGTATGGCATGGCATGGTATGGTAGCACTATCTGTCTAAACAATGATAAAAGTTGAAAAGACCTCACAATTTGAGCAAAAACAGTGTTTGGTTTTCAGATTTTTTTTTTTCTTTTTGTGATAAATGGTGGGGAAAATTGTTGCCCATTAAAAATAAATATTTAAATTTTAAAAAACATGTATATATTTCTTCAATCTATTGCAATCTGTTTGGGTGCACCATTATCATAATATCATCTACTACAATGATTTAAAAATCTCAGACTCGTTTACCTTTAAAAAAATGACATGCAGTGTAATGTCACTGTGTAGTGTGCAGGGTCAATTCTCTCGGTTTACTAAAGACACAAATAAAATCACTAGCAACACAGTAGGCATCAGTTGTTATGATGTGTGGCGGAAACATCACGGGGGATTCATGTTGAATGCTTACACATGCAACAAACTGTTGGAGTTACGGTGCTCTGTGTTTGTTTTGTTTTTGCTTTTTGTTTTTTTTTGCTTTGTTTTTATTTTCATGTGTTTGTCCGAGCGTGTTTGCACCAGTGTAATAAAACACTAAGCCAACTGAATTGGGAGCACTTTCTGTTGGCTGTTGGTTTGGACAGCCTGTTATTCTTCTCTGTCACTGTGGGCATTCAGGTGTTCAGCCACTGGAATGGATAACACACACACACACACACACACACGCACACACACACACGCATACACACACACACACACGCACACACACACGCATACACACACACACACACACACGCATACACACACACATATAAAGACCAAAAAAGTAAACACATTTGGGCAGACAATCACAAAATCACACTGCAGCCACATGCACCAGCAAACACAAAGGGATGTTTTCAAATATAAACAATGTGTTCACACCTAAATATATTCAGACACACAAACAGGGCTCTTTTGCAGTGAGCTGTTCAGTATTCCAGCAGATTTACGAGGTGCTACTACAGGCCTAGTGTAAAAAGAGAAGAATTAAAAGGAGAAGTCTTGCTCTCGTCTTTCTCACACACAAACAGCTGTCCCCATGTAACCTACTTGTGATGGACAGAGGAACAGGACACCATGATAGCACCATTGGGGAGAAGTGCACTTCCTAAAAAAAAGGCACCTACTCCATGGGCTCAGAGCCCAGTCTGTTTTGAAGGTGAATGCTTTACACACACATTAACCCACCCCCACCACCATGTTCGTTTGGCTTCACCATTTGGCACCAAATTAAAACACTTAAGTTTTCATTTAGTGCCACAGTTCATAACAACATTGGATTATCAACTCTAGAGAAACCATCCTTTTCTTTCTTCCCCCCTAGTCTCCTTCATTATTGCTTTTCCTGTTGTTCTGATGTTTATGCTTTTTGAAACCCTGCTTTGGAGCTAAAGGGATGCTTTACTGTCGTCTCTATTTATAGAAGCAAAAGTGTCTCTAGACAGAGATTTGTCTCTGTCTAGATTTATCTGCCTCGAATGATGTCTTTCATTTGTTCAGGACCCACGAGACTAATTAGTGGATGATTAAAATGGAGAAGGAAAATGGGAGAAACTGGAGAGAAAAAAAAGTTAGATATTTTGAAAAAAGAGAGGTAAGAAGAGCATGTAGAGAATAAGAAAAAAAAATCCTGATTGTGTGGGATGTTTCCCCACTGCGGAACAGGTGTCCTCTCGTGGTGTAAGACTATTTGCATTAGCAGGGAGCTGAATGAATGTTTGGGTACTCAAAATTGTTAAATTAATGGTTAAAATTCTTTTTATCTTTTGCCTCATACTCACAGCAGACTTAACTGCGAGCTTGCACCAAAAACGTTTAACAGAAGATGCACAGTAGGGTGATGTTTTAGAATCAATCTTAGTTTCATTAAAGCAGCAGAGCTAAGACAGAGACAAAATTACACAAGCTTTAAAATATAGCATTCTTAGACATAGGAGCTAAGGTGCCCACTAACTTATCATCTTTATTAAAAAGACATTTTGAGTTAAATATTTGAAAGGATATAGCATACTTTTTTTCTGCATACTGCAAATAATGATATCCTTACATTTAAAGCCTTATAAATTGACTTAATGCTGTCTGTTCTGCAGTATCTGCTCTAGCCTCCAGTATCTGTAAATTATTAATGACAGTTTTGTAATAATATTAGGAACAAAGTAAGACTGATAGCTGGTTAGACAATACCTGTGAATTGTAGTTTAGAGGCTCAACGATCATCATTTCCTCTCTTACTCAGTGGCAGCTGGTAAAGTTTCCCCTCACACTGATTCATCATGACACACCATGACTTTTCAGATGCTGAGCATTCACGCTGAACAATATTTATTATTGCAGTATAGTTTCTGTATCAAAAATAAATAAATAAACTGTGAAAACCCTGGCCAAAACATTGTCAACACAGAATACTGTAGAGTCTGTGTAGCAGTTATTTCAGAGGCATGAACAGCTCTGCAGTTTCATGTAGTGCTAGACAGAAAAGACCTCGCCATAATGCTGAAATAGAATATCCTATTCTCATATTGTGATGATTTGTTTATAACATACAGGTACATAAAGTGACAGATCTGCTCATCAAAACCTGTTTATGTAGTTATTTGGAAGCTCAGTCCAGCACTGAGACTGTATACACATGTGTACATGCGTGCATGCGTGAATGCAGTGCTCTGTAAAATAAGAGTAATGTTATTTTGGTTGTCATTTTGTGAGTAAGATCTGCAAAGCACACTGTTGTTTTCCTTTTGTTTCTTTCTGTCATTATGTTTGCCTCTCTCCACTTAAATTGTCTTCCAGCCCCATTCTTGCTCTTCCAATATATTGTTGATTTCTTTTTTCCTCCCTCCCTTATTTTCCCCCTCGCTCTGGCATGCTGCCTCCTGCTGAGTCAGTATCTGTCAATCAAGAAGCCGAACACTGTTAAACACCGCCAACACCAACAGCCGACCTCAACTCGATCTTTTTTTTTTTTCCCCTCTCTCTCTTCATGAGGCGATAGATGGAAAGCTTCCTGGAAAGAGACTTTGCTGGCAATGTGGCCTCTTTTATTAAAGCTCTTTGAAATCCACAAAATAGGTTATGAGTGACTATACTGCTTTTTTTTTTTTTTGGTTCTGCTTTTTAGCTCAGTAGCTCATCACATAAAATAAATGTGAAGAAATGATCACACTTACACAGTCTAGGCATGATTCACCAATTCTTGATTTCAGTTTCGCACAATTTTTCAACTAAATGTCAATTTAACACTATTTTTATTAAATGATCACAAGTGTACATTTTCTCTTCAGTGATTACAGTAAAATACAGTTACTATAGGAAAACTTGAAACTGTGGGTACTACTATATCATTGTATTATTATTATTAAGTTTTGAATGATTTACTTCAATTGTGCCATGGACAATGTAGAACACCTACTTCTACAGATAATCTAACCCTTACATTCTGTTAGGTTTGACCCATTTTGACATTTTACAGTAGTACAAATACCCAACATTTCATTCTTTAAGCCTGAAATTTCATGACTTTTTCGTAAGGTGTCTCAAAACACATAAAAATGAAAATATTAAAAAAATGTACAGTACCAGTCAGAGGTTTGGACACACCTTCTAATTCAGTGGTTTTTCATTATTTAAAGGTGTATTGTAGATTAATACTAAAGTCATCCAAACTAGAAATGCATATGGCATTATTTAGTAAACAGAAAAGTGTTAAACAAACCAGAATATGTTTTATATTTTAGATTCTTCAAAGTGGGCACCTCTTGCTTAGATAATAGCTTTGCACATCTGGGCATTTTCTCAGTCAGCTTTATGAGGTAGCCACCTGGAATGATTTTCAGTTAACAGCTGTGCCTTCTCAAGAGTTAATTTCTTGCCCTCTTAATGTGTTTGAGACCATCAGTTGTGTTGTGAAGAGGTAGAGTTGGTATACAGTGAATAGCCCTGTTTGAGTAATGTTCTAATCCATATTACGGCAAAAACTAAGTAAAGTCCATCATTACTTTAAAAATGAAGGTCAGTCAATCCAAAAAATTTCAAGAACTTTGAACGTCTCCTCAAGTGCAGTCGCAAAGACCATCAAACGTTATGATGAAACTGGCTCTCATCAGGACCGCCCCAGGAAAGGAAGACCAAGAGTTCCCTCTGTTGCACAGAATCAGTTCATCAGAGTTACCAGCCTCAGAAACCGCAAGTTAACAGCACCCCAGATAAGAGCCCACCTGAATGCTTCACAGAGTTCAAGAAGCACACACATCTCAACCCAGACCATACTGTGAAGGCATGAAATATGAACAGTAAGCGTTAAATTAAGTTCCTTTTGAAGGAACTAAAATATTAATTTGTTGAAAAACACATTAACAAATGAAAAAAAAAATCTCTTTTTATATGACAATGCAATTTAATTGCATTAGCGATTAGACATCTAACTTGCAAGCAAATGGACTTACTTGTCATCCTAGTTATACAACCCATTCAGAAACGCCACAAAAGCATGTCAACTCACATCATCACTGTCACACACGGTCAACTCTCATGTCTCATTAGTCAATTACAAAACACTTGGCACACTAAAATCTTCACTTTTGTAAGTCACTGTAAAAGCTAGTGATGTTGCCCCAGTGCTTAAAAAAGGGATGTCATATTTCAGTAACATCAGTAACATGGTAAGTTTAGGCTAAGGATCCTGTGTGCATGTCTCTGTGTGTGGCATTACAGCCGGGAAGATAATCACTGTGACTTTGAGAAAGGGACAAGAAAAAAAACAAACTGTTTCTGTTTCCCACTGTGTTATTTCTAAGAGGGGGTATAACAATGGTGTAGACCACTCTGTGTGAATGAGATAGCAACACTTAGAGAAGGAAATACAAGGAGGAATAACAATAACAAGAGGGAGAGAAAGACAATTTCCAAGGGCAGTCATACTGTGAAAGATGTGATGGACGCCTGCTGTAAGTGCATCACGTGTGTGTGTGTGTGTGTGTGTGTGTGTAAATCTTCTGGTGACAGAATCAGCACACAGGCTTTATGACCCCATTCAGTGAGCTGGCCTCCTCTATCATTACCCCACCATCCACCCCCCAGTACACATTAAAACACCCTCACACACATTTCACTCATTTCGCCCCGTCTCCATGCTTTTGGCACTTTTGGCAAGTGTATGTAAGCTTTATCACCAGATTTTCTATTCAGAATGTTCCTTTTAAATACTAGATGACTTTTGTGAAATTTTTACCATGCCTTCGATAGCAAAGTAAAACAAACACATTATATTACCGAAAGTACTGAACTCATCTGTCGTTCAAGTTCTTCCACACCAAACTCGCTCGTCCGTGTCTTTATGGACCTTGCTTTGTGCACTGGTGCACACTCATATTGGAATGGGAAGGTGCCATCCCCAAACCTTCCACAAATTTGAGAGCATCCGTACCACACTGGAATTCACTGAGCTCCTTAGAGTCACCCATTCTTTCACAAATGCTAGCTAGCCGTGAGAAAATGAAACATAAAAGAATATACTAAACTGCCAGGGCCTATCACTTGGCAATATTGGCAGCAGACATACTTGATCTTGCCCTGTTCTTCTGCTTTGGCTTTACCATTGCCTTTCTCTTTGAACACCCACCACAACAATACCCCCACCTCAAGCCCCCCATGCCTCCACACACCACCATGCACCACACACAAATCTCTGTTGTTGTCATTCACTGTACTACAGTACTTGTATTTCTTTATGACTTCTATCCTAACGGAGTTGTCTGTTGTCAGCCCAGCAGCTCTGCTCAAAGCTCCCTTTCATGCTTTTGACCAAAGACTGTATATGTGACTGATGTATGTGATGAATGTCCAGCAGTCTCTCATGTTCAAGTCCCTCAATGGAGCACTCATACATCAACCTCTGAGCCCAGCACCATATAATGGAATGAGGACAGACTGGCTTACAAAGTAGGAATAAAAGGGGGAAAGAGAAAAGAGTTGGGAGATAAGGAAATTAGTGACAGGAGGACAGGCAATTGACTGTGTGACTCATTCACAACTCCCTCTCTTTCATTTGTTTATCGTTTGTTCTACAATTGCAAATGTCTAAAAAACATCTCTTACTGAAAATCTTTTTGCTACTATGAACACTTATGTTCACATACTCTAAGAAGCATTTTGAACTCATTTCCATCTTTCATTTCTATAAGGTTAAATGCCAATAGGTTTTTGAGCATTTTTTAGTCTTAATAGGACCTTCCTATCTATCCTCCATCAACTGTTTTTGAATGTATTTTGCTTAATAGTCCTTCTCAATCACCTCAGAGAGACCACATGACATATTAATTAAAAATTCATTCTTGAAATGATCAACTTTAAAAAGTTCTGTTATATTAAAACCTACAAATATTGTTCCCTGGAATTTGCTGGCACAAAGTCGGACTTGGTCATTTTCTGATGCTTTGACAGTGTGTGAATATCAAATCCCTGAACTGCTTACCCTTTCAGTCTTGCACTGACTTGTCTTTGGAAAGGATTTCTGTGTTTACAATCATTTACAATCCCAATTTATTATTTGGGAGGGTTTCATTCAATTTTAACGGCAGTTTAAAT
The DNA here is from genome assembly GCF_007364275.1 of Archocentrus centrarchus. NCBI lineage: Eukaryota > Metazoa > Chordata > Actinopteri > Cichliformes > Cichlidae > Archocentrus > Archocentrus centrarchus. The sequence continues at coordinate 28,007,094 of NC_044346.1, read as the reverse complement.
AAAACCATAACTTTATCTCCATAATTTAGCCAAAACTGTATACACATATACAGTGATGTGGAAAAGTACATACACAAGTCAGTACCTGGCCATTTTTAAAACATCACACAACACTGACTATGTATCAGTTAAGCATAAAAAAGACATCAAACTCAAGGACAACTTATTAGACAACTTAGCAAAGAAAACTTTTTTAAGTTGTATCTTTAGGAACTTTGTTACTGGCAAGCTGTTGCTAAAACACATTTCCATCTGAGAAAAAAGCTAACACAGTTTGACAGGCATCAAATTTTATTTATTTTTGCACCAGCAAGGTGATTCCTGAAGAGCTATTAGCCAAAAACTTGGCATATTGTCACATGGTGTGCAGTGTGCGCTTAAACACTTTGAGGAAACTGAACAAATGGAGGACACAAGAAGAAGTGGCAAGCCTAAAAACTGTTCACAGATGAACAGTATCTGAAAGTTATGTCATTAAGAAATAGAAAAAAAATCCACCAAAGACCAGATACTGGACCTGATGGATGTATCTGGCCTCCACGTGATCCATTTACTGTTTACCAATGCATCATTAGTAATGGTGAATGGTGACTTCCTGAGGACCCTCAGGAAGTCTAATTAGCCATTAAGGAAGGGAAACAGGGTGAAAAGGCTGAGATCTGTCAAACTGCACAAGAATTATAAAACACGGTGGAGGCTCTGTTACAGTTTGGGGCCGTATTTCAGTCAGTGGTGTTGGAGCGCTTGTCAAAACTCATCCACCATGCAGTACCACTGGGAAAGAGTCTAACTGGCATTAGTTTCATTATTCAGGATGACAGACTCCCAACACACTGCCAGTGCAGTAAAAGCATACCTGGACAGAAAAACACACAGTGGAACACTGTCAGTCATGAATTAGATTCCCTAGAGACCGGACCTCAACATTCTTGAAGCCGTGTGGGATCATCTTGACAGAGAATGGAACAAAAGGCAGCCACTTAAAGAAATTACAAGAAAGCATGCCTAATAGTTCAGGCTGTGTTGAAGAATAAAGATAGTCATACCAAATATTAACCTACAAGCTCATCAGTACTCTTATTTTGCCTTATATGGTGTATTTCCTCGTATGCTTGTATGTTTCAATAAATCACTGCACTCGTTTTCCATTTTCCCAGAAAAATATAAACAAATGAGGGGTGGCTCGATATGCACAGTTGTGTATATTAAACAAGAAGCCACCTAAGAGCCCAGTATGTACTTTTAAGAGAATAGTATTGTATCCATCCATCCATCCATCCATCCTCTTCCACTTATGCTTTCATTTTGTTTCGTTCGTTTGTTTTAAACATATTTTAAGAAGTTAGATAAGGGTAGCATGACAGACATTTACTTTGATTACACAAACAATATGTAGGAGCAGGAAATGGATCATAGGTATTGATTTGTAAATAACTGATCATAAATAACTTCTGCTTATTACATAATATTACACTATAGTACATTTCTAACTAACTAGACAGTCCATTTGCTTTTTCTTCACAATACTTTCTTTAAAGATATAACACATTGTGGGGTCAACTTGAAAGAAAGGCAGATGTAAAAATATAAAAGTGAGATCGGAGGTCAAATGTGACATGATATTTGGATGCAAACTATAATGTGATATTTAGAATCCCCATGTACTGGTATTGTTCCCTGAATGTTGCCAGTACAAACAAAAGCATTAGAATTTTCAGCATAGTTTTAAAGAGAAAAGACGATTTATGAAAGTTGACCTTATTTGACCTTGATGAAGAGGTCAAAGGTCCAAAATAATGTGATATTTAGAAGTCCCATATATTATTCCTGATACGCCTATATGTTGTCAGTACAAACAATGGCAGTAAGAAACAAGGTTTTAAAGTGCTGTATAGCTCTATATACAGTAGCATTATTTTTACTTTGACCTTTAGATCAATCTGTTGACTTGTAGCCTTTATATTAATCTGAATAGAATAGAATAGAATACCTTTATTGTCATTATACAGAATGTACAATGAGATTGGAGGGCCACTCCTGTTCAGTGCCATGCAGTAGAAAGTCAGACTTTCTAAAATATAAAATAGAACTTCTAAAAATATACAGAAATAAAACAGAATGTATAAAAATATATACATTGTAAAAAAATAAAATAAGTATATACTTATAATAATGAAGATGTGAGTATTGCACTTGGTGAATGAATATTGCACTAGTGAATGAATATTGGAGATTACACAATATAGGAATGTTAGATATTGTTCAGTATGAATAATATAATAATGCACAGAGATGTGCGTATTGCACAGTTAGAGTGGGTGTGAGTGTGTGAGTTCAGGGTGGTGATTGCTCTGGCAAAGAAACTGTTCTTGAGTCTGTTTGTTCTGGCTTTGATGCACCTGTAGAACCTGCCAGAGGGCAGCAGGTCAAACAGGTCAAAGCCAGGGTGGGAGCTGTCCTTGATGATGTTTTTGGCTCTGCTGAGGGAGCGGGAGGTGTAGAAGTCCATCAGGGAGGGGAGAGGGCAGCCAACGATTCTTTGTGATGTCTTGACTACCCTCTGAAGCCTGACCCTGTCTGCCTCAGTGCAGCTGCCGTACCATACTGTGATACAGTACGTCAGCAGGCTCTCAATGGATGAGCAGTAAAAGGTCAGCAGCAGGTTTGAGTCCAAGTTGTTCTTCCTGAGGACCCTCAGGAAGTGAAGTCGCTGCTGAGCCTTCTTGATAACAGCTGTGATGTTATCTGACCAAGAAAGACACCAAGAAACCTGAAGGTGTGGACCCTCTCCACAGGCTCACAATTGATGTAGAGGGGGGCTGGGTCTGTCCTGTGTTTCCTGAAGTCAATGACGATTTCTTTGGTTTTCATGGTGTTCAGTGCCAGGTTGTTCTCTGAACACCAGGCTGTCAACTTCAGGACCTCCTCTCTGTAGGCTGCCTCATCTCCCCTTGAGATGAGTAGTGTCGTCAGCAAATTTGACGATGAGGTTGTTATTGTGGGCTGGACTGCAGTCATGGGTATAGAGGCAGTACAGGAGGGGGCTCAACACACAGCCCCATCTGCTACCCAAATACTAATTAAGAACACTTAATTAGTCCTTGTAATGGTCCATGTTTTATAGTAGTTTTGTTTGAGCCTCAAATTAGTCAGAAAAGGATTTAGAGCCACATTTTGCAGCTATTCATTGAAGTGATGTAGCTCTGCTCATGTAATGTTTTGAAGCAAGTGAGTAAGTTTCACACAAACTATCCTTGAGCTTGTAAAGTTTGCTTGCAGAGCCTGAGATACATAAATTTAATTAACATGAAGTAAGAAACTTTCCATAATGACATCTAGTTAAATCCTAATCCAGCAGAAGCTGAGAGAGTGGAGATACCTCTAATTCTTAAAGCTCACAACAGTGTAAAAGTACAGATGCAAAGCTGTCATTCTATCATTGTACCGAGTCTCAATCGCTATTTAACCATCTTTTGTAAGATGGGTAATGTCTCAATATTTCAGAGTAAAAATTGTGTATTAATCCATATTTAAAAAATCATTAGTTGCTAAAAAAATTTCAAAATTAGTTTTATAGCTGAACAACAGTAAAATCCTGCTTTTACAGTTATGCTACAGTTATAATCTAATGAAATATAATAATTTCTCTCACAAGTAGTCATTTTTGTTAATAACTTTTATACGTAATCTAAGTTATTTTTTTTGCCAATATATATTTTTATTTAAGTAACATTTTCCAGTGGAGAACCTTTATTCAGAACACAGTACTTTTACAGTTTGGTATCAATATGTTTACTAAAGTAAATTAAGAAAACTTCCTTTATCATTGTTCAAAAGCACCTGACTTGTAAGCAGCATATAATTAACAGCACTGAACTATAACCACTATCACTGGGAAAAAGGCACATGACTCTTGATTTCTTTGAATGCTTGGTGAGTTTATCACACATACTTTACCCTACAGGTAATAAAGAATTTATCAAGTAAAGCTGCATTTAAGTTACTGTGCATCAATATTTTACCTTAAAAAAAAAAAGGTTTCTTAGATTCACAAATAGGAGCACACACACACACCTAAAACACACAGAAATACACCTGTTTCTAAAAGCAACAAACAGATGCCTCTTTCCCAGCATACAGCATTGACCTGTGGCTGCTGTTACTGTGGTGAAATAATTTATTAATTAGACTACTGTTTGATTGGCTCATTAA